>NW_012116066.1:2227414-2294317 GCF_000951035.1 Colobus angolensis palliatus
CATGCCTGTAATCTGAGCACTATGGGAGGGTGAGGCAGGAGCCCAGGAGTTCAAGACCTTGGGAAATGTACTGAGACTTAGTCTCCATGAAAAATTTCTGTGATCATACCTTTAAACACACAAGTAAGCACCAGAGTGAGCCCCTAAAAAAAAAAAAAAAAAAAAAAAAAAAGAAAACACTGTGAGATGGGCAAGGAAAGCAGCGTTTTCCCTATTTTACAGATGGGGGAAGATAACACTGGAGGGCAGAAAGCTAATCAGGGACACAGCTGCAGTTGGACCACAGGTGCCTAGCTCTGCCCTCTTCTGCGTTCTTCCTCATGAAAAAAGTTTGAAATAAGTTTTTAACTTTTTAATCTGTATTACACAATCAAGATAATTTGTTTTCTGATTGTTGTACCTCTCAGTTTCCCACTTTGCATCTGTCTGTCTGCCTCTGCGCCTATCTGTCTGCCAGCTGGAGACCTTACTTTCAGACTCTCCCAGACCTAGAAGGATCTGGAATGTGGGAGGGCAAGATAATGGCTGTACAGTGTGCTATGGCAACTGGTGTTGAGCAGCCAGTGTTCATATGCTAAGGAAAGCCAGAGACTGAGAAAGAAAACAATCTTACTATAGCTAAGGGATATTCAGCAGGGGTTAGCAACCTTGAGTTTAAAGCAGTGTTTCTCTAATAGTTTAGTAGACCTGGTGTGATAACCGACTGTAGTACTTGTTGAGAATGCAGAGTACTGGGCCCCACCTCCAGATATCTACATTTTAAATAATCACCTCATGTGATTCTTATGCACACTAATGTTTAAGCACATCTGCCTTAAAGGTAAACAACTTTTCTTTTGGTATATGTATTGCAGCATAAAGAAAAGAGCCATTTTTCTCTCAGCAACTTCTGTGTTCCATGTAAAACCATATTAACCAGGGCAGTGGGGAGCAAGGGGCAAGCAAGAGTGATGAATGACAGATATTATTTGCACACATTGCTGTATGTACATCTGAAGCATGTTACAATAGCTACTGTTAATTGTGGTACTTTGACATATTTTATAAAGGTTTGTGTATATTTTAGACACGAGGGGCAGAAAGATTTCTACCAAAAGGTGAAAAATAAGTGAGTTTTGATATTTTAATAACCTCTCCCAGTTGTTCTTACTGTAAAGTAATTTAAAAAACTGTATAGAAAACTAGGCTATTCAGGGTTCTGGTAGTTATGGGTTTACTGTAACAATGTATTTACACTAATTTGTGTTTCCTATGTGTATATCTAGTCTGCCTGATTAGATTATAATGGTCTTGTGGCCAGGGAACATGTGTTCTTTTGTATATTTGTAACATCTGGCAAAGTCATAAGTTCTTGATACTTATTGATGACTGAAATAACTCACTCAGCATGTATCTCCTTTCTAGGGGTTTTGGGCTAGGCAGAGTAAGTTGATTGATTTCATTTGTGAAGTTATAGGAGATTATCTTACACTGTCAGTAATGGTTAATATACTAAGAAGTTTTCAGTTGAAATAAATGCATTTTAGTTGACAGATGTGAAAGTGTGGTCCTAATTAATAAATGTACTTTTTCCCTGTTTAGAGTATCCATTCAAGCTTGATCTTGCCTCTTCACCCTTTTTGGAATACATGTTATGTTGTTCTGTGCTTTACAAATCTGAATATGAAAAATTGGTATTTCTAGAAACCCCTAAACATAAATATTTTTGTTTAATTTCTGAACAATATCATAGAAATTTAAACAAAAGGCTAGACCCTGTAGTGGAAGACTCATAAAAATGCTCAAGTGTCTCTGACTTAAATCAAGCTGAATAAGGAATTAATGAATAAATATATGCTAGCTAAAGGGAAAATGTATTTCACTCAGTGTTATGTAGCTTCAGAATTCCATGAGAAGTAACTGATTATTTAAAACATATATTTGATTTTGAAGACATGAAGTGGTTCTGAACTTATTAGTTGAAGTAGACAGACATAGAAAGGAAGTCAGGAAACCCAGATTTAGATTACCTCTAGCTTAAATCTAGATTCAACCTAGAAGATGAATTCTGTTTTTATTCAAAATGGAATTTACTTTAGTTAGTAACAGACCATGAGATAAAGGAAAAGAAATGATTTCCCTTTCATTGGATAGCCATTGCATCCAAATAATAAAGCTAAACCTAATGCCAAAACAAGCTGTGATTATTTTACAACACATAAACACTTGATGTGGCATGTGCTAATGATGTTGTACATCATAGGATTTTAATTTAATTTCTGTTTGCAGGCATAGCAATTTTAAATTACACACTTTTCAGCTAGCGTCTACAATTTAGACCTATGACCATACACTTGGCATCTTTCAGTATAACTGTCTCTGTACTCTTTACTTGTTTGTAGAATTTAAAATCACTAGAGAGAAGAATTCTAAATTGGAAAATGAAAAGGATCTGGAAATAGTCATGAAAACAGAGGTATTGGCCAGGTTGCTAAGTCTCTTGGATAGTGCCATAGTGGGCAAATAACATGACCATAGGACATCTTTAAGAAAACTGTTGGGTTTCATGTTATGGCAATGGGTCACAAGGTTCAAGTTTGAAATTGAGCCTTTTATGAAGTGTAAGATTTTCTCATTCATTATTTGGTCAAAACCTTTTATTTTTAGACAACAATAGTTTCTGTGGACATATGTATAGGAAATTCAGTTTTAATAATTAAGCCTATGAAATGGTAAAAAATTAAAGCAATTGAATATAAACAGCTCTTTCTCATAGAAAATTTAAATAGTGTTAAATAGTCTTAATTAGTCGTTAGGATTAACTTTCTGTGAAAGTGCTGCTGGTTAGCAAAATGTTATTTTGATTACTCTATCAGTATTTTTAACCGATATTTATAAATAGGAAGAGGAAGAGATTGGATAACCAGGTAATCTTCTAACCTCATTTTTGGTTATAACATTTATGATGCACGTGTGAATGTTATATCCAACTTTTTGGATGTAAATATACATTTTTCAAGGTAGTAGCACTATTTCACTAATTTAAAATTGGGATGTTGAGGAAAATATACTCTTCTAAAGATCTTTCAGAAATTCAGATTTGTATAAAAGTATAGATATTTCTGAAATAATATAGAACATGGCAAATGTTGAATTTGTTTAACTGGCGTGTCTTTTGAGATTTGGTAGGTGATGTGCTTATTACTGAAAAATTTTTCAACCATCATAAATAAACATTGTTAGAAATTGTTTATTCTTACCAAAATAGTGCAGGATTTACAAATATAAAGCTTTCAGTATTCCTTATGTCATCTTCATGCCACTTTGGCAGTCTTGCTTCCATATTTGATGCTACCAAAATTAAAACAAATAAGTGAAACTATTTGGAAAGCTTCATATGAATGTATTTTCATTCACTAGAGACATATTCTTAATTGTTCAGTTGCACTGTACATTTTAAGTGGCTTTTTAGTTTGATAAGTTTACAGATTCAATCAGAAAAGCTAACAATGGCTTGACTGTTTTATTTACTCAAAGTAGTTTGAGGAGATGCTTAGGAAGTTGCTGAGAGATGATTAAACAGGTGAGTGATCACTATTTCAGGTGATAGAGATTTTTTACTGGAATGATTTATTTTATTTAAGAAAGTATATGTATATTCTGGACGATTTCCTTCAATATATGCTTATTTTTAATAAGATAGTATGTTTCTGTATATTTTTTCATTTTAAGGAGATTATAGCCTAAAATTATCAAATTAACAGATAAATATCCCTCTTAATTTCTGCTTGTGGTAATAGCAGGTTTAGCAAGTGTTTTAAAAATCCTTCAGGATATATTCTGGCTTCAATATATAATTCTGATTTTCACTCTTCTGCTTATAAATTTCCCTTTCAGTTTACTCAACAAATACTTATTGAGTGCTTTCCAATGGGCCAGGAATGGTGCTTGATTAGGAAGATACAAAGATTTAGGGATTCCTTCTTGAGGGACACATAGGAATTTGGGAAAGACATCTTGGGCAGATGAAGTAAAATAGCTATAGCACAGGTTGTGGTAATAGCATGGCATCTTTTTGGAGAATTGGATATATTACCCCTACTGATGATGATAAATTGTTTCTCTGTATTGCTCTTATCAAACAGTTTAAAAAAGGTAATCTAAAATCACATATGTAAATAGTAAATAGTATATATATTTAAAAACCATTGATTTGCCAGGTGCAGTGGCTCAAGGCTGTAATCCCACCAATTTGAGAGGTCGAGGTGGGTGGATCACTTGAGGCCAGGAGTTCAAGACCAGCCTGGCCAACATGATAAAAACCCATCTCTGTTAAAAATACAAAAAATTAGCCGGACGTGGTGGCACATGCCTGTAATCCCAGGTATTCGGGAATTTGAGGCAGGAGAATTGCTTGAACCTGGGAGGCGGAAGTTGCAGTGAGCCAAGATTGTGTCACTGCACTCCAGCCTGGGCTACAGAATGAGACTCTGTCTCAAAAATAAATAAATAAAATAAAATAAAATAAAATAAAATAAAAACCATTGATTTCCACTGCCACAACCCCAAGCATACACAAACGTCCTGGTTTGGAGTTTAAAGCATTTTTTAAATAAACAGATGGCAATACTTTGAAGCATACATGGGTAGGAAAAAAAAAAGAAAGAAAGAAAAGCCGTAAAGAGTGTGGATAGTGCCAGAAAACAAAATGAAGAAGGAAGGGCAAGAACTTCTGAATTTCCCATTCAGTGTTACTCCTTTTTTCAGCCTTAGTGAAAGAGTAAAGGTAGTCAGAATCTGTGGATCATTGGGCCCCCAACAACTGTAACTTTGTTCTCTGCTCAGTCTCTCTGTATTTTTGCCCACTTACCCCAGTTCCTGTCTTAGCCCCATAACCTCTTTCATCTGACACCCAACTATAAAAAGTATTATGTAAATTTCAGCAATTACTACCACTCTGGCTTTCTTTTCCCCTTACAGCCAGTCATTACCTTCCTCACCCCTATTGTCTTCTCCTTTGGACCCATTATCTAGTGTTCCTGCCTCTTCAACACACCAGCATCTCTTATTGCTGTTTTCTCTCTGCCCAACATGGGCATACTTATGCCCAACATATTTATGCCCAACATAAATAAATATTTATTTATTTATTTATTTATCTTAATAAGATAAGGGATATTTATCTTCTTATCCTATGGCAATGTTACAGATAGGAAGAATACTGCCCTTCACATTGCTTACGCCATCATGGTGTGAGGAATTCTCTGTGCATATACATGAGTGTGTGCCTGCATAGCATTGTTTGTATTGTTTGATGATTTTGACTAATTTATATTGTTTGATACCTTTGATATAAATCCAAGGCATAGTCATAGCTACAAAAGGGGATGTCTTTGTAGATTCTTTGTTGGCCTACTAGGTTTCACACTGTTCTGTTAAGGAAATTTCCAATGTAAAACTTTCCAGTGTAGTTGTCTTTGAGAAATATCTGGGATTTTCCATTTTTTATTGTGGCAAGGCTGCATATCTGAGTATCTAGTAAGAAATTTTTAATGTATCTGATGATTTCCTGAAACAAATAAAGGAGACACACTCATGCACGAATATATAGTCATATATGTGTATAAAAGACACACACAAACACACATGCATGTAACTGTATAAGTGTACATAGCCATGAATGTGAACAATTTTATTTCCTGTAAGAAGGAACCCTTAATGTATCAAGAATTTTGCTCTGCTGTCCAGAATTTTTTGTGTGTTTTAAAGGGTTTAACAGTCCTATTTGTTTGCCATCCAAGTACTTTTACTGATTGGTGGAACATAAACAAAGCACACAATTTGGCATGATCTGCAGTCTTGTCTGAGCATTGTGAATAACATGGATATTTTAGATTAATCTGAAGAGACATTTCAGAACTGAAAAGATTACACAGTGTCTGTTCATACAAACTCTGACTAGGGCGATTAGTCTTTAGCTGTACCTACCACAGTATTAACCAAAACTTGCACGAAAAGGTAGATAATTTCTTAGGGGACATCAGGAAAAAAATGGAGCAAGAGATTAGAAACATGATATATTAGTTCATTTGGTGAGGTGGTACTGGTGACAAACTGTAGCAGTCAGTTAGCAAATTAAGTTTTACTATAAAATTATTTAGGAACATTTACACTGAGAAAAAATATCAGAGTATTGGCAATATATTTACCTTTTCTCTCATACCGTGACTGCTTAAGTTATACTTACATTTTTTTCCTGAACATTCTTAAACATCTTCTGGAATTAAGATTTTGGAAATGGTTCTTCATGCACAGCTTTTCTTTTATGGTATTTTTCTCCCACTTCTATTTTTCATTGAACATATAATTGGAAGAGTTGATATCTCTTTGTAGTCCTGTTTCTTTAGAATACATTGAGACATTTATAGAATGTGGTTCACTTCAAATAGAAACATGCATCTTGTGGAATGGTCTCATTGGGAAGAACAGTAGGGATTCTACAAGAGTCCTATACTAGGAGATTGAAATTTGGTTTCTAGTTCCTCTTTTACTGCTAGCTTGTGATACAACATTGGGCAAGTTAGCGTCTCTGGGTTTCAGTGTTTTCATTTATGCAATGAGGGTACTGAGAAAAATGAATTCTTAGAGTCCTAAAATTTCAAAAAATCTTCTCCTTTTACATTCTAAGAGTTGGCTCTTTTTGTAGCTTTGGCCAAGACCCATCATTGTCCTTTGTTTGTTACATCTCTGAGCTATGCATTTCACAGGTATTTTTAAACGGATTAATATTCATAAAATGTGTTGAAGAGCTTTTATGTATGATGTCTTTCTCTCCTGTTTTATGCAATTGTACATAATAGAAACCAAGTGTTCTGTAATCAAAATAAGTGTTTCCTATGATGTGACCAAGGGTTTTTTGACATTTGCTATTCTAAATATTAAAATAGTAGGACACTGGGCCTGCATAAAATTATATTTAAAATATGTGTTTAATCATTTTTGTTCATTCCATAGGTGAACATATTTTTAGTTCTAGAATGTAATGGGAATTATAATTACACTCCATAGTTATGACTGGATTCTCCACCAGGGTAGTAACATCTGATTTGTTTGGATGCTGCCAACTCGTAATTGGGATGATTTTACCTGGCTGAAGTTTATTTCTAAATGATATGTGAGGAATAGTGTTGTTAAGTGAATTAATAGTGTAAAGTATTGTTCATGAACTGTATTTCTGATTAAAGGGATTATTATTATTATTATGTTTTGAGACGGAGTCTCACTCTGTCATCCAGCCAGTGCAGAGGCACGATCTCAGCTCACTGCAAGCTCCGCCTCCCGGGTTCACACAATTGTCCTGCCTCAGCCTCCCAAGTAGCTGGGACTACAGGCACCTGCCACCACACACGACTAATTTTTTGTACTTTTAGTGGAGACGGGGTTTCACCGTGTTAGCCAGGATGGTCTCGATCTCCTGACCTCGTGATCTGCCCACCTCGGCCTCCCAAAGTGCTGGGATTACAGGTGTGAGCCACCACGCGCGGCCTAAAGGGATTATTTTTAAGGACTTTGGCATAGTAGTTGTTTGCTCATGAGAGGTAATTATAAGTGACTTAATAATTTATTAAAGGAAAAGTAAGAACTAAATATATATACATCTCTACCATCAGATATAATGCTTTTAGGGTTTTAGGTGTTTTAGAGTGCTGAGGATGGAGTGTAGGGAGGTAGCCATACTTTCTTTTCACTCTGAACAAATAATAAAATTATTGGAGTACCACAGAAACAAATATTAAATATTAAGTCTGCAAGGAATCTAGACTGAAAATTGACATAGAAGATTCGTGGTATTAGATAGTTTCTTTGGAGCCTAATGAAATTAGACAAAAATATGTTGGTTTTTTTGAATCAGTTGATTGTTTATAGAAGAATAATAACTTATAGAAGAATATTCTTGTAGAAGAATGATAATCTTTACAATAAAGTGATCTTCACTTGTTTGTGGTGGTTCCCTTTTTGGGAATTTGGAAAACTCTACCTTAACTTGCCTGTTTTCCACTCATCAATGTTTGAGAAGCCTTCATAGACAGATAAACTGCTGGAAACACTTCACTACCATGTTTTTACACAGGTTTTTGGATCTTTATTCTCAGAAGGTGAAGTAGGGCGGCCACTGTGGCTCACGCCTTTAATTCCGGCACTTTGGGAGGCCAAGGCGGGTGGATCACCTGAGGTCAAGAGTTCGAGACCAGTCTGACCAATATGGTGAAACCTTGTCTCTACTGAAAATACAAAAATTAGCCAGGCATGGTGGCAGGTGCATGTAATCCCAGCTACTCAAGAGGCTGAGGCAGGAGAATTGCTGCAACCTGAAAGGCAGAGGTTGCAATGAGCCTGGATTGTGCCACTGCACTCCAGCCTGGGTGACAAAGGGAGACTCCATCTCAGAAAAGCAAGCAAACAAAAAGATCCATAAGCTGGAAAATAATTGAATTTCTTTTCTAAAACATCACCTCCTTACTAAAAAATATATAGCTGCTTTATGTTTTATATTTTTAAATGTTTGCAAATGCTTCGGGTTTTGAAAATTTATTTGAAACTCACTGTGGAATAAGACATTTCAAACTTGATGTGTTCATACGTGTGTGTGGCTGTGTGTGTGTATGCGTGTGTGTGTGTATGTATTTCTCCTTCTATGGATTTCAAACAAGTTGCCTGTGCTGATTATACCTGAGGGCTTTCTGCTATATAACCATTAAGGATTATTGCAGAAAGCCTTCTAATGTAAAATATTGGCTGTAATTTATGCGTATTAGTGGCAGGTTAAAAAAAAACTTTTAAATATATGTTGGCCACTAACGCATTGATAAATATTCCTTTTTCTGATTCCTTTGACGATTTCTATGAGTGCGTTTTGTGCGTGAGTACTAAAAGGAGTTGGACATACAATTTAACCCTTTAAATTGCTTGACTGGGTTTTTGAGGGCTGTTTCTTTTGTATGATAGGTTGACTAAAAATTGTATGTAAGGTAATGATGGTTGACATAATTTTAATATTTACAAAGTTCATATATTACTTGTCAGTCTTTCAAAGTAAGCTTTCTCTTTCCATATATGTATGTATGTATGTGTATATGTACATCCTGCATGTACATATATGTTTTGTGCTTCACAGGAAAATAGTAGTTTGTCTTTTTGCCTTGATATTGGTCTGTATCTTAAAAGGAAGGTGTTTGTGATTACATTAGCTGATTTTATGCTGTATTTCTCATATATTAAATTTGGTATTTTGGAATTTTTGAAAATAGTTCCTTACTATAGAAACATTCATGTGTGTTTCTAAAATGCAGATGAAAAAGCCTCTTCGGGACTAAATCTCAGTTTTTAAAAACTAGGAATAATTTGGAAAGAGTATCCGAAAGCCAACTATTTAAGTTGGAAGCATGAGTTTATTGTTTGGATACAGACTTGAAAGTAAATATGAGCTCTTTGTCCCTGCAGTGATTTTTAAAAATAGGTAGTGGCTTTCATGTCAATCGTGGTCTGCCTTTACTAAACTTGCATTGATGGAAATGGATAATTCTGTTTTTAGGTAGAAGCAGAAGGGTACTATGATCGTGAATTGCCTATATCAGAAGTAAAATTCTTCAGCCTATAAATAAAGAGTTCAGCATAATACTCATTTAACCTATATTCACTTTTTAGAATTGTGTAGAAAATTTGTGAGTTTGTTTTGGTGCTTTAAACAGAAGCTTAAAAGTCACTTTCAGGGCATTTACAATGCTGTTTTCTGGCAGTATTTTAAAACAATATAGATGAACCCTTTATTTGCCATTGCTTTCATGAAACACCTCAAGCTGCTGTTGACAGCAGCTTCAATTTTTGAACCTCCTTGACAATCGCTAATCCCTATAGGTTACCGGACCCGCTGTTGAGCTTTGGAGTGGTCCCTGCTGGACACCTGCTTGGCCAGTGGCTTTGGTCTTTCCTCTAGGCAATTTGTGAGCTGTTTGCGGGGGAGGGAGGGGAGGAGTAAGGGGGGTGAACAAGAGGGGAAAGGAGAGAGAAGGGGAGGGCAGTATTGAATTAGATTGTTGATAGCGTCCCTCTGAGTACTGCTATTAAGATCATGCTACTCTGTACTTCTCTGCTGCAGAAGACAGAGTGATATTTGTGTTACTATAGCATGTTGTAAATGTATGAGATTTTGCTCATCTCAGCTTGGAAATAAGAATAGGGAAAGGAGAGCAACTTGAATCAGAAGCTACTAGAAGAGCCTGCAGAGTTCTGCAGCAGTTTATATTCTTCTTACATTTTGCCTTCTCCTAGCTGGAAAACAGAGGGACTGGAATTTTTGAAACGGGCTTTTCCCATAATGGCATTCTTGTATTGTGTGGCCAGAGCTTGCACAGGAGGAAAGCAGGCTGCTGAATTGAGTCACTGATCTCTGTTAGCGGTGGCCCAAGGCTATGCTGAGGTTTATATCTCATTTGTATTGTTGCAGCTCAAAAGAAGATTGTTCAGAGGATGACAAGTGTATTCTGAGTAGGTATGTTGTTTCATTTTCATATGAAACCCATCTATGTTTTTTCTTGCTACTATTGGTCAGAAATCAGGTTAATAGGTGCAGAATATAGTACAGTGCTGCAGTATCCCTGTTAAGGTAGAACAATGGTATTGTAAGCTTAAAAAAAAAAAAAAAAGCCTGGTTGCTTTTATTAAATAAAGCTGCATTGTATGGTATGCATAGTGCAGTCTTAAAAAAAAATATACTGCAGTCAGCGCTTTTCTGGCACTATTGTTGAGTTGGAATGATAGAATCATTATATTGCTTTAGGGGACAGAGGAATTTAAGGAGGTACCTTACAGCCCTATTTTACAGATTGGAAGCATCGGTTTAAGGGCACTGGCAGAATCCTTTGCTTGTTCTCCGCGGCAGCCACTGCTGTGTCAGTACAGTGTGGAATGGAAGTCCTAGTTGGTAGTCTGTTATGGAAACGCTCTTTACTGTTATTGTAGTACCGTGGTGACAACATGCCATTGAAATGGAAAACGAGCTCTCCTGCTATCTGGAAATTCCCAGTTCCTGTGCTTAAAACATCCAGGTCAACTCCACTTTCTCCAGCATACATGTAAGTGAGAGAAAATAGGATATTAAAGTGGTATTTCATTCATGAATCTACCTTGTGGCAAAACGGGGGCGGGGGAGCCCCCAAACAGCAAAATCCAAAAACCTACAGGATTAAAAACCTCAAGCTTGCTTACATTTAAAGATGTTGGCATGCCCACACTTCATCATTGTTTTGTTTTTCTAAAGTTTATGTTTATTTAAAGTGTTTAATGGTAATCTAATCACCAGTGTGAAAGTACAAAGGCATAACTAAGGAATTGCAAAAGAATTAACTTTAATATTTAACATATGTTGGATTTGTTTGAATTTTTGAATATCTAAAACGCTTAGGATGACTTTTTCTGTGTAATGGCATTAAAAAACTGATGGTGGTGTGTTAAATATGGTAATGCCTCTATACTATTTTTTCATGAATTAAAAGCAGAGCTAACATGGATCAGAAAATGAGTCTTTTAATTGAGACTTTTATACTTTAGTTGTGTATGAATATTAATATGTTTAATATTACATATTTCTCAGCTTTATCATTCAAGTTCTCAAGTGTAAGTTTGAATTCGTGCATATTGTATCTCTATGAGCAGTTATTTATATTATGGGGGTTGAAAAAGTATTCTGCAAATGTCTGTTTTAAAAATATATTTTAAGTAAATATGTACTGAAGTGCACTGGGAAGTCTTTCTAGAAATTTTCAAAATTTTTGAAAATCTTTTTAAATTTGCAGTGTTGCTTTAAAGGCAAAATCCAGGAGACATAATAAAATGTTCTCTTTGTTCATGATCCTTTTTGGTGGAGTAAAACCGAATCTTTTTTTAAAGAAAATATTAGTACGAGAAAAGCTTTTGAAAAGAATGTTTTAAATTTGAGTGTTCCTTTAAAAATATTTATCAGTAGGAAAGATGTGGAAAACTTCTCCTGCCTTAGTTTAATTGTGTATTTAGAGCTGTGGTGAGTTGCCATTTTTTAACTTAGTTTTTGTTTTATGTGAGGTAGAGATGCACAATTACATCTATCTCATTCTTTGAAAGGCTTTCAGATGCTGAGAAAGTGTGGTTATGCTCTCAGTCCAAAAGAAGCAACTCCCTGGAAATTGCTGAAAAATGAGGCCATTTCAGAATTAAATCCTGTCATCATTTTATTTTCAGATTTTTTAATGCTTATTTCTGTTTATGTTCCAGAATATTTTTATCTCTTTGGGTGTTACGCTTGTTTTCTATGAAGTAAAAAAATAGGCTAGTTTGTAAAAATAAACCAGCTATATTTGTTTTTCAAAAACTGTGTTTGTCAAAAGCACAAATTAATGGAGGTGACAAGTTAATGGAGGTGAGAAGTTAATGGAACTCTTTCAAATAATCTGAGAAAATAGGATGCTTCCTGACTTTATGCATCTTAACTTACAAGAAATGACTAAAGATTTACCCAAAGCAACTTTATTATAAAAACAAAACAAAACCTCACTAAAATCAGGTTAAAATGAATAATGGTTATTAATGTTTCTAATATTCATGCTATATTTGATTGTCCAAAAGATCCAAATTGCAGCCCTTATTGCAGCTGATTTGTCGACTTTTAGAGATGATGAAATAAATGCCCATATTTTATTAATTCATACTAGCCACAAGCTCAGATACAACTCAACACAACATTTTAAATTAATCACTTTCTTCCTTTTAAGTACTTACCTCTTTGACCTGATGATATGAGTGAATCAATTTAGGAGATAGAACCTACAAAATATAATAGATCTTGCATGTTGACTATTGGTTGCTGGTAGTACACATAGGTAGAATGGAAAAATATATTTGAAGAGCTTATGGTAGGCTGGAGTATTTTGACATTGTTACAGACTATTTTGACATTTTAACACTACATTATTGAATTGGTCTTAACTTTTCTTTATATGTATATTAATACTTAATAGTAAGTAAATATGCACAGATAGAAATTTATGTGAAATGTAGCAAGACTAGCTTGGGGAGGTTAAATCAGGTTTTTAAATATGTTGTTTAGTTTTTGACCGTTTTAGATCACAGTTCATTACCTCACTTGGCCAAAAATAAAAGCATCATGTTTAACATGTTTTTCTCATCAGTACTTCTCTATATTCCTCAACACATTTACACACAAAATGATACTTAAGTATAGCATAATTTCACTTCAAAAATGATAAAGACTAAATTAGATTACTGGGTCAAGTAACGTTATATTTGTTCTCACAATTTGGCTGGCAGACATAGGTTTAAATGGTTACTTGTGTCTTTTGGGTCTAAACTCTGCATTGAAATGGAATTGTTCAATTCTGACTCCTCAATAAATTGTGATATATAGGAAATTTACCTGTAAAATCATGTATAAGTATTTAAAGTATTATTTTGAATATAGAATTCTTCATAGGTGATATAGAATCTTGTTGTATGTATGCTTGCATAGCATCAGTATTGGTTTGTAATGTTTTATCATTACTTACCATGCTTTGTCAAATATATATTACGTGATTTTCATTGAAGACTTGTGTACTTTGTCAAAGACTGAAATTTCAATATGAAATATTTTAGGTAGTAGTAAAAATGTGTTATAGTGATTGAGCATGTGTGGGAAAAATCTAAAGGCTCTTTATGGTCTCTTTCTAAACCCAGTGTATGTGCTTCTTCGCTGTAGCTCTTTCATTGATGCTACAGATAGGGCAGTACTGCTGTGCTAGTGAAGGCTACAATAGAGAACATTTTACTTACTACAAACATTGAACAGCAAGACTATTTTACTTTTTTCCTTGTGGGTTTAAAGTCCATGTTTGTTTTCTTTCTGTTTGTTTAGAACTTGCATGATAGTTGAAATGTCCCAACATTTTTAAGATTTCTCTATGATGAAGACTATAGTATTTGTGGCAATATTAGGAGAAATAACATCTTATATAGTATAAAGCACTTAAAAATTTGCTGTAATGTCATACTAGAAAAGTGGGATATCTTAAATACAAAAGATTCAGGAAAATAATACTTCAGTCTCTAGATTGATTGATGATCAAATAGTCTTTATTGGGTACATATATTCTTTCAGCTTTAGGTTTGAGCACTTGCAGGGTGGTGTGCCATCTATGTGGATTTCTGAAGGGATTGTCTTGATAGAAGTAGAGTACTTGGTGACATGTGTTTGCTTCGCACTCTGTTCAACAGTAGGTTGAAGTTCAACCTTAGCCTGAGGGAGGATCTCCTGGCCAGTGTAAACTGCATTAGTAAAGACTCTGCCCCTGTCAGGTGCAAACCATATAAATTACTCTGTCATTTTGCCTAAATTAATAAAGCTGAAAGGGCAATCACATCTAAGTGTTTTTATGATGTTTAGGTATTCATTGTTTTAAAACAGCAAACGGTTCCTTCAGGCTAATATTATAGGGTTAATGCCTTGTTAGATGCTAAGGGCACACTGAAATAGAACAAAATTAGCACTAGTGATCCTTTCATCTTTTCTTTTCCAGCAGCGAGTTTTGACAATAATAGGGTGGCAAGGAGGAAGGCAATTAGGTAAGAATTAACCAGTGAAATATAACAATGAATTCTAGCAAGACAGACCCTGTGAGTTGTTTTCCTTAGAATGTTACCTTTCTCAGTCTAAAAGACAATGAATGTTAGTGAACTAGACTTGCTCTCCTTTAGTCTCTGCACTTATATTCAGTTAGCTTCCTATTTATGGTTATTTTGTTTGATATGTAAAAAATATTTTTATGGTAAATGCCAATAACACAGCATTTTATAGTAATTGCTACTATAACTTCTTCAATAAAATTCAGTGCCTGGTATTTCCTGAGAAAAGATTGTGTATATTGTATAAATGCTCCTTGTTTGTAGGTGATTCACAGCACAGACATAATAAAAATATGAATTTTCTAAATTTGACATGTTTCTATCCCGTAAGATTGTCTTTTCTTTCTAATTTAGTAAATAAAACAAAACTTTGTCGTTACAGAAATCTTTCTTGTCTAGCAAAATACTTATTAAATTGATAATCATTCATGGTTAGAGAAATATTTCTTATCTAGCAAAATACTTGTTAAATTGATAATCTCAAAATAGAAAAGAATGTTTAGTTGCTTTCGAAACATAAACTCTTACTTGCTTGTGTGTACTTAATTTGTTTTTATTACATATGCACAATTTAACAAAATTACGTGGAAAAACAACACAGCTAACACCTAAGATAAATTTTGTGTTAGTCTGCAACTTTTATGGCATGTTCTTTGGGAATTTGCATTGTCTGAGCTTGCAGAAGGTTGTCATTTATTAATGGAAAATCATAGAGATAGAAGTGACCTTAGAAGTCATTTAGAAAGTCTGAACCCCTTTTAACAGGAACTCATTCCATGACACCTCTTGAAGATGGCATTCCGTGTCCTTCTTGAACGCTGTCGGTGACAAAGGGCTCACTACCTCACCAAGGTTGCACCCTTCATTCATGGACAGCTTTTCCTTGCGTTGAGCAAAATCAGTTCCTTGTATCTTTTATCTCCCATTCCCAGTGTAGCCTTATAGAGCTATATAGAAAAAAAATCTATTACATGCACACTTAGGTGTCTTCTCATGTGACAAGGTTTTCAGACCCTTCACTCTCCTGGTTGTCCTCACTTGGATGGTTTTTTCATGTTAATCTTTATGTAAGATACTACATTTGAATGTGTCGCTCCACATGGAGTCCAAAGAGAAGACAGTTCTCTTCCTTTAAGTAGAAGCTCTGCTTGTCTTAAAGGGCCTGAGATTATATATTTTTTTAATAACAAGATTCACACTGGCCCCTAGTGAATTTACAGTTTGCAAATTGCCTTTTTGAAGGTCTTATGATCAGATTGCTTGCTCCTCACTGTCTGTGTTTATTCTTTTAGCTTCTTCAGATCTTTTAGTTTGAGGAAGCCTGGCATGTGCAAGTGAAGTTAACATTTTGTTTTAAAGCCTATTGTGTATGTTTTTTAAAAGACCTCTTGAAATCATTTAATGTAACAGAAAAATATTGTACACAAGACACTTGCAAGACAGAGAGCTAGTGTTCCTGTCACTTTCAAATATTTCAAAGACATTCACTGGTCAATAATTTATCTAGATTCATTTTTTTATACTTAGTATATCTTCCAAGTAATCGCCCCCCCCCCCAACTGCAAAGAAACCACTTTCTACAGAGGGAAGAGAGGCAGAATTTCAAATCTCCATACCATCATGGGAAATACGGAGTTACTGAGAATTTCACACATTCTGCTTGAAACCTAGAATATTTAGTAGAGACTTAAGTGCGGCCAAACTTGGGGAGAGGGAGAGATGAGAAAGAAGTATGGGATAGGCAAGTATTTGTGCTAATGACTTGCAGTTAAAGAGTTAAGAATTACAAACAATATACATATAACATTTTAGATTGACATGGCTGCCATGGTGTGTTGCTTTATATCCTCAAGACTTTGAGACAGAGGTGGTATAAACATGAGATTCTTGGGGAATCAGTACATAAATAAGTTACTAAGTAATTCGTTTTAGAAAGTGCTCAGTTCTTTTTCAATCACCCTGTATGTTAAGTTTATAACATTCAGCAGTTACTCAACTGTCTATTTTGTGCCAGGTATGACTCTGTTGACGATTAGGGGCGCATAGTCCTTGCGATCATTCAAAGTGATTATTTTTTATCTTCCATACTATCTTCATTCATAAACAATTAAATAGCTGAATTTATTCTATTGCCGTGAAAATTTGGGACCAAGACAAACAGGTTAAATAAATTCTTGCTTACTGTATTTTCAATATTGATAATGGATTTAAGGGCAATGAAAACACTACAGAAGAAAAATTTATCTGGACTAAATGAGGAGACTTGGATTGGAGGTAGATAACACATTTTAAAGTGCATATTGCACAGGATGGAAAATGAAGCAATTTATGTTTAAATTTGACGGTATCTTTTTAAACAACAAGAATGGAATACTATTCTTTACATTGGACAGGGAATAATGTACTGTTTAGGAAATAATGCACTTTTGTGCTTTATAGCACACAAGGGTACATATATTACCTTCCAAGCAGTAATAATTTGATCTTAAACTCTAAGATGGAATCTTAGTTTAAAATAAAATTATATTGTGTTTCCAATTATACTAAAGTATTTTTCCCAGCATAACTTACTATGATAAGGGTATCTGTTGTTTTTAACCCATTTCCCGCCCCACATTTATGTCATGCTAAGGCAAGAACATGCCCAATTTATTGGAGAGCAATTCTTATAGTTCAATGGAGTAATGAAGTAACTTACCTTCAATAACAAAAAAATAAAAATAAAAACAAGTTTCAGAGCTCTGTATTAAATTTTAATCTAGCATGTATAACAGATATTCTAAATTTCACGAGACATATTCCAAAGTTTTAAAATGTCCTAGTTTAGCATAGTTAAATATAATACAATTTATTTTCTTCTATTATAGAAGTGCTAAGCACTTAATTTGGTTCCTCCCAAAAAGCCCTGTAAGTGTACATCTTCTCCCTATTTTACGAATAAGGACACAAGTTCAGAGAGGTTAATTAACTTGCTTAATGTTACACATCAAATCACAAGTTGAGCCAAAATTCAAATTTAGGGCCACATGATTTCAAAGCTCGTAATTTCTCCAGTGCCTTTTCATTTTTACGGACTTTTGCTACTTTCATTTCATCTATTAATTATATAATACCTTACTAGGATTAGAAGAAAAGGGAAGTATGGTAGATGGGACAAGCTTTTTGAATTGGGTGGTGGTATAGGAAGAAGTTAGAAAGCTTTACTTGAATACTGTCAAGTGGTGAAGATGAAGGAAAATATTGAAGCAATTATCTTTACTTGCTCATATGATATCGGGATTAACTTCATTGTCTCTTGATGTTTCCATAGTTGCTTGAAGCATTATTCCACCTTCACTGATTACACACATTTCCCACCCATGGTAATTAGCTACGATGGACAGTGCTGTAGCTGGTGTACTCTTTTTAGCATGTTCCAAGGGTTCTACCCCAGTCAATATGTTTAGTACTTTTCTGTGGACATTATCCTCCCACTACTTAATTGCATGTAAATACTCAAAAAAAACACAAAAACCCCAAACCTCTATGCATTACTTTTCTATCACTGCCATATCAAATTACTGCAAACGAATGGCCTAAAATGTCACACATTTATTGTCCTACAGTTTTCTTTTTTTTGAGGTGGGGATCTCACTGTGTTGTCCAGGCTGGAGTACACTGGCATGATCATCGCTCCCTGCAGCCTTGACCACCCGGGCTCAAGCGATCCTCCTGCCTCAGCCTCCTCAGTAACTGGGACTACAGGCACGCACCACCACAACCAGCTTATTATTATTATTTTTATGTGTAGAAATGAGGTCTCGCTGTGTTATCCAGGCTGGTCTCAAACTCCACGGCTCAAGCTATCCTCCTGTCTCAGCCTCCCAAACTACTAGGATTACAGGCATACCATGCTTGGCATATTATCTTACAGTTTTTCAGGTCAGAAATTTGGTACTGGTCTCACGGGGCTAAAATCAAAGTGTCAGCAAGGCTGAGGCTCTAGGGGAGAGTCTGTTTCCTGCTTATTCCTGTCATTGACAAAATTCCATTCTTTGTGGCTGTAGGACCAAGTTTTCTATCATCTTGTTGGCTGTAAGTTAAAGGACAATTTCAGTTTTTAGAGATTGCTTGCGTTCTGGCCCTATTCCTCTCTCGTTAAGGCCAGCAACAGCAGGTTGAATCCTTTTCACATTGCTTTCTGGCTCACTTTTCTGCCTTCCTCTTCCATTTTTTCAGGACTCATATAATTAGATTAGGCTACATGGATAAAACAAGACACTCCCCATTTCAAAGTTTGTAACCTTTATCACATTTTCAAAGTCTCCTTTGCCATGTAACAACATATTCACAGATTCCTGGGGTTAAGATGTGGACATCTTTAGGAGGTCATTTGTTCTATCTGCAATACTCTAGTTGAACACAATCATGTTAGGCTTACACGTGCATTGTAGAAAGTGTTCCAGTTAACCCACATGGTTCTACAAATTTTGCATTCCTGTAACTAAACCATATTTATTGATCTCTGGATCAGTAGTTTTGTTCTTGAAAAGTATAATAGTTTAAACATTACATAGGCAGTTATAAGCCCTTGCAACAATGATTTCCTGGAAATCTTATTAAAAAGTGGAATTATCCAGTGACAGAACCATAATCTGGGGTTGTGTTGAAAGTATCATGAAAACAAGTTTCTCCTATTAGAGCTTTTATTGTGCTATACATTTTATAAAATAGGCACAATTGCTTTGATTACATCGATTTTGCAAGCATATACAATCATGTAAAATACAGATGTGAGTGAAATCGAAGATGCTAGTAATTTAAAAACTGTATTTTTTTCTTTTTAAAATGCAGGTTATTTTGAGATGGTTCACATAGCCCAAGTCTCTTATTAAAAGTTAATAAGTAATAGTGCTACCTTTTGAATAAAATCATGAAATTAGTTTTCTTAATAAAATTTGATGCAACAAACAGAATCATTCAGAATAACTCCACTGTTATCAGAACCGTTTAAAAAGTACTAAAGTGTGTGCATAATAGAAGTCGGTTGAGGTTGATTGCATTTTATTGCATTGAAAAAAATTTCAAAGGACTCGACATTTCTACCTTCTGAAAACATTTTCAGTTTATTCAAAAGACTGTTCAAAATCAGATTGAACACAAAGGCTACCAGAAAATAATAGTTAGCAACTAGAAGGTCCTTGCATGTCTCTGGAAATTCAAATAATACAGGTTGTCGAGAACCTTAAAAAATCTTCAAAACATAGTACAGAATTAGCTAGCAGTGGCATATGATTATGTGGTTGTTGCTAATTCACTTTAGTGTTTGGTCTTTGGCAGGCACAGGGGGCAAATATTGAAATCTTGAATATCAATTAACATCTACTGAGTGAAATAGGACCACTTAAATAACAGGTGAGGACTGTCTATGCTACTCAGTCATTGACCATTATATTTGATTCTTCAGCAAGTTATGGCCTCAAAAGTGGCATTTCTAAACTTGGAGGTGCATCCAGGAAAGTTCTGATCTCAGATCTGGTTACCAAACTTTCTAGACGTTGTCTGGTTCCTATTATGGCGGGTGCAGGGGCTTGATGGTATTTTAATTTATTATTATTACTTTTTTTGTAGAGACAGGATCTTACTATGTTTCCAAGACTGGTCATGAACTCCTAGCCTCAAGCTACCCCCTGCCACCCCACATGTGTCCCCCAAAGTGCTGGGATTACAGACATGAGACACCACACTTGGCCTTCTGATGGTATTTTAAATTTAAAAGGTTTAGATTGAAAATATTGTGTTTCAGAGCACTAAAATTTAGAGAACCAAATATTATGAGAATGATGAATTGGAGTGGCAAGCTCATTTGAGTGTATATGAGCAACTGGGCTTAATTTGTGCTTATGCGATCCCTCTGTACCTAACTGCACTCCCTTCTTGCTTCCCACATTTAAGTCTCTCTCCACAGCTGTTTCTAAAAGTTCTAAGTTAACTTGGCTAATCATTTACAAGTTGCCCTGTAACATCTTTTATTTTCACTTTTTTTTTTCTGGTTTCAAAAATATAGAGCTTTTCACTGATTAATGAGATAAGACCTTGATATCATATAATGCACATAATTATCTCACTCAGGGTTCTTTCAATCCACAAGCTGATAGGAACCTTAGAAATCACTCTTTTGGTCATACCATTTACCGTGAAAGAGAATGTGATATTAATGCCTGATCACTTTTCCTCCATCTGTGTACATTTGTATTGATTATTTAATCCAGTCTTAATTTATATTTCATTTTTAAAATACCATTTCTTCAACTGCGTTAAAATTAATGTTAAAGATCAGCTTACTACAAAATCTTAACTAGGTTTCTCTTTATTAGATGTGATTGTATCAGAACTTTTCTCTTGTCTGACAGTGAAACTTGTTCTTAATTAATAGTCTGATCTAGTTTTAGTTTGGGTGGACCTACAAAATATTTGAAATACAATTTTGAAAAGTATATGGATGACACTAGATTGTGAATCATTGTCCAATAGATAACCCCTTAGAATCATCAAATTGAAGTGGCTTTCTCATTCATTATGATCACTTTCCTACAGAGGATGTGTGCATGCAGTCATTTCTGAATGATTCACAGCTAAACAAAGTTCGTGGAATTGGAAACAAAGGTTTGGCTTTAAGTAGACTGGAGACTTGGCTCATTAATATACTTTTCATAGAAATGTTGCTGAAGCATATAGATAGATGCAATTAGAGTGTCTTTTTTCAAATGATGTGAAGTACTGTCACATCATCAAGAGTTTTGACTTTCTTCCATATAATTAAACTTGCAGGTTATATTTTTGAATAATGAATATTGTGTGATTGCTGATCCAGCCCTGCAGATAGCCTGATCTGGAACAAGTAATCCTTTAAAATAATAGTAAGGAAACTTGATGTTATTTATTTATTTTTATTTGGTGCTTATATGCTAAATATGAACTGATACTCTTCTGGATTAGAGAAAAAAGTTGGCAATTGTTTTGTTACTGTGGTTTATATGAATTATACAACATGATATTTGTTAGTAAATAATGTTAAGTATTTATTATAATTTTATATCATTTAATTATTTGGAAAGTAATTGTTTTTTATTATCATCTCTTAGCAAGCAAGTATCCTGACTGCTCTTTGTTTTCCTATCATCTAGTGCAGTGCCTGGCACATAGCTGATGCTCAATAAATGTCGATTTTATAAATGAATTTAGAGAATAGTTTTTAGGTCTGTACCTCTGTGCAAATCACTTCACATGAGACTGTTAAGTTTATTTATCTGATATATGCAGTAATTGAATATAGTCGTTGTCCCTTATGCATGGTTTCTAACTCCTTGGAATGAGTTACCCGTGGTTAACCATGGCATGAAAATAGGTGAGTGCAGTATGATAAGATATTTTGAGAAAGAGAGAGAGAAAAAGAGCACATTCACATGACTTTTATTAAAGTATATTGTTATAATTGTTCTATTTATTATTAGTTATTATTGTTGATATCTTACTCTACCTAATTTATAAATCAGGTAGTTACGTATGTATAGGAATAAAATGTAGTGTATATGGGATTTGGTATATCCATAGTTTCAAGCATCCACTGGGGGTCTTGGAATGTATCCACCGAATAATGGGGGCTATTGCATATCATGGTCTTGTTAGAGAGTAAGTTATGACTGTATTTCCTATGAAAAGAAGTAATCAAAAATCCAGATTCTGTTCATTGTTGCTTAGAAATACCATGATGCTGGCACAGACTGGAAGTAATTTTACTAGAAGCAATTTACCAGTGACCAAAATGCTTTAGTGATGGTTCATCAAATTGTAACTGATAAGGAAAATAAGTTTTTTTTATCTGTTCTACGATGGAAACTACTCTCAAAGTTAAAAGTTATTTGACTTATTTTTACATGCTGTTCATCATAATGCAGAAAACTATTTGAGATATTTATGTTTTGAAGCTAATATGCTTGTACTTAAATGATAATGTGTTTTATGTGTATAGTTTGATAAAAGAAATCACTGACTAGGAGAAAAAGAAAACCTGACTAGGGTTTAGGAGAAATAAATTAAAAATTAACACTCAAAAGAGTGTTTACATTTATGTTCTGAATTTTTTATACTTAAAGGGCTTCAACCTAACCATAAAGGTTTAGCTGATATTAGATTTAAATTAAATGAATTTTCTTTCTATTAAAAATGATTAAATACAATGGCTTTTACACATTGCTTGTTTAGCAATAGACAAAAAATGCATAGCTGTAAATTTGTAAAAGCAATATATTCCAAAGCAAAACAATTAGTAATTTGTAAGTAAATTTGGATTTTTGTTTGTTCTATGGTCATTAAACAAACATTTATTGTGAATAATTTGCTGGAATGTGCAATTAGTTAAGGAGGGCTAGGCCAGGAAGCCTTGACTTCAAGAGTGTAGGATTTGGCTTTCGTTCAGCAAGCAATGACTCACTGAATACCTTTGAGCAAGGGTGTGCTTTTCTGAGCTATAAATACAATCACAGTATGTATAAAGACCATTATGTATGTGAAAATTATAATTAAATTCAGGTAAGAGGTAATAGAGACAAGAACTATGGTAGAGGCAGTGAGAGTGGATGGGGGTTGAGGCATAGGAGCATTCTAGAGAGAGATTCAGTCGAACTTAACAGTTGACTGGACTTGGGAGATGGGGAAGAAGCAAGGGTCCAAGGTAGTCAAATAATTTTGGTGATAGCAATTGTCCTTTAGAATCCAAATATTTTATCTGTAGCTCTCTTGAATGTATAATATTGGGATACATTGGAGATTCCTGAAATTTCTTCTGACTGACCAACATTTTAGGAATGGTCATTAAGAAATATGTATGTAGTCAAATTCATTACCATTAAGCATATCTTTGACATATGAAAAGATTGGATTTTGAAGATGTAAAAATGATGATCGCTTCAACAAGTAGCTCATGGAAATGGAGTGAGTGAGGGTAGTAGCATTTTCCAACTAGCTAGGGAAACTTTTAACACCTTGACTCCTTGCTACTCTCATCTACATGGTGACTCTTCTCCCCTTGTGTCTGCTTCTCACCTGCACTGAGAGTCAGAAATTATAGTTTGGAGTGTGAAACACTGCTTTAAAGGACTGCATAAAAGGAAGGAAAGGAATACTTCTCTTTTTTCATTTATCTCACACAGATTAAGATAAGTACTTCGTTACTACTTCATAATTCATAGATTGCTTCTGCAAAACACATGTACACACAATCTGATGCTCCAGTTATCTTCAATTTAAAATTCCCATTTAAATGACCAGGAGATTTGAATGCTTGATGCCTACTATGTCATTTCTATCACAATGGTATGTTCTACCCAAGAACACATAGCCTTCTTTTAGCCAGAGAACATGGTGTTTCTAAAAATAAACATCTTACCCCTAAAGAGGCAAATTCCTCAATGATTTATAATTTGGAATAGCTCCTCCCCAAATCATCAGTCTACCTTCCAGAAAAACATTATACATTTTGTAAATAAATTTTAATGTTTTAGGTAATGATGTATAGTCATGACACATAAATACTTTGCCCAGATGAATCCTTCTTTAGAGTTACTGCACCATGGATAAACACTTATGGTGGTTTTGGTAGAGCAATTTTTGTTATTCAAATTAGCAGAGTTGTCTGTGACTAGATCCTGAAATTGCTCTGTGATATGGACTGGAATATTATAGTGATCTTAATTAAAATAGCTTTCTAGGAGTGTAGTAAAATGGTGGATTCTAAAACATTTTAGGAGAAAAACCAGGAACCAGTTCTAGAGTTAAAGACCACATATATACTCTTGCAGTATGATTACAACTAAATATGTAGATGGGTGAGGGGGCTGTAAGTAACAGTAAAGACTTTTTGCATCTCCTAACAACCTGAGAGCTTATGGCCAGCAATGGATATGTTTATTTATGGGAAGCATAGTGCAAAAGGGGTAAGTTGAAGTCTTGTAACAAAATCTTGTGGAAAAAAACCCTCAATGGTGAGGCAGATATGCAGAAAAGGGACAATAACTTTAATGTTGAAAAATGATACTTAAATTAGAGTCTTTGCTTCCATTGAGCCCCATATTTGTGATGCGCTTGAAAGAACTATCCTAGCCAGAACTTCCAACACTATGTTGAATAGGAGTGGTGAGAGAGGGCATCCCTGTCTTGTGCCAGTTTTCAAAGGGAATTTTTCCAGTTTTTGCCCATTCAGTATGATATTAGCTGTGGGTTTGTCATAAATAGCTCTTATTATTTTGAGGTACGTTCCATCAATACCGAATTTATTGAGCGTTTTTAGCATGAAGGGCTGTTGAATTTTGTCAAAAGCCTTTTCTGCATCTATTGAGATAATCATGTGGTTCTTGTCTTTGGTTCTGTTTATATGCTGGATTACGTTTATTGATTTGCGAATGTTGAACCAGCCTTGCATCCCAGGGATGAAGCCCACTTGATCAGGGTGGATAAGCTTTTTGATGTGCTGCTGAATCCGGTTTGCCAGTATTTTATTGAGGATTTTTGCATCGATGTTCATCAGGGATATTGGTCTAAAATTCTCTTTTTTTGTTGTGTCTCTGCCAGGCTTTGGTATCAGGAAGTTCTGGCTAGGGCAATCAGGAAAGAGAAAGAAATAAAGGGTATTCAGTTAGGAAAAGAAGAAGTCAAATTGTCCCTGTTTGCAGATGACATGATTGTATATTTAGAAAACCCCATTGTCTCAGCCCAAAATCTCCTTAAGCTGATAAGCAACTTCAGCAAAGTCTCAGGATACAAAATTAATGTGCAAAAATCGCAAGCATTCTTATACACCAGTAACAGACAAACAGAGAGCCAAATCATGAATGAACTTCCATTCACAATTGCTTCAAAGAGAATAAAATACCTAGGAATCCAACTTACAAGGGATGTAAAGGACCTCTTCAAGGAGAATTACAAACCACTGCTCAGTGAAATAAAAGAGGACACAAACAAATGGAAGAACATACCATGCTCATGGATAGGAAGAATCAATATCGTGAAAATGGCCATACTGCCCAAGGTTATTTATAGATTCAATGCCATCCCCATCAAGCTACCAATGAGTTTCTTCACAGAATTGGAAAAAACGGCTTTGAAGTTCATATGGAACCAAAAAAGAGCCCGCATTGCCAAGACAATCCTAAGTCAAAAGGACAAAGCTGGAGGCGTCACGCTACCTGACTTCAAATTATACTCCAAGGCTACAGTAACCAAAACAGCATGGTACTGGGACCAAAACAGAGATATAGACCAATGGAACAGAACAGAGTCCTCAGAAATAATACCACACATCTACAGCCATCTGATCTTTGATAAACCTGAGAGAAACAAGAAATGGGGAAAGGATTCCCTATTTAATAAATGGTGCTGGGAAAATTGGCTAGCCATAAGTAGAAAGCTGAAACTGGATCCTTTCCTTACTCCTTATACGAAGATTAATTCAAGATGGATTAGAGACTTAAATGTTAGACCTAATACCATAAAAACCGTAGAAGAAAACCTAGGTAGTACCATTCAGGACATAGGCATGGGCAAGGACTTCATGTCTAAAACACCAAAAGCAACGGCAGCAAAAGCCAAAATCGACAAATGGGATCTAATTAAACTAAAGAGCTTCTGCACAGCAAAAGAAACTACCATGAGAGTGAACAGGCAACCCACAGAATGGGAGAGAATTTTTGCAATCTACTCATCTGACAAAGGGCTAATATCCAGAATCTACAAAGAACTCATACAAATATGCAAGAAAAAAACAAACAACCCCATCGAAAAGTGGGCAAAGGATATGAACAGACATTTCTCATTCATACAGCCAACAGACACATGAAAAAATGCTCGTCATCACTGGCCATCAGAGAAATGCAAATCAAAACCACAATGAGATACCATCTCACACCAGTTAGAATGGCAATCATTCAAAAGTCAGGAAACAACAGGTGCTGGAGAAGGTGTGGAGAAATAGGAACACTTTTACACTGTTGGTGGGATTGTAAACTAGTTCAACCATTATGGAAAACAGTATGGCAATTCCTCAAGGATCTAGAACTAGATGTACCATATGACCCAGCCATCCCACTACTCGGTAGATACCCAAAGGATTATAAATCATGCTGCTATAAAGACACATGCACACGTATGTTTATTGCGGCACTATTCACAATAGCAAAGAGTTGGAATCAACCCAAATGTCCATCTGTGACAGACTGGATTAAGAAAATGTGGCACATATACACCATGAAATACTATGCAGCCATAAAAAAGGACGAGTTTGCGTCCTTTGTAGGGACATGAATGCAGCTGGAAACCATCATTCTTAGCAAACTATCACAAGAGCAGAAAACCAAACACCACATGTTCTCACTCATAGGTGGGAACTGAACAATGAGATCACTTGGACTCAGGAAGGGGAACATCACACATCGGGGCCTATCATGGGGAGGGGGGAGGGGGAGGGATTGCATTAGGAGTTATACCTGATATAAATGATGAATTGATGGGTGCTGATGAGCTGATGGGTGCAGCACACCAACATGGCACAAGTATACATATGTAACAAACCTGCACGCTATTCACATGTACCCTAGAACTTAAAGTATAATAAAAAAAATTTAAAAAAGTAAATATAAACAAAATAAAATAAAATAAAATGGCCCTTTGGGGTTTTGTATGTAGAAAAGAAAGAAAAAAAGAAAGAAAGAAAGAAAGAACTATCCTAAGAGTGATTCCCAGACTCATTAGGTTGAGAGCCTGTCTTCTTATTTTGTATTATTCTCCCCTGTCTTAAAAATACTGGCTGTCATATTGAAAACATGTGATTGATTTGATACTGATTTTTTCCTACATTCATTAAAATAATTAGAGATGACTCCAGGCTATTAAAAAAGTCAAGACTGAGATTTGGTAAATTTATTACGGGCTTTGAATACATAGAGTCATTGGGACTCTTAGGGCTGCCAGCTGTATTTCTTAAAACATGGAATGCAACGGTTATTACTTTGTGAGTCTTACTCTTAGTTTTTTTCATGTTTCCCCTTAAAAGATAAATAAACATTCTCTTAAGACCTGGTCCTGAATTATTGACTTTGTGAAGTTGAATAGAACTGGGAAATTCAGAAAAAGATAGGATTTTCACCACCTTTTAGTAGTTGATTAATGAGTCTCCTGTTCCCAAATAGATTTGTCTCAGTTATTTTTAATTGGTTTTGAGTTTGTGGAATCTGCTTTAATAATAAACGCTAAAATTGGGCAACTCAGATGTTTGAATATTTAATAAAAATCTTAGGAAGGTGAAACACAATTCTTTCTTAACATGCTTTTTGATTTTAATGCACCTTAGCAAAATAGTCAAATTTTAAAGTTGATGAGCTACAGATAACGGGAGTAAAATGACACCTTGGTTAACAAATCCTTTGGAAGCAAAGCTCCTAGAAAATTGGCCTGGGCACTGAAGGGGTTGGAATACCCATTCCAATTTCTTCATTTTTGGATTACAGAAAGAGAAGGCAAGCTCACTGCTGCAGATATAGAGACTTCTCAAAGGGCAGTGCTAGCTGTAGGGCGAAGCATCCTTCCAGAGGGCCTATGCTTCACCAGAGGATTGTAACTATTTCCTCTGTACACTGGGAAGGGGACTCTTGACAGTGATGGGAGCACATGCTGTTTCTCCCAGCCCACTTCTATGTATTGCCATCTCCCTACCACCATTACTACATGTGCATTCCTTCACCTATGTGGTTTTATACAAGCAAGGAAGATTTGAATTCACTTGTTTGTATAGAAGGTATGGAATCAACATTTAGAAATTCATTCTTCTAATTATTTTTAAATTACTTCATTAGAAATAAAATAATTATCTCATTCAGAAAATAGAATGGATTCTTACATACCCTATCTACCTGCCATTCATCCATCCATGTATCCATTTATCCATCCATCCATCCATCCATCCATCCATCCATCCATCCATCCATCCACCTACCTACCAATCTACCCATCTACTTATCTTGCTTTCACACAAATATAAGAAATGTGGAGAATGAGAAATAATATATAAACTAAGCTTTCTAAATAGAAAACATTTTTGGTCAAGATGCATTAGGCATGATGCAGTTTAACTGGTATATAAATTTCAAAAGACGAAGGGACACTAGAGTCTTGAAATACGGTAAGTAGAGGGAGCAAATATTACTTTTGAAGTTCTTTAAGGACAAGATTGAGATATTCAGTGGAAATGCCTTTTGATTTGGTAATTAACTTTCATCCTGTTATAGTTATCTAATGGAGTATCATTTGTCTCTCTGAATTCCCTTATCTACATCATAGTGTTATATCTGTTATTGTGATGGTTGGCATTATAATTCAGAATCTGTTCTTTTAGATGTTGATATCAGTGTATGAAATTCTCCCCAAATTTCATCTGAGTTATTTTCTAGGATTTACTACCTCCCTACCTCATATGTGTTGGGACAATAGCATGAAAGATTTTTAATGTTAGTATTGTTTTTATGGAAATAGAATGGTAAAAGTAAGTGATCTTCAGATTGAATTAATTAAACCAGAAAATTACTTGCCTATAACAGAATGTATCTCTCTGATATCCTCCTTGTGCTTATGAATTAAGCATTGAAATGCTAAGTGACTTATTGCCTCTACTGTCTGCTATTTTTAATTTCTTAGGCTTGGTATAAATGGGAACGATTCAGATGTAGGTTCAAATCATAGTTACCAGACTCATGGTGAGGCCTTAAACTCTCCAAGCTTCAGTTCCGTGTCTTTAAATGAGATTATTACAAGGATTAAGTAGGATACTAGAATGTGCCTGGTACAGTGCTTAGTACACAGCAGGTGCTGGGTAAACGATCTTATTCCTGTGTTAAAAACAGACATAAGCTATTTATTAATATGATTCTATTTTAAATGTGACAGACATATGCATATAAGAAGCCTGTGCAATAGCTTCTTATAGCCCGTGCAATAGCTTTTTATAGCCTTGGAAAGATAGCAGCTATTTTATAAAATCTCATCTGTAACTAAACAGTTCCATTAGTGAAATGATTTCAAGTAGATGATAATATATTTATGTCATTAAAAAAACTACAAATAACTAACAAAAGCTTTATCTTTCTTGATTCCTTTCAGGCAAACACCTCATTAAGAAGATATATTCTTTAAACAACAATTAATTTATGCTTTATTAATAGATATTACTTTCAAGCTCACTCTTGTTGATATTTGAAAAAGAAAAAAGAGAGTGAAGTTGCTATGATATTTATAATTTCTTTGCATAATGATACTGTAAATGACATTTTACTTGGGGGACAAATCTTTCAATATTTGAAATTTTAAGTTTTTATTTTTTTCAACAAAAATACCAGGCTTAGTTTATATACATTAGTTTACTTCATGAGTTGGAAATTTTGTTCCCGATTTTTTTCAAAACATATTCCTTTTCTTCGTAATGAAAGTTGAGTATGTGTACACTCAAACTTGTGTGATATCATTCGGCTTTGTTTGGGAAATGTGGAGAAAGAGAGGAGTAGAAAAGCTATTAATATCTTTAGAATTCAATGCAGTATGAATTCTTTGACTCTATCTTAAAAAGCCAATGGGAAATGGCTTCTACCATCTTAAGTTTTTAATTTATTTCTCAAGGGTGGAAGGAAATACCTTGACAGATTTAGCCCTGAAATTCAAATGAGTATGAGAACAGGTGGTGAAATTTCTTCTCCACCTGCCATGCGACTTTATCACAAGAAATGTTTCATTTAGCAAATGCTGCTGCTAGCAGACACTTCTCTGTTTCAGAGCAGAAAAGCAAATGGATGGAAAGTACTTTGAAGAAAACCTTTTTCTTGATTTTCTTTTTAAATTGTGAGTGTGAGCAATCTGTATTTTATTTTCCTGGGGGTTGGGTAGTGGATAGTCAGTGCCTTGATTAACCAACCTGTTTTGTTGTATTGTTAAACCATTCATAGCTTTCTTGTTTTTGTTTTCATTTCATTTTGTTATTGTTATTGTTCCTGTGTACCAACCCACTGACACTAACTTTAGTTAAGGTAATATTATTAATCTGGGAACTTGAAATATCTATGTTATACTTTTGACACTAATGCATGAGACTTTTTTTTTTTAGACGGAGTTTCACTCTGTCACCCAGGCTGGAGTGCAGTGGTGCAGTCTCGGCTCAGTGCACCTTCCCCTGCCCAGGTTCAAGCAATTCCCCTGCCTCAGCCTCCTGAGTAGCCAGGATTACAGGCACGTGCCACCGTGCATGGCTAATTTTTGTGTTTTTAGTGGAGATGGGGTTTTACCATATTGTCTGGGCTGGTCTCGAACTCCTGACCTCAGGTGATCTGCCTGCCTTGGCTTCCCAAAGTGCTGAGATTACCGGCGTGAGCCACCATGCCTAGCCTGGGACTTTCATTCTTTTGTTGCAGTGAAATTGAGTTTTTAGAATATATTGTTAGATTTAACCTTTTTTGGTAATGAAATGATGGCAAGTGAAGCACTATGAAAAAAATGAGGGAACTAAATAGAAAAGTGTTGTTCATATACTTTTACCTTTCTAGCTTTTCTCTAATTCTTCTTTTTTCCCCTCAGAAATTACAAATAGTACAGGAAAGCGTAGAGAGTAATCTTTTATTCATAGCAGTATCAAGATGTGGCTTTTTATTTGATGTGAGCTAGACATTAATGTACCAATGCATGAGTTGGCACACATAACCTCTCTACCAAGAAAAATTAAGTGTTTTTATTGTGTTTTCATGATAGTAATTTCAAGAAGCACCAAAATGTTCCCTTTTCCTTGACAATGAAATTTGACCACACCCGGGCTTCTGTATAACATGAACTGCTATTTGCAATGGTAGAAACCAAGAAATTGAGGTACATATTTTATAATTTATCAAGATGATATCTTATTTTTTAAACACAATGGTACTGGTTTCAGTGGATTATCATGGGATTTATTTAGGTATGGAGATTGAGGAGCATTGGAAGATTATTTGTAGATTTTGAGCCAAATGATGCAATTAAGAGGTACGTTCTCCTTCCCCATATAGCATTCCAACAAACATGTTTACTATAATGAATTATATGAGTACATGGTTTTCTATAGAACTTCTTCCAAATTAAACCTCTACAGAGGGATTCATTGAAGAAAACACATTTAAATCAGATCAGCAGAGCACTCTTGCTGTGGCCTACCTACCAGGACATAGATACCAGGACACAATTCTTCATTGTCATGTTGCTTGCTATTGAAAAAAAAAACCACATTTGTCCATTTAGTGAGTTTTAAATTTCCTTTGAAAAAATCCATTTGGGTGAACAATTCTATGCAGACAGTAGTAGGAGTTTATTACATGTTTGCACTAGCAATTTTGAGAGTATATCTTGTACTCTGATAATTTTGCAGGTTTAAAGATAGAATCTTTGTGTTAATTTGCATATTCTGGAATACTGATGAGGTTGAACATTTTTCTATCTGCTAACCATTTGCACCTTGATCTTTGTGAATTGTGTGCTCATATCACTTACACGTTTCCCTTCGGGTAATTTTAAATATGTGGACATTTTGAGGCAAGATTACAATGTTGGCAGCCCTTTGTTAACATATGACAATGGCTGAGACTTTTTTTCCCTTTGTCTTTAAATGCAGTGCAGAGAAATGCCACAGTCTGTGTATGTTTGGTTTGACCACGTTTACAATGCTTTCAGTAAAATGATCAGACAGTGCCTCCATCTCTAAGCTAATACTCATCAAAAGTAGTTGTTTTCTTTGAGCAAGCATAGTTGAGCGATTCTTTGTGAAAGATTGCTCTTGAGGTTTATGGTTGGCCATTGTTTCAAGAATAAGATGTGTGCTGTGGTGATGGGGTAGGCCGGGGGTGGCATGCAAGCAATATGCAGACTATAATATTGTAGGGAAAAGAGAGATTTAATGTTGAGAAACAACATTGGTTAATATAGTTTCTCCCATGAATAATTTTATAGGGTTGGTGAAATGGGACTATTTAGACAGAATTTGCCAGATTCTAACTTAACATGTAAAAGTGGATCCAAATAACAGCTGTTTTATAAAGATTTAGGAAATTATTATTCTTACATGGGCTTATGTAAAACAAAAGCTTTGCTGCATAATTTTCTTATAAACTTCAAAGCCATTATCTACTTATTTATTCTTAGACTTGAGTTTTCAAACTGATAGACCTGTGGAGAGCAGAGGTATTCTGTTAGGTAGCCTTGGAAGAATTAGTGGTAATTAATAATCCTGCTGTGTTTCATATTGCTAGCATTACCTCATGGATTCAACCCTATGATGGGGAAATCATTTAAGTCATGAAATTGCTTGAGAAAAATTTTCACGAGACAGTAAATTCCTCTATATTAGGATTTCTCACCTTTGGCACTTGGCTTTTTTGCCTGAGAACAGTTTTGACCTAGAGAACTGTCCTGTGTTTTGTAAGATGTTTAACAGCATCCCCAGCTGTGACAGTGAAAAATGTCTGTAGACATTACGAATCATGGGGGTGGGAGGAGGGGCAAAATGCCTCCTGCTCCCCCTCCCCACATTGAGAATGACTTGTATGTATATTGTGTTTAACTATATGAGTTGAAAAAACATCAGATTAAAAACTGTTATTTTTTTTTTCTTGGCGTTACTCAGATAATCATTCCTTTAAGCATAGATTGATATACTTGTGGCTTGGGGTTTGCAGAGAAGTGTTACCTCTTTGCAGTGTTGAAGAACAGTGCTCTTCACTTTCAATCAATAAACTTAATAAAGGGGAGATAGATGGGAATATTGAATCTGCTAAGAAGGTTAACATGGCATGTACTGTTACCAATGCAGAAATTAGTAGGGAGTGTTTTGAATGTTAAAAAGTCAGAAGATACTGATAAAACATCATGAAAACGATAATTTTAGTCCAGGTTTCTTCAGCTTTTGAAGTAATTAATTAAAAAGGCAAGCATATTATATTGGCAAGAAAGGGCTGCATTTTCACTTTTTGCTTTCTGCTTTTAAGAGCAAGAGACAAATAACAAAGAAAACAAGTTGTTATCTGTAGTTTACTCAAAAAAGCAATTTCCAGCATATGTCATTTTGGCAATGTGAATTCGGCTTTACTCCTATCCCTTTTACATCTGTGGTTTTATAAGAATTGATGGTTTTATAAAATTGATGGTCATTTAAGCACTGCATAATTAAGAAATGTCTTTAGAATGATCTACAGAAAGAAGATTCTGTATTCATTCAGAGGACATATATTAAGTCTCTCGTGCCAGGCTCTGTGCAGGGAATACAGAAACTAATAAGACAGTCTGCTTGAATATCCTATTAATATAATCTGGATGAATAGACATTTTCTGGTTAGGGATACCAGTCACCATCAATCAATTTCTGACTTTTCCAATTGATTCTGTAATTTTAAATGCCTGTCCACAAAAGTTGTTTAAAAGTGTGTGTGTTTGTGTGTGCTATATATCATAAATATAACTTAATTCTCTAAAGCTATTTCTGACGCTCTGGTGGAAGGCTATATCCATTTTCTTTTATGCTTTTTAAAACCTTACTTAAATTCTCTTCTTTATTAAATACCTATCAGAATTGAATTAAACATGGTTATGTATTATTAATTCATTTTTGGTTATACTATGGCTCTAATATCATTAAGAAGAATTGATGTCACCCTTAAGGCCAGAATTTTTGCTAATTATTGCAAGACTTAAAACCACTTGGTTGTTGTCATAATTCAAAAAGTAGAATCTTTAGTATAGTCTTTTTCTTGTTAAAACTGATCAACTTGGGGTTATAGGTATGATAGGAAAAAAAGGTGAAACCTTTCTGATATTGGATAGCTCAGTTAGACAGTTAGAAAAGCAAATAATTCAAAATTGAGGAAATTACAGAAAAGATGAAGAGTTCTAGCACTTGAAATCTGCTCTCCTTCTTTTTTCCTAATGTCTACTTTAGCAGTCTTTTTAGCAGTCTATATCATGAATGCAGAACCAAATTCATGAGCCTTGGGCTCCCCACTCTTAGGCAGGTGATCCAGAGATTATTTTAGCAATGTATACCTATGGAGAAACACAAGATCTCTTCTAAGAAATGATGAAAGGTTGTTAATAATGGCCCATTTTTAGTATAACCTAACTGAGATTTTTAAACTGTCAAATGTATTGTCATATTCTTTTTGCAACTAAGTGACCTACTGACTAAGTTTCTCCCCCCTCTTACTTATGCCCCTTGAAAATATTATTACTGCAATATATGCAAATACAGAATTGTCTGTATTTATATTTTTAGTATTCATTTCTTTGAAAAGGTGGAAATGTGACTAGATTGTAGCTATTTAACAATCCCAAACTGGTAAGTGAGAGATACTGTTAGAAAAAGAAATTATTTCATGTGAAAAATTTTCTTCAGTTGAGGTTGACTAGAACTATTACTAATAACAGAAGAGAAAGTAATGCATTAATATATCACAACTAATCTTTTACTTTTATTAATGGGGGTTTGGAGTGGGAATCAGACTAGACCTAGATTCAAACCCTGGGCCAACCACTTTAATAACATTTTGACCCCAGGTAAGTGGTTTCTGACCCTTCTTTAGTCTGTGTATAAAATTATTGGCAAGTACCTGCTATATAATGACTATTCAATAAATGGTAGCTATTATTTTTATCTTTTCAAAATTAGGTGTTCCAAATTAATTTTAACTATATGCAACACAATTTGATGGCATTGCTATCTAAATAGTAAAATATCAACAGTAATTACTGTGGCTTCTAAAAACTCTGTGACTATAATTTTGAACCACCTTTTAAGTTGATTTCTCAGTTATCATCTGTATTTTCTGTACTTGGAAAGCATTTTACAAATACACATTTCTTCTAAGATAAAGAGTGATACAAGCATATAATATAGTGAAACAATATTCACCATATTGCATGGTCATATGATTGCAATAGTGATTGATTTTTTTTCTAAATGATCTCATTGTGAATTTTACAAGTTTTAATTTCCCCTTCTTTCTTATATAAAAAAACTTTCAGATCTCTTGTGGAAGAGGAAGACCAACACATGAAATTGTCCCTTGGAGGCAGTGAAATGGGCCTCTCATCCCATTTGCAGTCTTCCAAGGCAGGACCTACACGCATCTTTACCAGCAATACCCACAGTTCTGTGGTGTTACAGGTAATTTAAGCTGTCTCTTTGGTAGTATTTACATAGCTTTAAAAAACCCACCATGGATTTTGTGGTGCAGGGTGTCAGAAGTGGGGGAGGTTGTGGGTGTGTATGTGTGAATAGGAAATATATGGTAACTATTTTTTGCTCAGTTTTGCTGTGAACCCAAAACTGCTCTAAAAAATGAAGTTTATTAAATAAAGAAACAAAGACAAAAACTAACCAGGAGAGAAATCTTGGTGGAGGAATGCACACATTCCTGAGGTTAAAAAATCCTCAAAGTCAATTTTTTTGTTTGGTTTGTGTAAAGGACGTTTTGCCAGTACGCCACTTTCTTACAGAATACCATATCTGATTTCATTCCATAGCAGTCAAAGTAAGTATTACAGGGTCCCTACACTGAATTTTCTAGTTCCTCATTCACAGCCTGTTTTACTATCATCTTTGCAATTGTTCTAAAGATTGTATTTATTTGGTGCCTCAACTCACATTGGTAGTAGTCACCTGTGGGAGTAGAGGTTAGGATTGCTGGATACAAACGCTCTGATACATGTAATAATTAATAACTAAAATCAAAGCAGGGGACAGAAACACAGTAGAAAGCCAAAAGAACATGAAACACAGCAATCTGGAACTACTTAGCACAGGGATTAGAAGCCTAAGTACTTCTGACCTTTGTGGACATTTTCCGACTTCTGTGGGCATTGCTGAATTAGAGAGCAATATGATACTGGATGTCCATTAATGTCTTCTAAAGATAGTTAAATTATATCGGTCCTCTTACTACCCTTAGTAAGATAATGAAAATATGTCTTTCTAAATGCATATTTAAAAGAAATCTCCCCAGATGGATTTCATGCATATCCCTGATCAAGAACCATTATAGTAAAGCTGTATATAGAATATAATATAATGAGGGACAAGGTTTAAACTTGCTGTGCATCCTCTGTGTTTAAATGTAATTTCACCGGATTTCATTTTCTTTTTCTCCAAAATGTGACTTTTGACTAGCATACCATTTCCCCAGTATTTCAGTTTCTAATTGGAGCTGAGGTCTATCTAAGGTTCATTGTCCTGTGGGTATCATCAATAGATATTTGAGAGTCAGGAATGAAAATCTTTCCATCTCCTGACATCTTAAAGCTGTGTAGGGAAAAGGGAAGATGGCCAAATAGAACAGCTCCGGTCTGCAGTTTCTGGCAAGATCAACACAGAAGGTGGGTGATTTCTGCATTTCCAACTGAGCCTCTGCTGGTGATACCCAGCCAAACAGGGTCTGGTGTGGAACTCTAGCACCTCCAGCAGATCTGCAGCAGAGGGGCCTGACTGTTAGAAGGAAAGCTAACAAACAGAAGAAAGGAGTAGCACCAACATCGACAAAAATGACATCCACACAGAAACTGAAGGTTTCTGTGAAGGTCACCAACATTAAAGACCAAAGGTAGATAAATCCACGAAGATGAGGAAAAACCAACACAAAAATGCTGAAAATTCCAAAAACCAGAACGCCTCCTCCCCTCCAAAGGATCACAACGCCTCGCCAGCAAGGGAACAAAACTGGACAGAGAATAAGTTTGACAAACTGACAGAAGTAGGCTTCAGAAGGTGGGTAGTAACAAACTCTTCAAAGCTAAAGGAGCATGTTCTAACCCAATGCAAGGAAGCTAAGAACCTTGAAAAACGTTTATAGGAATTGCTAACTAGAATAACCAGTTTAGAGAAGAACATAAATGACCTGATGGAGCTGAAAAACACAGCACGAGAACTTTGTGAAGCATACAAAAGTATCAATAGCCGAATTGATCAAGCAGAAGAAAGAATATCAGAGATTGAAGATCAACGAAATGAAATACAGTGAGAAGACAAGATCAGAGAAAAAAGAATGAAAATAAACAAACAAAGCCTCCAAGAAATATGGGACTATGTGAAAAGACCAAAACTAAGTTAGATTGGTGTACCTGAAATTGACGGGGAGAATGGAACAAAGTTGGAAAATACTCTTCAAGGTATTCTCCAGGAGAACTTCCCCAACCTAGCAAGACAGGCCAACATTCAAATTCAGGAAATACAGAGAATGCCACAAAGATACTCCTCAAGAAGAGCAACCCCAAGACACATAATCATCAGATTCACCAAGGTAGAAATGAAGGAAAAAATGTTAAGGGCAGCCAAAGAGAAAGGTCGGGTTACCCACAAAGGGAAGCCCTTCAGACTAACATCAGATCTCTCTGCAGAAACCCTACAAGGCAGAAGAGAGTGGGGATCAATATTCAACATTCTTAAGCAAAAGAATTTTCAACCCAGAATTTCATATCCAGCCAAATTAAGCTTCATAAACAAAGGATAAACAAAATCCTTTACAGACAAGAAAATGTTGAGAGGTTTTTGTCACTACCAGGCCTGCCTTACAAGAGCTCCTGAAGGAAGCACTAAATAACCGGTACCAACCACTGCAAAAACATACCAAATTGTAAAGGTCATTGACACTGTGAAGAAACTGCATTATTAGAGGGGCAAAATAACTAGCTAGCATCATAATGACAGGATCAAATTCACACATAACAATATTAACCTTAAATGTAAACAGGCTAAATGCCCCAGTTAAAAGGCACAGACTGGCAAATTGGATAGAGTCAAGACCCATCAGTGTGCTGTATTCAGGAGACCCATCTCACGTGCAAAGACACACATAGGCTCAAAATAAAGGGATAGAAGAATATTTAGCAAGCGAATTGAAAACAAAAGACAAGCAGGGGTTGCAATCCTAGTCTCTGATAAAACAGACTTTAAATCAACATAGATCAAAAAAGACAAAGAAGGGCATTACATAATAGTAAAGGGATCAATGCAACAGGAAGAGCTCACTGTCCTAAATACATATGCACCTAATACAGGAGCACCCAGATTCATTAAGCAAGTTCTTAGAGATCTATAAAGAGACTTAGACTCCCACACAATAATAGTGGGACATTTTATCACCCCACTGACAATGTTAGACAGATTCATGAGACAGAAAATTAACAAGGATATTCAGGACTTGAACTCGGCTCTGCACCAAGCAGACCTAATAGACATCTACAGAACTCTACATCCCAAATGAACAGATTATACATTCTTCTCAGCACCACATTACACTTATTGTAAAACAGACCACATAATTGGAAGTGAAACACTCCTCAGTAAATGTAAAAGAACAGAAATCATAACAAACAGTCTCTGAGACCACAGTGCAATTAAAGTAGAACTCAGGATTAAGAAACTCACTCAAAACCGTACAAATATAGGGAAACTGAACAACCTGCTCCTGAATGACTACTGGGTATATAACAAAATTAAGGAAGAAATAAATAAGTTGTTTAAAACCAATGAGAGCAAAGACACAACATACCAGAACCTCTGGGACACGTTTAAAGCAGTGCGTAGAGGGAAATTTATAGTACTAAATGCCCACAAGAGAAAGCAGGAAAGATCTAAAATGACACCCTAACATCACAATTAAAAGAACTAGAGAAGCAAGAGCAAACAAATTCAAAACCTAGCAGAAGACAAGAAATAACTAAGATTGGAGTAGAACTGAAGGAGATGGAGACGAGACACGAAGAACACTTCAATATCTCAACGAATCCAGGAGCTAGTTTTTTGAAAAGATCAACAAAATAGATAGACCTCTAGCCAGACTAACAAAGAAAAAAGAGAGAAGAACGAAATAGACACAATAAGAAATGATAAAGGGGATGTCACCACTGATCCCACAGAAATAGACTACCATCAGAGAATACTACAAACACCTCTATGCAAATAAGAAAATCTAGAAGAAATGGGTAAATTCCTAGACACATACACCCTCTCAAGACTGAACCAGGAAGACGTCGAATCCCTGAATAGACCAATAACAAGTTCTGAAATTGAGGCAGTAATTAATAGCCTACCAACCAAAAAAAGCCCAGGACCAGATGGATTCACAGCCAAATTCTACCAGAGGTATGAAGAAGAGCTGATACCATTCCTTCTGAAACTATTCCAAACAATAGGAAAAGACGGAATATTCCCTAACTCATTTTATGAGGCCAGCATCATCCTGATACCAAAACCTGGCAGAGACACACACACACACAAAGAAAATTTCAGGCCGATATCCCTGATCAACATAGATGCAAAAATCCTCAATAAAATGTAATCCATCACGTAGACAGAACCAATGACAAAAACCACATGATTTTCTCAATAGATGCAAAAAAGGCCTTCAACAAAATTCAACACACCTTCATCCTGCAAACTTTCAATAAACTAGGTATTGATGTAACGTATCTCAAAATAATAAGAGCTATTCGTGACAAACCCACAACCAATATCATACTGAATATGGAAGCATTCCCTTTGAAAACTGGCACAAGACGAGGATGCCATCTCTCGCCACTCCTATTCAACGTAGTATTGGAAGTTCTGGCCAGGGCAATCAGGCAAGAGAAAGATATAAAGTTTATTCAAATAGGAAGAGAGGAATTTAAATTGTCTGTTTGCAGATGACATGATTGTATATTTAGAAAATCCCATCATCTCAGCCCAAAATCTCCTTAAGCTGATAAGCAGCTTCAGCAGTCTCAGGATACAAAATCAATGTGCAAAAATTTCGAGCATCCCTATACACCAATAATAGACAAACAGAGAGCCAAATCATGAGTGAACTCACATTCACAATTGCTACAAAGAGAATAAAATACCTAGGAATCCAACTTAAAAGGGGTGTGGAGGACCTCTTCAAGGAGAACTACAAACTGCTGCTCAAGGAAATAAGAGAGGACACAAACAAATGGAAAACATTCCGTGCTCATGGATAGGAAGAATCAGTATCATGAAAATGGACATACTACCCAACATAATTTATACATTCAATGCTATCCCCATCAAGCTACCATTGACTTTCTTCCCAGAATTAGAAAAAAAAACTACTTTAAATTTCGTATGGAACCAAAAAAGAGCCGGTGTAGCCAAGACAATCCTAAGCAAAAAGAACAAAGCTAGAGGCATCCCACTACCTGACTTCAAACTATACTACAATGTTACAGTAACCAAAACAGCATGGTACTGGTACCAAAACAGATATATAGACCAATGGAACAGAACAGAGGCCTCAGATGTAATGCCATGCTTCTACAACTATCTGCTCTTTGTTCAACCTGACAAAAACAAGCAATGGGGAAAGGATTCCCTATTTAATAAATGGTGTTGGGAAAATTGGCTAGCCATATGCAGAAAACTGAAACTGGACCACTTCCTTACACCTTATACAAAAATTAACTCAAGATGGATTAAAAACTTAAATGTAAGACCTAAAACTATAAAAACCCTAGAAGAAAACCTAGGCAATACCATTCAGGACGTAGGCATCGGCAAAGACTTGATGACTAACACACCAAAAGCAATGGCAACAAAAGCCAAAACTGACAAATGGGATCTAATTAAACTAAACAGCTTCTGCACACCAAAAGAAACTATCATTAGAGTGCACAGAAATCCTACAGAATGGTAGAAAATTTTTGCAATCTATCCATCATACAAAGGGCTAATATCCAGAATCTACAAAGAACTTAAACAAATTTACAAGAGAAAAACAAACCACCCCATCAAAAAGTGTGCAAAGGATATGAACAGACACTTCTCAAAAAAAGACATTTATGTGGCCAACAAATATATGAAAAAAAAGCTCAGGATTACTGGTCATTAGAGAAATGCAAATCAAAACCACAGAGATGGTATCACCACTCCTATTCAACATAGTATTGGAAGTTCTGGCCAGGGCAATCAGGCAAGAGAAAGAAATAAAATTTACTCAAATAGGAAGAGAGGAAGTTAAATTGTCTCTGTTTGCAGGTGACATGATTGTATATTGTGAGATTGTATACCATCTCATGCCAGTTAGAATCCTGATCATTAAAAAGTCAGGAAACAACAGATGCTGGAGAGGATGTGGAGAAATAGGAACATTTTTACTCTGTTGGTGGGTGTATAAATTAATTCAACCATCGTGGAAGACAGTGTGGTGATTCGTCAAGGATCTAGAACCAGAAATACCATTTGACCCACAATCCCATTACTGGGTATATACCCAAAGAATTTATAAATCATTCTACTATAAAGATACATGCACATATATGTTTATTGCAGCACTGTTCGCAATAGCAAAGACTTGTAACCAACCCACATGCCCATCAATGATAGACTGGATAAACAAAATGTGGCACATATACACCATGGAATAATATGCAGCCATTAAAAGGATGCGTTCATGTCCTTTGCAGGGACATGGATGAAGCTGGAATCCATCATTCTCAGCAAAGTAACACAAGAAGAGAAAACCAAACACCACATGTTCTCACTCATAAGTGGAAGCTGAACAATGAGAACACATGGACACAAGGAGGGGAACGTCACACACCAGGGCCTGTCAGGGGGCTAGGGGTGGCATACCATTAGGAGAAATACCTAATGTAGATGATGGGTTGATGGGTGCAACAAACCACCATGGCACGTGTATACCTATGTAACAAGCCTGCATGTTCTGCACATGTATCCCAGAACTTAAAGTATATAAAAAAAATCCCTCTAATCCTCTAATATATGAAAACGAGTCTGACTATTTTTGTTTGTTATATATCTGAGGATAGATTTTTAAGGTGCTCAAAAAAAAAGCTGTATAAATGGTTTGCTTGTTGATTTTTCAAGTTATGGAAAGAGAGAATAAGGGGTCAAACAGATAGGAAAAGTATGTGAGGAAGAAGTGTTTTTGGTATACTAAAGTGCTCTCACTAAAGAAAAATAAGAAATACCCCACTCACTACTATATTCCTACCTTATGTAATGCCCATAGTAGTCATGAGTTAAAGCCAATTATTGTGGTCCTGTTAATTTTTAAAATTTACTGGAAACCAAATAATGATTGCCACTGTAGTGCGGTGAGAGATATTTAAAGCAATGGTTCTCAAATTTTAGTGCATGTCAGAATCATCAGGAGGGCTTGTTAAAACACTGAACACTAGGTCCCAAACCAGAATTTCTGAATCAAAAACTCTGGGGATAAGGCCCAGGAATTTGCATTTCTAACAAGTTCCTAGATGATGCTGCAGATCAAGGAACATACTTTTAAGACCATTGTTCTAGAGGTGGGACCTTCTTCCACCAAGAGTCATGGCCTTTTCTTTTCTCACTATATATTTTATGTAGGTTATAAATTATTGTTACAATGGATAAACATTAGAGAGAACTTAAATATCTATCAGTAGGTGAATGGTTACATGAAATATGTCGCACCAAAACTATGCAATACTGTGCAGTCACTGAAAAGAGTAATATCTGTACATATTCAATGGAAAGAATATAAGATATTTAAAAAAAGTAACAGGGAAAATGTGCTATATCTATACAATGTAATATGATCCAGCTATTTTAAAAGATGAAGTACTAATACATGCTATCATATGGATGAACTTTGAAAACATTATGCTAATTGAAAGAGGCTAGTCACCAAAGTTCCTATTTTCTGTGATTCCATATTTTATGTGATTCCATTTGTATGAAATGTCCAGAATAAAGAAATCTATAGAGATGTAAAGTAGACTATTGGTTGCTTACAGCTAGGGAAATTGGGGGGATATGAGAATGAAAGCTAAAGGGTACAGGGTTTCTTTTTGCAGTGATAAAAATATTCTAAAGTTGACTCTGGATATCATTGCATATATCTGTGAATATACTAAAACCATTGATTTGTGCACTTTAAATGGGTGAATTGTATGGTATTCAAATTATATCTCAATAAAGCTGTTAGAAATGTAATAAGGCAATATGTATTGTATAATCCTTTTTATCAGTAGAAAAGTTATACAATATGTATACATATGAATGTGAATGCATAGCAAATGGTAGGGAAACACTAGGGAAGCTGAGGAATACTGTCATATTTTGCTCTGTAAAATCCTACAGTGTTTAATTTTTATTTACAATGGAAATATTTTTCTGCATAACCTTTGTAATAAAAAAAATATATAACAGCCGACAAAACAAGTGTAGCTGGGTCTCAGAGCCCTTAGCTCTGCCATGCCTTAGTTCATTGGTCTAAGCTGAGAAAGAACAGTTATGTGAAAGTAACCTGAAATTTTGTGTTACTTGAAGATACTTTTTCAACTGATTTTTTATGTTGTTACAATATTTCCTGTGGTAGCATAGAGATACCACTCTATATTGCTATTAAAACCCTTCTATGTTCTGTTTAAAAGTTTATTAAAAATTATGTTCTCACAAATTGAGATTTTTAAGGCCAAGCACTAACAGGGAACTTCTTAAAATCTAATCTTAAGTGTGTGGTTGTCAAGAGAACAAACTAGAGAAGTGTTTAATGTGTAAATGTTATCATTGTTTTAAAATTAGCAATAACACATACTCCAGCTTCAAAAGACATTGAAAGTAGCTGTCAGGGGGACTGATCCATGGGGAGAAACTGTTGTAATAAGTCTCACTGTGCAGGATTACCCGCTGCCTAATTGTAGTGAGAAGGACATGGGTTTCAGCCAAAACTAGAATTCTAATCGTGCCCCTTATTAGCTAGTTATATGACTTTGGGAATGTCATTTATACTCTCTGGCCCAGCTTTTTTTTAATTTGTAATCTGGGTGAGAGATTTGAGGATTAAATGTCACAATTTATGGAAATAAGGTTCATAATAAATATTCATTTATTTTCCTTCCACTTGAGCTAAATGGAGACGGTCTCACAGGAAGTAGAGCTGATCAGAAGTTATGGGTATACCACAGGGAACTCCTGAACCCCTGGGTCATTAATGGACCAGGCTCTGGCTATGGGATGTGGTTCCTCTCAGACTAGGTTCTTTCCTCTTTCTCTTTAAGTCTCACCTAGACAGAGCAGAGCAGTGAGGGTAGGAGTCATGGTGTCTCCCACTGGATAAGATTGGGCAGATGGATGAGGCCACTTATTTTCTGCGATGACTATTGAAGAAAACAGAAAATAGTTAATGAATTAAATGATTATGTATTAATATGTGATTATATAATAAAAAAAGAAGTTATGGGTATACCGAATAAGGTATCCATCTGGTTGGCTTGAGCAAATGGTTGGCTTGAGCAGGTCTAGCAGGTTACTCATCTCCATTGAATGGCTTCAGCAAACTAGGCTGTCAAAGAAAATTCCTAGAAAGTCATTTGATACCTAACAGCTTGGATTGCTAGAATCTTGAACAAGTTCTAGGATAATCCATGACTGAGTTAGCGGGGCAAATGAATTTTACTCAAGTAAGAAAGATTAACTAGGGTTAGCTTAAGTAGTAATTGGTAAAATCAAGGATTATTTCATTTCACTCACTCCTTGGCTACTACTACATCTGTGGTTATTTTTCATGGAAACTTTCTATTCTTTGACTTCTCCCTATTATACCAAGTTGTCAGCATCTTTCTCTTATTGTCCTACCCTATGGTAATTCATTGAATGATACCCTTCCTAGCACCTTCAGTTTTTAAAATAATAGCTTTATTGAGATATGATTCACATACCATATAATTCACCCATTTATTGTGCAAATCAATGGCTTTTAGTATATTCACAGGATTGTGCAACTGTCACCACAATCAATTGTAGAACATTATAATCACCTCAAAAAGAAGCCCATATTTGTTAGCAGTCACTCCACACTTGCCCCCAACTCTTTCCTCAATATGGCAGCTGATATGATTTGGCTCTGTGTTCCTGCCTAAATCTCATGTCAAATTGTAATCCTCAGTGTTGGAGGAGGGGTCTCGTGGGAGGCAATTGGATCATGAGGGTGGATTTTCCCTTTTGCTTTTCTCGTGATAGTGAGTGAGTTCTCAAGAGATCTAGTTGTTTGAAAGTGTGTAGCACCTCCCGCTTCACTTTCGTCCTGTTCTCACCATGTCAGATATGTCTGTTTCACCTTTTGCCATGGTTGTACGTTTTCTGAGGCTTCCACAGCCATGCTTCCTGTGTTGCCTGTGGAATGATGAACCAATTAAACTTCTTTTCTTCATAAATGACCAGTTCCAGGTATTTCTTTATAGCAGTGTGAGAATGGATTAATACAACAACCATTTATCTTTTCTCTGTTTCTGTAGATCTGTCTATTCTGAGCATTTCATATAAATGGAATCATATGATATGTGGTCTTTTGTGACTTGTTTCTATTACTTACCATAATGTTTTCACGGGTCGTCTATATTGTGGCATATAACATGCTTCCTTCCTTTCTGTGTTCAAATAATATTCCATTGTGTGGATATTTTGTTTATCTATTCATTCATTGATAAGTATTTCTTTTTTCATACATTTTGGCTTTTATGAATAAAAGCTATGAATATTCTTGTGTAAATGTCTGTGAGGACATATATACCTTAGAGTGGAATTACTGGATCCTATGGTAATTCTGTTTAATTTTTTGAAGAACTGCCAGTGTTTTCCAAAGTATCTGCACCATTTTATATTCACACTGGCAGTGCATGAGGTTTTTAATTTCTCCACATTCTTATCAGCATTTATTAACTGTCTTTTTAAAAGTATTATAGCCATCCCTGTAGGTGTGAAGTAGTTTTGATTTGCATTTCCCTGATTGCTGATGATGTTGAATATCATTTTTTAATGCTTTTGGCCATTTGTATGTGATCCTGGAAGAAAAAACAAATCTTATTCTTGTTCTGTGCCAAGTCACCAGGAAAGAAGAAAACAAACCAAAACAAATAGAAAAAGAAATCCTTCACCCATGTTTTAGTTGGGTTGTTTATCTTTTTATTACTCAATAGTAAGAGTTCATACACACATATATGTTATATTATATTACATATATATTTTTACATATATATGTATTCTAGATACAGATCCCTTATCTGATACATGATTTACAAGCATTTTCTCCAAGCACCTTCAGTTTTATGGTCCCTTCTTGTACTGCTAATTGCTTTGGCAATCTCCAATTCTTTATCCGTTCAGCCATATAATCTTTGCTTCTGTATTATCTTGGCAAAGTTAGTAGGAGAGAGGGTCAAGGAAAATGCCTGGAAGGCTTTGGATTTTTCACTATTCCCTAAACATATATTGTGTGTTTATATGTTAGTGTGTTTGTACACATTTCCTGTCCCTGGAATGCCCTTACTTTATTTTTCCTGTCTGGTAAACCTCAATTTATTTATAATGACCTATCTTTTTTTCTTTTTAAAAAGTATTTATTTTTACTTTAGATTCAGGGGGGCGTGTGCAAGTCTGTTACATGGGTATACTGCGTGATGCTGAGGTTTGGGCTTCTAGTGATTCCATTGCTCAAGTAGTGAACATAGTACCCAATAGGTAGTTTTTCAACCCTTCCCCCATTTCTCCCTTCCTCCTTTTTGAATCCCCGATGTTTATTATTTCCATTTTTTTGTCCATGTGTACCCAATGTTTAGCTCCTACTTATAAGTGAGAACGTATGATATTTCAGTTTCTGTTTCTGCCTTAATTTGCTTGGGATAATGGCCCCCAGCAGTATCCATGTTACTGCAGAGGACATGATTTCATTCTTTTTTATGGCTGTGTAGTACTCCATGGTGTATATGATCCATCTTAAATGGATGGTACCTCTTCTGTTAAACTTTTCTTGACCCAAGCAGAGTTAGTAGCTTCTTCTATTCATACATTTTATCTGTTATAAATATCACCTATCAGTGAGCTCCTCAAGGTCTAGGATCTAAGTTGTTGTTTCTGTATGCCTGTGATCAGTACATGATGCTGCTTAATAAATGTCCACCTTTTGTATTACTAGCATACTAATTATCATTAAAAGAGATGCTACTTTGCTATAAAGAAGCTTTTTAGTTTGATGTACTCCAATTTGTCTATTTGCTTTTGTTGCTTCTGCTTTTGAGGTCTTATTTAAAAAATCCTTGCCCACCCCAATTTCATGAAGCATTATCCTGTGTTTTCTTCTAGTAGTTTCACAGTTTTGGATTTTACTTTTAAGTATTTAACCTATTTAGAGTTAGTTTTTGTGTGTGGTGAGAGACTAGTTTCATTCTTCCATATGTGGATATCCAGTTTTCCTGGCACCATTTATTGAATAGACTGTCCTTTCCTCATGTGTGTTCTTGGCATCTTTATAAAAAAAAAATCACTTGGCTGTAAATGCATGGATTTATTTCTGGGTATTTTGTCCCATTGACCTGTGGGTCTGTTTTTATGCCAGAACCAGGCTGTTCTGTTTACTATAGCTTTGTAGGATATTTTGAAATCAGGTAGTGTGATGACATCAATTTTGTTATTTTTGCTCATGATTGCTTTGGCCCTTCAGACTCTTTTGCATTTCCAAATGAAGACACAACCTCCAGAATGGAAGAAAGTACTTGCAAACTATGCATCTGATAAGAAGTTAATATCCAAAATATATAAGAAACTCAACAGCAAAAAGAAACAAAACAAAAAACTCATAAATAATCCAATTAAAAATGAACAAAAGACCTGAATAGACAGTTCATTCCTCAAAATAAGACATACAAATGGCCAACAGATATGTGGAAAATTACACAACAACACTAATTATCAGAGAAATGCAAATCAGAAACACAATGCAAAATCATCTCATTCCAGTTAGAACGGTTATTATAAAAAAGACAAAATATAACAAATTCTGGTGATGATGTGGAGAAAAGGGAACTCTTACATACTGTTGGTGGAAATGTAAATTAGTACAACAATGATAAAAAGCAGTATGGAAGTTCCTAAAAATCTAATGATGGAACTACCATATGATCCAGCAATCCCATTACTGGGTATATATCCGAAGGAAATCAGCATGTTGGAGAGACATTGGCACATTCATGTTTATTGCAGTGGTGTTCACAATAGCTAAGACATGGAATTAAACTAAATGCTCGTCTACCAATGAATGGATAAAGAAAAAATGTTATATCTACATCTATATATAAATATGATATAGATAGAGAGACAGATATAATGGAATACCATTAAGCAATAAAATAGAATGAAATCCTGTAATATGTGGCAATATGGATGAACCTGGAAGACATTATGTTAAGGAAATAAATCAGGCAATGAAAGAGAAATACTGCATGTTTTCATTCATATTTGGAATCTAAAAATGGTAATCTCAAAGAAGTAGGGTAAAATAGTGATTACCAGAGGCTGGAGAGGGTAGGGGAGAGGAGAGGACTGGGAAAGATTGGTCAATGAGTACAAAGTTACAGTTAGAAAGAATAAATTTTTGTTTTCTATTACACATTAGGGTTAGGGTTACAGTAGTAAATAGCAATGTAATATATATTTCAAGAAAGCTACAAGAGAAGATTTTGAATGTTACTGCCACAAAGTCACAAAGAAATGATAAATATTTCAGATGATGGGTATAGTAATTACCCTGATTTGATCATTATACTATGTATACATGCATTGAAACATCACGTTGTACCCCATAAATATGTACAATTATTATGTGTCAATTATAATTAAAAATTAAACTTTATTAAGAAATGATACATATAAAGAGCTTAGCCCTGGGATAGAGAAAGTACTCAGTGCCTTTTTAATGCTGTTATTGATGTTGTTTGTGGATTAGATTAATTTGGATGGCAGCTTATAAATCAGTTTCATATATACTTTCCTCATTGATACTTGAAAAAATGCTATGAGGTAAAAAAGGCAAGAATTGTTATCTCCATTTTATAGATAAGGACACTGAAGCTCAGAGAGATTAGGAGTCTTGCCCAAGTTCACATAGCCAGTAAGTGATAAACACTGAGACTTGAACCCAGATTTGATGATGGTGTAGTTTTGTATTTTTATTTCTACTAGTCTTGCTCTAAATTGTCTTACCTTTTAAAATACAATGTCTATAAATATTGTGTTCATTAACTATAAATGTAAAAAGATGTATTAGCAAAGGCTAAAAGTTTGGAATGAATGATATAATAAATATTTTATTCTTGATAGAAGTAGCAGAATTATGCAGAATGTCTTCATGCCGGCCTGCCTTTCTTCCATTCGCCTGCTGAAAAGAAAACAACAACAACAACAACAACAAAAAAAAAAAAAAAAAAAAAAAAGGAAAACATCCCTTTCATCCTTAAGACCTGAGGGTATCATGCTTCAGCTGGTGGCAGTGTATATTAATTACAGAATACTTAGGTATATGGAAACAAATCATTTCCTGATTACTGGCAATACTTACTCAAACCTATAAAGGTTGAAAATGCCTCGTTACTCTGGCTATGTAGGCTTCTAGTTGACATTTTCTCATTTTAAGATTGGTGCCTATTGGACTGTTCTTTTTGTGTTTTCCTCCCTTACAACTATTTACTTTCTCTCTTCATTTTTAAGTTCTAAAGTCAATGTAAGATATCATTTTATAGTCTTAAGTTATCATCTAGTTAATAGAATGCTAAAAAAATGGGTTATTCTAAGAGCCTGTAGAGATTAACATGTGTTGCCTTTCCCTGGGTTAACTTCTCTGAATGTTTATCCTGAGGTAAATGCTTGGGTTGCTGATAATGTCATGTTGATGAAGTATATCCTTTTTCTAAACATTATGATAATAAAATAAACAGCTTTAAAAATATATTGTTAATACGTTGTTAACAAAAGAAACAAGCATAATGATTAAGATAATTTACATTTTATAAAATAAGAGTTCAAACAGTCTAGATTCTTGTGGTTTTTATGAAAATGATACTTTTAATTTCTTTTCATTTCCTGAATAGCAGCTAGAATATAGGGAAATGAGTCTATAGTTTTTCTTGGGCATAGTTCTTGGGGCACTCAGGTTGAGGTACAATAAATTATTCTTATTCTTTGAATTGACTGCATCTTTAGGACAAAAGTTGGAAGACTGTCTGCCACTTTCCCTTTTTAGGCCACTTCTGTGTGTTCTTGTCCTGCTCTCTCAATTGAGTATTTTTGGTTATTTGCAAGTGTCAAAGTGATAGAGAGGGCTATCACATACCAATTTGAAAGTCAAATATGCTGGAATACCTAATTTGAATTTCTGATTGTTGCTAGTATATAGTAATACAGTTTGTTATTAATTATTGATCTGGCATTGTGCAACCTTAGTAAACTGACTTATCAGTTCTAGCAACTTTTTGGGTAGATTCTATAGGTTTTCCTATATAGGCAATCATTTCGCCTATAAATAAGCCTGCCTTCCTTCCTTCCTTCCTTCCTTCCTTCCTTCCTTCCTTCCTTCCTTCGTTCTTCCTTTTCTTCCTTTCTTTGCCTTCCCTTCCTTTTCTTTCCCCTTTAGTTTTCTTTTCTTCTTTTCTTGTTTTTTTCTTTTCTTTTTTCTTTCCAGTCTGATGCCTTTTTTTCCTTACCTTATTGCACTGGATAAAACCTCCAGAAAAATGGTGAAAGCATTCAGTCTTTCACCATTAAGTATGATGTTATCTGTAGGTTTGAGGAAGTTCTCTCCTATTCTTAGCTTGCTAAAAATTTATTTTAATTTTCTAATTTTTTTTTTTTGAGACAAGGTCTTATTCTGTCACCCAGACTGGAGTGCAGTCGCATGATTTTGGCTTACTGCAACCTCCATCTCCCAGGCTCAAGCAATCCTCCTTCCTCAGCCTCCAGAGTAGCTGGGACTATATGTGTGTGCCACGACACTCGACTAATTTAATTTTTTTTTTTTTTTGTAGAGACGATGTCTCACTATATTGCTCAGGCTAGTCTCAAACAGCTGGCTCAAGCAATCCTCCTGCCTCGACCTCCCAAAGTGTTGGGATTACAGGCATGAGCCACCACATCTGGCGAGTTTACTTTAAAAAAAAATCAGGAATGAATGTTGGATTTTGACAAATGCCTTTTATTTCTGTAGCAATTAAGAAATGATCTTAGCATTTTTCTTCTTCAGTCTGTTAGTATGGTGATTTATATTGATTAATTTTTGATTGTGAAAATAACCTTGCATTGGAGGTATAAACTCTTCACTTGGTCATGATGTATTTATTATTATTATATATCAGTAAATTTGGCTTGCTAAAATTTTGTTGAAAAGTTCTACATCTTTGTGCCCAGTGGATTTTGATCTTGGCTTTCTGTGATTGTCTTGTCTGGTTTTGGTATTAGAATAATGCTGGCTGTTAGGCAGGAAACTAGACCCAACATGGCGGCGTTACCTGGGGTAGCAGGCCTTTTGTTAAAGACTCCCTTCACCCTTGTACACACCCGCGGACTTACATGCCTCAGAGTTCTGGCTGGGCAACCATACTCCCCCATGAACTGCAGCTCACCTGCATTCCACAACTTCGTAAACAGCAGTTTCGGTTAACAGTTTCCAAAGACCCCTTCCTCATGACCCTTACTCAACTCCTGCCCTAGTAGTTTCAAGACCCCCCAGGCCCTGTTTGCACAACCAGCCTCCCTACCTCTCCGGCTATAAAAAGCCCCTACCCTCCTCCCTCAGTGCGACTTCCTCGGCCCGCACCTTTGGACCGAGGAACCTCACCGGCGATAATAAAGGCTATTCTCACTGCCATTTGCCTTGTGTCTTCGTTCCCGGTTCGGCTCCAGCCTCAGTTTACCTTTACACTGGCCATGTAGAATAACTTGGAATATATGCTTTCCTCCTAATAGTCCGGATTTGTTTGTGGGGTATTGGTGTTCTTTCTTCCTTAAATGTTTGATAGATTTCGCCAGTGAAACAATTTCATCTTAGAGTTTTCCTTGGGGAAACAATTTTAAATTAAAATTTAATTTTATAGTAGACATGTAGCTATTTAGCTTATCTATTTCTTCTAAAACTTTAGTAGCTTGTGTCTTTCACAGAATTTGTCCGTGTAAACTGAGTCGTCAAATTTATTGGCATGAAGTTGTTCGTATTTCCTTGTTATCCTTTTAATACCTGTAGAATCTCTAGTTTGTGCCACTTCTATTCATCCTGGCATTGGTAATTTGTATTTTCTCTCTTTTTTCCCCTAATCAGTCTTGTTAGAGTTTTATCAGATTTATAGAGCTTCTCAAAGGAACAGCTTTTTGGTCTTACTGCTTTTTCTGTCTTTCTGTTTTCTATTTCATTGATTTCCACTATGATCTTTATAATTGCGATTCTTCTGCCTAATTTGGGATAAATTGGCTCTTCTATTTCTAGTTTTTTAAGAAAGAAACAGATCTTTCATAGGAGATGTTTCTTTTTTTTTAATATAGTCATTGACTGATATAAATTTCCCCTAAGTGGAGCTTCATCTGCACTCCACAATTTTTGATGTTATATTTTCATTTAGTTCAAAATGCTTGCTAGTTTTTCTTTTGATTTCTTCATGGGTTATTTAGAAGTATGTTTTAGTTTCAAAACATTTGGAGATTTTCCAGAGATTTTTCTATTTTTGATTTCTAATATAATTAAGCTGGGGTCAGAGAACATATTAATAATTTGTATGACTTGAATCCTTTAAAATATTTTAAGGCTAGTTTTATGGCCCAGAATATGATCTATCTTGTAAATGTTTCACATATACCTGAAAATAATTTGCATTCTACTGTTCTTCGGTGAAGTATTCTGTAAATGCCAATTAGGTCAAGTTGGTTGATAGTGTTGTTTCAATATCCTTGCTGATTTCTGTATATTTACTGGTTTCTGTCACCTTTAAAATCAATTATTGAGATAATGGTATTGAAATCTCCAATTATAATTGTAAATTTGTTTATTTCTATTTGTAGTTCTCTCAGAGTTTGCTTCATGCATTTTGAAACTCTGCTATTAAACACACAAACATCTAAGGAATTTATGTTCTCTTGGTAAACTGACCTTTATTATGAAATTACCTGCTTAATTTTTGGTACTATGCTCTGAGATCTATTTTGTTTGATACTGTAGTCATGCTAGGTTTATTTGAATTGGTGTTGGCTTTGTATATCTTTTATCATCCTTTTACTTTTATTTTTGTAAATTAACATACAGTAAAAGTCAATTTTTTATTAGTACATACTTTTATGAGTTTCAACATATGTATTGTTTCATTTAATCTCCAGAATTATGACACAGAACCATTCCATGACCTCAGCATACTCCCTCGTGTTACCCCTTGGTAATTATACCCACCACCATCCCTAAACCCTGGAAGCTACTGATCTATTTTCTGTCGCTTTATTTTTGTCTTTTTGGAAATGTTACATAAATGACATTATATAGTCTGTAAGCTTTTGGGGCTGGCTTATTTTACTTGGTATAATATTTTTGAGATTCATTCATTTTGTTATGTATGTCAATAGTTTGTTCCTTTTTACTGTTGAGCAGTATTCCATGGTATGGAACTTTGTGAGGTCTCTTCTCCATGCTCCTCCACCTGGACCATCTTCCAGATTCTTTCCAGTTGCCAGGGCTCTATTTTGGCCCTTTGGCCTGAAAGCTGGGACCTTATTTTCCCTGCTCTGCCACACAGTTATCATGACTGCACCCACATCTTGGCCCAAAGACAGAGAGAGGAATTGAATTGAATATTCACCACAGAAGGACAATCACTGCTTCTCTGACCAAGGAGGAAGGGGGCGGGGAGGGGCGGGGAGGGGCGGGGCGAGGCAAGGCGAGGCGTCCTCTCCAAGCTCTCTAAGCTTTGAGAATCTTCTCTTTAAGAAGGAAGTGGACGGCCGGGTACAGTGGCACAAGCCTGTAATCCCAGCACTTTGGGAGGCAGAGGCGGGCGGATCACGAGGTCAGGAGATCAAGACCATCCTGGCTAACACGTTGAAACCCCGTCTTTACTAAAATACAAAAAATTAGCCGGGCAAGGCGGCGTGCGCTTGTAGTCCCAGCTACTCGGAAAGCTGAGGCAGGAAAAGGGCGTGAACCCAAGGGAGGCGGAGGTTGCAGTGAGCCGAGATCGCGCCACTGCACTCCAGCCTGGGCGACAGAGTGAGACTCTGTCTCAAAAAAATAAAAAAATAAAAATAAATAAATGAAGAAGTAGGGGGCTTCTCCTGGAGCTTTTTCTGTCTGTTGACAGGTGACTGTTTCCAGGTTACATGATGCCCTATAAGTCCAGGTCGGGGTACACTGGGAAATAAAAGATAGGAGGTGGGGTGGGGACTCACCATCAGCTTGGTGAAAGTTTGCATTCTGATTTTCATTCTCAATTAATCTTTCATTAACATATGGTTTTCATTTACTTTCAAGCTTCGTGAAATTGCACCAGGACAGCATTTATTCTAGAGCAAACGTTCCCCCAGTACTGAGACAGAATCCTTTTGAGCACTCTACCCAAGGCCCCAGCCTTGTAAGGTTTCCACTCTCACGGTTTGAATAGAAACAACTTCCAGTCCTTTGTGATCCTTGGAGAGTATTCCTTGTGCTCCTTTTTGGCGGTTCTTTCTGCAGACAAATATGCTTATCATTTGTCGCTGAAATACTTGAGGGTAACTGTTTTCCGAGCTCTGGAATCCTCTCTCTGTGCTGATCTCTCTTCTTATATTCTGTCCTATCTGCCTTGACGTCCCCAGAATCTCAGCTCTAGGAGAATACTAGGTTTTGCCTGGGTTCCCACTCCCTGTACCTCTGTCGGAAATCCGTAGGCAGTAAATTTAGACAGTCATAGGGCTCACGTAATTTGTTTCTTATCTTTCACAGATCTCTTTCCTTCAATGTTTTTAACTTTTTTCCCATATATTTTTGTCTGATTTTAGAGTTTCAGGAGGTAATGTAAGTCTAATCTCTCTTACTGGAACATAAATTTATAGGATATAATTGAATAAGTAATAGTGAAATCCAGACTAAAAATGCCTAATAATTTTAGAGATGATTGTGTGAGGGATAGCTTTACAAAGGAGGTGAAATTTGGGCAGGTGTGGTGGCTCACACCTGTAATCCCAGCATTTTGGGAGGCTGAGACAGGTGGCGGTTGGGGGGCATCCTTGAGGCCAGCCTGGGTAACATGACAAGATCCCTTTTCTACAAAACAACAACAACAAAGGAGGTCTAGTTTAAACTAGTCTTTGAAGGAGGGAGGATATTCCAGGTGAAAAAAAAAATTTTTATTACCAATGAGATAGTTTGGAGAACAACCTGATAAGACGGGTCAGAGTACCTAGGGAACTAATAAAAAATAAGGTTGGGGTCAGATCAAAGAAGTCTCTGAAAACCAGAAGTTGTGCTGTAATGCAGTGATAGCCTTTAAGAAGTTTTTAAAGTCTAAGCAGTGTTATATAATGAGCACAGAGTTTAAAATTAATATAAACATTTATGTCCAGCCTATGTATTTCTTTTAACTTAAGTGCATCTGTTCCTTTTTCTGTCCTTTGAATAAAATGAAAAGCAGCCTCATAAAAACATGGCTGGTATTGTTTTTATCTAATACATTACATTTACATAACATTGGAGTAAAGCCATTTCTTAACTTTCTTTTCTTTAGTTCCTTAATCTTTGTTCATAGAACATATTTTCCATTATAATTTTCACTACTCTTTTCAGGATGCGTTTCGTTTTTTCTCTACTTAAAATGACAATGATCAAAACTAGATATAATATGGTAGTAAGTTTGTTCTAATGTAGAATTTAGTTGAATGATTTGTTTATCAAATTCCTTTTAAATACCTGACAGTATCAATGTAGCTTTTTTTCAAAATAGCATTATATTTCACTTGAAAGCTATTGACATCCAAGCAATTTTTATACAAATTATTCATAGCTTGTCTGGTTTCCATGTTATAATCCTGTAATGTCAAGTCATATTCTATTCTATTTTAATATGATCATTTTAAAATTTATCAAACTCATTAGTATGTTTTGGTCTTTCTTTGTTTCCTGGTATTAGATATGTACCTCTCTCTATTTAATACAGGTTGAAGTTTTGATACATTGGGTAAGTTTAATACAGTGAAGAGAAAAAACATGTTTTTAATGCTGTTTTCCAGCATCAAAATAGCATTAAATGACGCTATTTTTCCAGGATATGGAGAAGAATATAAAGGAAGATATGGGGAGATTTATAGAAGAAAGGAAAATATTAAAGAAATTGAAAACAGACAAGCCCCTCTTAAATCAAACCCAAGGCACAGAGACAGAAAAGTAGAGAACTAAGATAAGTGTTGAGATAGAAAGACTGGAAAGATGATGAGTTTAAATCAACAGAAGCAATTTTAAGGACACTCTGAAAAACTAATTGGAAACTGAACAATTTGCCTAAAGCAGAGCTGCATAGGTATATGGTATACCAGCGTATGGAAATAGACAAAAATGTTTATATAAATCTTTCAAGAATAGTGAGTACAAATTTGGTGAAAGAAAATGATTTTACAGTAAAAGGACTTATTTTGAGTGGGCAGGAATCTTTGAAAGACTTCTTAAATTGGGAAAAGATTTGTGAGTGAAAGCAAAAAGTAGATATATAGAAGGCAGATGAGAATTTTGGAGGATAATGAACCTCTCTCTTTTTCTTTTAATGCATGCATACTCCACTAGAAGATTAGAGAATAAAAGTTGTTTAGAGAAATGACTGCCTTCTTGTACACAACCATGTGTATAGTCAGAAGGAGCTTCTCTTTAGACAGAACTGGGATATCTGGAAAATGATATACAAACGAGATGTTTAGAATTTGTTTGAAAACAATCTGAATTGACAGATATCATTTGAATAAAGATAGACATAATGTAGAATAAAATTCACTAATATGGAATTGGATAGTGGGGTCATTCATTTATGCATATAAAAATAAAGGTTATGAAATGTTTAGAAAGGGACACTATATGTTGTGAAAATAAATGCAAAACCTTACAAAAGCAGTAACTTGCTAAAGGTAGATAAATTAAGTGTGGAATAGAAGATACTCCTAATTTGTTAAAAATGCTGTAGGTGCCTCAACTTCTTTTCTTTTGGAACACCAGATTATACTGAGAAAGGTTAAAGGATTTAAAAAAAAATGATAGTGTGAAGGGACGCAAAATGATAAAATCTGTGAAAAGGATAAAAGCTCCCGGTGTCTTAGCTAAGCAAAGCTGTCCAGATCTTGAGCATTGATTTCATACCTCCACAAGCAGTTTGAATGGAATATGAACAAAACAAGAAATTACACAGCTAACGATACAAGATGCATTAGCTACTCCTTTTTTCAGAGGTAAAAAGAAGTAATACGTAGTAGGAATGGAACATACTGACTTCAATACAATTGTAAAATATTTGCAGGAATATTTAAGGCAGGAGGCTAGCAAATAAGCCAAGAAGGTTTTTTATTTTTTTTTGGTTTGTTTTTGTTCTTTAGTGGAAGAAAGTAATGGATCAGATACAATCATTGCTTTTGATTAAATAAGCCGGAATTGCTTTATGAAAATATTGTCTACGTATACTTTAGAGAAGAAGAATAAAAACCTATTTGATAAATAAAAATAAAGGGGGCATACAGTACCTAGGCTCATCTCATTAGTCATCTCTCTTTTATGCCAATGCCCAAGGTATGTTATTTCTCCTAAGAAAAATCAAATCCTTTAACTTGCCATTAGCTCTTCAAAACTTTAAAAATAAATGTCCTTCAAACCAACAACTTCAATCCTGAGGCTATCTCCCTCAGATATACTTAGACAACTAAGTGTATGTACAAGGAAGTTAATTGCAGCATTGCTTATAACTGCGGAAATTGAGGGAAAACCTGAGTGTTCAACTAAACGGGAATGGATAAATAACTTACAACATGCCCCCGCTATAGATTACTGTGCATGCACTGAAAGAATGAAGTAAGTCCTGTGCACTGAGATAGGAGACTATCTGTGTTATCTGCTCAAGTGAATTTTAAAATGCACAACAGTATGTATAGTAACCCACTTTAAAAAGGACTTTATATATTTTAATACAAGCATAATGTAGATTATGATATATAGAGAATGAGGTCTTGAAGTATGCTTACTAAACTGTTAACAGTAGTTACTTCTAGTAAGTGAAAGAGGTAGCCTTTAAGTTTTAAACTTATATTCTTCTGTATTTTGACTTCAAAAATCATACAAGCACATATTAAATTTTTAAACCTGAAATTTATATGAGGAAGAAAACAAACACAAGTTTGGGAGCCAACGTTTTCTCCCCAACTCCTGGTTCACTGCCTTTTCTCTTACCTTAACCTTTACCACTACCACAAACTACCACAAACGAACACTTTAAGCACAACTCAGTTTATTATTGGGAGAGGTTTCACAAATAAGTTCCTGGTTTCCAGTTAACTTATTGCAAAGTTTACATCCTACCCAATGTGACTACATGGATTTAAATTTACCAGTGGTAGCTTCTGAGTGAAATTTTGTTTGTTTATGGAACAAACAGTGTGTTCATGGAACACATATTAAGTACCAACAGTATGCCAAACACTGGGGAATTCAAAGATGCTAGTCTCAACTGTTTCAGCTGATACTTGACTATCCTCTCCCACACCCTAGTGTCCTCACTGAGTACTTCCCAATACTGTACATTTGAAAGGTGATTCCCACAAATTTATTGCAATTTAGACCCCATATATCAATTTTAAAAGAGCTGAAATGACTCTTCGCATGCCTTCAGCATGAGAATATTCCCTTAAAATTGGCATCTCTTTTTACAAGATGAGCTATTATTATTTTACGTCTACTCTTCTAAATAACAGAAACAGCAGACAAATTAGCAATGGAAAATAAAAATAGTGGCATAGGGCATATAATGTTTGGGTTTACAAAGAAAAAGGGACATTTGTGAAAGATTTGATATTTGTTAACAAACATGTAAATCATTGTTGGAAAAAGAAAAATATGATATATAAACTTGTTTTAAAGTGTATGCATAATGTGTAAATAGTTTTGGAATGAAAATGTTCATCTCTTTCCCTAGAGGGAAAGTGGCTGGATCAGATCATCTCTTTGAAGTTCCAGTTCTGTAATTCAAGCATTTTCTTTAAAAAGCAATTTTAAAATTAAAATGAGAAACTTAACTGGGGTTTATATTACTCATATGTGTAGGATCAATATTTTTAAAACTGCGTTCTTAATATGTTATGCCTTTTGCTCTTTAAATCTGTGAAACGTAACCTTAGTTTTATTTGAAGTCGTTAAAATATGAAGGGGACAGAGTAATCAATGCTATTGGTTCTTACTGTATTTTATTATTAGAAAGCAATTTGTGTATCTGTCTTCCTGATTTTTTATAATGAAACATTTCTATCTTTGAAACTACAGACTCAATCTTGCCAAAATGTTCATTTTTTTGCATCATTATTAAATTGTATATTGTCCCCTTTTGGTGTACTTTACTAGTCTGTTATAATCCTTTTAAATTCACTATTTCTAATTGACAAATAAACATTATATATAATTTGTCATGTAAAACATGATATTTTAATCACATCATGGTGAATGGGGTATCCATCCCCTAAAGCATACATCTACTGTGTACCCACAAAAATTAAAAATAAAAGATAAAAAACAAAAAACATGATGTTTTGAAAGATGTGTATGTTGTAGATTCAACCTGTTATAATCTTAAAGTGATTGTCATTCTTCCAACTTATATCAATAGAACTACTGTCTGTCATTAGTTGAGACCATCAGGGTGTAGTGGAAAAGCTAATCAACAAGGATTCTTCTCACCAGAGCTCTGTCATTCCTCTGAATTGTGGCTGCTAGCCTGTTAATTTTCCACTAAACCTTTATGCATTTGGAAACAATTAAGTCTCACGTTGGGGTTTCCTGGGCTTTTTTTCCCCAAAGATAATTAAGTCTCAAACTTGAAACTTGAAAGATATTTGGTCAGGCAGCAGCAATGTACTGAGTATAGGCTTCTCAAAGAGATGAAACAATACAATTAGTAGAAAGAACTCCTATAATGTACTCAGTACAGTTGCTCTCTACTTTTCTTTCTCAACCTCCTCCCAAACAAAACCAAACCAAGATGCTTCAGTCAAGCACTATAAAAGGACTATTAAATTATTGTGAAAAGGAATGTTGGACAGTCTAATGCTCTCATTCTGCAGATGGGAAAATAGAAGTGCACATTGTAATTGTTTTTCAAAATAAGGTAAAAGCTCAAAATTGTGTAAATAAGCAAACATATATACTCTTTCCTTAATCGTTTTTAACCTAAATTAATCTTAATTTTGTGTTATTACTACAGTGAAAGAAAATATGCAGTGTCACATATCAGGAAAGTTGTGCAGTTATTTTTTCTTCTCCTGAATAATTATTCTGTTGGCTTTATGTTCCACATATGTTGCACCACATTAATATTCAAACAATTTTAGCACACAAAGATTTGTAACTTCATTTTACCTTGATTAGTGACTCAACTCATGTTCTTATTGTAGGGCTTTGACCAGCTTCGACTTGAAGGATTACTTTGTGATGTGACCCTGATGCCAGGTGACACAGATGATGCTTTCCCTGTGCATAGAGTCATGATGGCATCTGCTAGTGATTACTTCAAGGCTATGTTCACAGGTAGTTTGCCTTTTAAAACTCTGAAGCCACATTGAAACAATATGAAAAATCTGTGTTTAAATCTTTTTTATTTCTAACCTGAAATTTAGTTCTTTTGGAAATAACTTCAAAAGAAGTATAGAACAGTATGTATGGTTTTTGGTGGTGCTGTTTTAACATGGAAAATTGATGCACTTTTTTTCATACCGTCCATCTTTATCTCACAACTTTTCTTTTTCAAGCTCATATCTGAGTGGGCCATTAGAGACTCTGTGTCCTGCTAATACAATCTCTACTCTATATCAAAAGATAGGAAGTGAGAACATTTTGGAAACACTTGTATCATATATGACCTCTATTAGTATAGGATTATCCTTTTTAAGTACTTTATTTTAACGGTAAAATGTGCAGCAGACTGACTCTAATACAACTGCTTATATAAAATAAGACTTTCCCTTGATTTTATTGCATCTAATTAGCAGCAGAAGTGAGTTTGACCATAATTATCCACCTTCATTTAATTGAATGTCTTTTTATTTAAGGTGGAATGAAAGAACAAGATTTAATGTGCATTAAACTTCATGGTGTGAGCAAAGTCGGTCTAAGGAAAATTATTGATTTCATTTATACTGCAAAGCTTTCTCTTAATATGGACAACCTTCAAGACACGCTGGAAGCTGCCAGTTTTCTACAGATTCTGCCAGTTTTGGACTTCTGTAAAGTATTTCTCATATCTGGGGTAAGATATTTTGAAATCTGTTTTTTTCTGTGGTAGACTCTGATGTAGCCTGTTTAGATTAGGACTCATGAAATCTGCTGTGCAGGAATATGAAACTTGCCATTAGACAGGTGTGTCTTATAGTATGTGATCTGTAAGCAAGGTGAGATTGAAACAGGTGCATTTGTATGAATTAGAATCACTTAATAAAAGCCTCAGTGTTGGCTGGGCGTGGTGGCTCACGCCTGTAATCCCAGCACTTTGGGAGACCGAGGAGGGCGGATCATCTGAGGTTGGGAGTTCAAGACCAGCCTGACCAACACGGAGAAACCCTGTCTCTACTAAAAATACAAAAATTAGCTGGGCATGGTGGTGCATGCCTGTAATTCCAGCTACTTGGGAGGCTGAGGCAGGAGAATTGCTTGAACCTGGGAGGTGGAGGTTGTGGTGAACTGAGATCGAGCCATTGCACTCCAGCCTGGGCAACAAGAGTGAGACTCCATCTCAGGAAGAAAGAAAAAAGCCTCTGTGTAATCAAATGACATTAGATACTAATAATGTTTGATAAAGATATATACTTAACTGTTTGATAATGGTATGTACCATAATCTGGTTTTATTCACCTTAATGACTATACAAGCAGGCTTCTTAAATGTAATTGAATGGAAAAGTAATCTGAGCTTCTAGAACTCTTTTAAAATTTCATCTTTTAATATGGGAGCTAGATCTTAAGAAGAACTAATACCTATGGGCAAACCTGTAAGAATGTCAGTCTTGATTCCATAGAAACATATCACCTACTGAATAGTGTTTAGCTGCTTTTTAATAAATAAGATAGGGCACATACAACCACCAATCAATGAAGTACTTAGTGGTAGTCACCCAGTTCCTGAAGAGAGTGTTTTATTTTAGTTGAGACCCTTAAATTTTACTTCTGGGAAGATAAATGGCTACACTGGACAGAAATATTGCCAAGACTTCCAGAGGTCTTGGAGCTTGGTTTTCTGATTAAGAATTCTGGCAATAGTAATTTTTGGTATATTTTCTAACTCATTGTGTTGACGGATATGTTTTCTATAATTTTTTTTTAACTCATATCAATCTTAACATAGGTAAATAATTGCTGTCTGATCTTTGCAACGTACGTTTTTTCAACATGGAAACTTCTTTACAACAGTAACTTTCAAGAGAACAGGTCCTTAATTATTTTATTATTAAGGTACTTACTATCTTACAAAGTCAGCCAATGACTAATTTAACTGGCCTATTGAAAGTGTGTTTTTTGTACGTTTGATTTTAGAAAACTCAGACTACTGTCTCACAATTACTTATAAAATTTGAACTAATTGCTACTTTTAAAGGTTTTTATGGCAGCATGGTGCTATATTGTTGACTTGTATTGTCTTCTTTATTGCACAAGTAGCCCAAGTGAAGTTGGTTAATTCCCATGCTATTGCTTGCCTCCGTTACTGAATTTAGGTGCTAAATTTTATTTTAATTTGATCATACAAGGCCCATCCCCTCAAGAGCTATTAGGATCTCACCTCTGGTTGTGTCACTGGCATGATATAACAACTTCATTTCAAGGAAAAATGAATCATATTGAATGTGATTTTCAAAATGCCTCAAGTCCAGAATTTAATTTAGCAGTAACACTTAAAGCTTGTACTTATAGATTCTTAACATTACTTTATACTGATCTTAGCAACACATGGTCATCGTGAGCCAAATTAAGGGAAGTGCCATGATTTCTTTGGAACTACTCATTAACAAGAGACATTGTTGGCCTATCCTCTAATACAAAAGTTTAGTACTTAGAACTTCAGATATTGATTGTGATCAGTTCCTTTACCTGAAAGAAAAGGACCAAACTGGATAATACACAATACAAAAAAGTTATAGTAATATTATTGTCACAATAATAGAAAAGAATTTTGTTCTAGATAACTGTATTTAAAGCAATTTTATTTAAAGATGAGGCCATAGTCACTTTGTAATGCTAATTTCCAGCAATTAGACTGTTGGTTCCTTAACCTGTGTTGAAACATTTATTATAATTGTTTAACAATTTAGAAATGTCTTCATTTTTATAAACACTTAATATTGCCTTAAATCTCATGTTCATTATTTTTTTTGCATCCTTTGCAGACATCCTAAAACCTATTTCTAATGGAGAAGAGGCTTCTCTCTAGCAAAGATTACTTGTGGTAGAGTTTGCTCCTACCTCTCAGTTTTAGAATTTTCTTGCCTATGAACTTTTAGGAATTACCTGTTTTCTTTGTATTAGTCTATCTTACTTGTCCTTCATCCTTTTTTGCGGAGGACATGTCTGTATGGTTTTAGAGTAGAAATCTCTTATCTCTCAGAATCCATGATAATTTTTGAGAAAATCTGGCAGATTATTAGTTCCAGGAACATGCAAAATCCAAGTTTTCCTTTACCCTTCTTTCATGCATTCTGTTTTTTAGTTAAACCTATGTTCAGCCTTGCCCTATTTATTTCCCCTTTCCTTCTCAGCAATCAAGTGAAAAAGGAAAAATAGTAACCCAGTGTATTTTCTACTTATAAAAACTGAAAGTCTCAAGATACTATATTTTTTAAAGGAGGACTTTTTGAAGTTCTTCCATGAGCTAAGTTTTATTGATAAATTTTAATACAACGTTCTCATGTTTAAGAACTGTGTGCTGAAATGAGATGTTTTAGAGGAAATGGGATTTATGTTTTTAACGATATAGTGATATTATAGCTCACATAACCAAAACACTATTTGGGTTTGAACTTTTAGACAGAAAAATTCCCTTCTAATGCAATTCTGTTCTATCCTATTCTCAATCATTTGTGTGGAGGAAGAGGAACAGTGGTACACAAAATGTGAATCAGTAACAGTAGTATGTAAAATGCGAACCAGTGAATAACCCAGAAAACATGTATGTATTAGTTTTGAATGATAACTTTAGATACAGTAGTAAAGCCACACTCACCTTTGGTGGGATAGAGATACCAGTTTTCTATAACAGAGTATCAGTCTTAACAGAACAAGAACCAGCCTCCCATCTAACTTTGCCATCCTTTGCAGTGTTACTTAGGGTGGTAATTAGTATGATAGTTTATAGGATGTGGCATTTTTGTTTTTGTTATGTTATTTTCTTGGGAGTTATGGAAAAGAGGACAATGAAATGAATACAGAAGGATGACAATGAAGGATAGATATGAAGCATAGTAGGTAAAAATTTCTGTAAAGCTAAAACCACTTTTTTTATATATTATGGAGATAATGGAAAATTACCTTTGTTTAGTCATACCTAAAAATTGCATTGGTTTTGTCCTTAGGACATTGTATAACTACAACATGTTAAAAACTGTGCACCCATTCACTACTTTTTTCTTTTTCTTTGCTTTCTTTCTTTCTTTCTTTTTTTTTTTTTTTGAGGCAGAGTTTCACTCTTGTTGTCCAGGCTGGACTGCAATGGCAGGATCTCGGCTCACTGCAACCTTCGCCTCCCAGGTTCAAGTGATTCTCCTGCCTCAGCCTCCCCAGTAGCTGGGATTACAGGCATGCATCACTGTGCCTGGATAATTTTGTATTTTTAGTAGAGACAGGATTTCTCCATGTTGGTCCGGCTGCTCTCGAACACCTGACCTCAGATGATCCACCCACCTCAGCCTCCCAAAGTGCTGGGATTACAGGCGTGAGCCACCGCGCCCGGCCCCATTCACTAGTTTATAAGAAAGTTGTGTAAGTTTTTTGTTTATCCTTTGTTTGCAATTTGAAATGTTTAGCATCTAGCATTTGTCCCACGGAACTATTGTTATGGAGGATTTTAGGCTAGTTCACAAAACAACCTAATTTAATGTTAGGTTACTGAAATAGGGCATCTGTAATTGAACTCAAAAGGTTACAATTTAAATATACAAGTATACAGAATGAACAAAACAGAATAAAGATGAGAAATAAATCACTTTATGTTTGTATAAAAGCATTTTTTAACAAGAGAATGAATATGTCATTGGAATTTAGACTTGGGGATAATCGTTCTTAAAATAATTTTTTGATTGTGTTTTCCCCACTTGATGCAGGTAGATTACTGGTTCCACCTGCACATTTGTTATCAGTGATGAGGTGGAGAGCTCGCAATGAAGTAGAGAGAAAGTTTATTGAGGTGACTGGAGGAGATGAAGAGTTGGAGACAGAAAATAAAGGAGGTACATAAGTGGGAAGGAGACGAGAGAGGAATAGAGAGAATATGTTTCTCTCAAAAGAAAAACAAAAAGAATCAGATGTCATTGGAGAAGACAGTTCCTTTTGCTTTGCCTCCATTGCAAACAAAGGATAAACAAAAAACTTACACAACTTTCTTATAAACTAGTGAATGGGGCCGGGCGCGGTGGCTCACGCCTGTAATCCCAGCACTTTGGGAGGCTGAGGTGGGTGGATCATCTGAGGTCAGGTGTTCGAGAGCAGCCGGACCAACATGGAGAAATCCTGTCTCTACTAAAAATACAAAATTATCCAGGCACAGTGATGCATGCCTGTAATCCCAGCTACTGGGGAGGCTGAGGCAGGAGAATCACTTGAACCTGGGAGGCGAAGGTTGCAGTGAGCCGAGATCCTGCCATTGCAGTCCAGCCTGGACAACAAGAGTGAAACTCTGCCTCAAAAAAAAAAAAAAAGAAAGAAAGAAAGAAAGCAAAGAAAAAGAAAAAAGTAGTGAATGGGTGCACAGTTTTTAACATGTTGTAGTTATACAATGTCCTAAGGACAGAACCAATGCAATTTTATTATTCAGTTATCCCTTTGTTCTTACCGAAGTGTCTCTTTGTGTCCTGTGATGGTCTCATCTGTGGAAGGAGGCTTGA
>NW_012116066.1:2294367-2297393 GCF_000951035.1 Colobus angolensis palliatus
GGAGGAAGAGGAACAGTGGTACACAAAATGTGAATCAGTAACAGTAGTATGTAAAATGCGAACCAGTGAATAACCCAGAAAACATGTATGTATTATTTTTGAATGATAACTTTAGATACAGTAGTAAAGCCACACTCACCTTTGGTGGGATAGAGATACCAGTTTTCTATAACAGAGTATCAGTCTTAACAGAACAAGAACCAGCCTCCCATCTAACTTTGCCATCCTTTGCAGTGTTACTTAGGGTGGTAATTAGTATGATAGTTTATAGGATGTGGCATTTTTGTTTTTGTTATGTTATTTTCTTGGGAGTTATGGAAAAGAGGACAATGAAATGAATACAGAAGGATGACAATGAAGGATAGATATGAAGCATAGTAGGTAAAAATTTCTGTAAAGCTAAAACCACTTTTTTTATATATTATGGAGATAATGGAAAATTACCTTTGTTTAGTCATACCTAAAAATTGCATTGGTTTTGTCCTTAGGACATTGTATAACTACAACATGTTAAAAACTGTGCACCCATTCACTACTTTTTTCTTTTTCTTTGCTTTCTTTCTTTCTTTCTTTTTTTTTTTTTTTGAGGCAGAGTTTCACTCTTGTTGTCCAGGCTGGACTGCAATGGCAGGATCTCGGCTCACTGCAACCTTCGCCTCCCAGGTTCAAGTGATTCTCCTGCCTCAGCCTCCCCAGTAGCTGGGATTACAGGCATGCATCACTGTGCCTGGATAATTTTGTATTTTTAGTAGAGACAGGATTTCTCCATGTTGGTCCGGCTGCTCTCGAACACCTGACCTCAGATGATCCACCCACCTCAGCCTCCCAAAGTGCTGGGATTACAGGCGTGAGCCACCGCGCCCGGCCCCATTCACTAGTTTATAAGAAAGTTGTGTAAGTTTTTTGTTTATCCTTTGTTTGCAATTTGAAATGTTTAGCATCTAGCATTTGTCCCACGGAACTATTGTTATGGAGGATTTTAGGCTAGTTCACAAAACAACCTAATTTAATGTTAGGTTACTGAAATAGGGCATCTGTAATTGAACTCAAAAGGTTACAATTTAAATATACAAGTATACAGAATGAACAAAACAGAATAAAGATGAGAAATAAATCACTTTATGTTTGTATAAAAGCATTTTTTAACAAGAGAATGAATATGTCATTGGAATTTAGACTTGGGGATAATCGTTCTTAAAATAATTTTTTGATTGTGTTTTCCCCACTTGATGCAGGTAGATTACTGGTTCCACCTGCACATTTGTTATCAGTGATGAGGTGGAGAGCTCGCAATGAAGTAGAGAGAAAGTTTATTGAGGTGACTGGAGGAGATGAAGAGTTGGAGACAGAAAATAAAGGAGGTACATAAGTGGGAAGGAGACGAGAGAGGAATAGAGAGAATATGTTTCTCTCAAAAGAAAAACAAAAAGAATCAGATGTCATTGGAGAAGACAGTTCCTTTTGCTTTGCCTCCATTACTAAATTACTGAGGATTTCCTGTATAGTACATATATTTCACATTCCTCATTTAATCTAAATTGTATTTACCCATAAAGATTAACAGACATGTTTTTTAAGATTTTTTTTCACCTTTGAGGGCAATTTAATGCAAGTTAGAGACAAATTGTGTAGATAATTAAAATTAAAAATGAATCAAAATTATTTCCCTCCCAACCAAACCAATCTTGACTTCCTTATTGCCAGGGCTGATATTGGGCAAATAGTATATAGAAGGTCATCCCCGTTGCTTATGGTCGGCCATCCATTTTGATTGGTTGATACCCATGTTGTGAGCTTGTTAAATATTCTAAATATCACGCCTATAACCTTGAGCACCCATTCTTGCCCATCTGCTATCTGGGACTCTGTCTGGGAAGAAGAGGCGTAGCCTGGGCTCAAACCACTTCAGCCTCACAAAAGCCATTGTAATAACTAACATTGCATTCAGTAAAGGAAGTGCATTCGAAGTGCAAAGAAATAGAGAATTGAATATTTTGGGCTGGAGACACCAGTGACATTCACCTCAAATAGCATTTAGAAACTGAAGAAAGACAAAGACTGAAAGAGAGAGAGGTGTTTATTATTCAGTTATCCCTTTGTTCTTACCGAAGTGTCTCTTTGTGTCCTGTGATGGTCTCATCTGTGGAAGGAGGCTTGAGAAAAGATAGATACCTGTACATCCTCTGCCCACTAAAGTATCTTGTTTGATTTCTTCCCAGCCTTATTCTGTGGACATGGTTTCATTCTCTGCATTGATTGCACTAGATATCAGCCTGTCATTTTAATAAACTAGATAGCACCAAGTAGAATTTGGCACATTGAATGGCTAAGGAGTTCCCCAAATTTTTGCCAGATTTCTTAGTCTTTGCATTTCCCTTGAGAGTACAAAATCAGATTGTGGCTGGTCCGAGTGCAGTAGTGTTTACAACTAATTGATCACAACCAGTTACAGATTTCTTTGTTCCTTCTTCACTCACACTGCTTCACTTGGCTAGTCAAAAAAAAAGAAAAAGAAAAAAAAGAGCAGATACCCATTTTTTTCTAATGGGAATTTATTTGTATAAAACACCAATCTTTAAAAAAAGTCCTAGATTTCAGATGAAATCTTTCATTAAAATAGCAAATTATGTTAATGACAGTGTTTTGGGCACATCAGATATAATTTGAATAGTACAGCAGCAGTGAGGACAAGTATGTTACTGAGAATACCATTTGCAATGTTATGATGTTGGAAGTGCCTTTAGGATGACTATGAATGTTGTTTGGTTATAAAAGAATAATTTATACTAATTTATATCAAGGAAATGTAAATGAGCAGTTGATTATTTTATGAACAATTTTATAGGTTCCCACAGGTGCTTGAAGAATTTTATCCTTTGTTGTTGTTGTTGTTGTTGTTTGAGGGAGTCTTGCTCTGTCACCAGGCTGGAGTGCAGTGGTGCTTTCTCAGCTCACAGCAACCTCCACCTCCCGGGCTCAAGCGATTCTCCTGCCTCAGCCTCCCAAGCAGCTGGGAATACAGGCGT
>NW_012116066.1:2304596-2337378 GCF_000951035.1 Colobus angolensis palliatus
GGCACTCACTAGTGAGATGACCCCAGTACCTCAGTTGAAAATGCAGAAATCACCAGTCTTCTGTGTCCTTCGCGCTGGGAGTTGGAGACTGGAGCTGTTCCTATTCGGCCATCTTGCTCCGCCCCTCCTAATTTTTGTATTTTTAGTAGAGATGGGTTTCACCATGTTGGCCAGGATGGTCTTGATCTCCTGACCTCATGATCCACCTGCCAAGGCGTCTCAAAGTGCTGGGATTACAGGCGTGAGCCACCGCGCCCAGCCTTGTTGTTCTTTTTAAATGCCAATGTGTTATTTGGATTAACTTCTGTTATAACTCTATTTTCAAGTGTACCTTCTTTGGAATTGTGGCCGGGTTTTCAGATGAAATAAAAGATGAACTCAGATGAAATTTCTACTTAGACATTTTTTAAGTAAGCTTTAAACTTCATATTTTATATTTTCAATGTGCATTCTATTATATATATAAATTGCATTATAAATCCAATTATCCATTTATGGATATCCAGTTATCCATTTATCCTTTTATGTATCCAATGGATACACAAATACATGTATCCATTTAAAAATACTATCTAGGCTTAATGTTTGGAGATCTTCTAGCTGAGTCACTTGTAAGAATCATGGTGGAGAAGTAGATTAAAATGAACCATAATAGAATATTATGTATTTCTCTGAAAGTTGTTTACTATAATTCCATCAGTTTTGGTCTATTTATATTGTTAATTATTACTGTAGGCTGTAGGCTTTGCTTCTTTAATTTCTATATTCTATGATTAATTTTTAAGCTTTGATTACATATACTTGTTAAGAATTAATTTCTTATTACATATTTTTCTTGTCTGTGTCTCATTTTGAAATTAATAAGGTTCTAGTAATTTGCTACATTAATTCAACAGGTATCCTATTTTTAATTGCATCTATCATCGTATCTTTACCTTTTATATTTTTGATATTTGTAGTATTTAGCCTTTGTTGCATACTCACAGTATGGTAGCTGTTGTACATGAGCTATAGAAAATACTTAGTCTTGGGTACTCCATAAATATATATACCAACTATGTGCCTACAAAAATTAAAAATGGAAAGAAATAAAAAAAGAAAATACTTAGTTCTTCTATCAAGAAGATAACAGTTTGGAAGGTTATGGAATACCATTCTCTGGTGATTTTAAAGAAAAAAGTAGGCAGCTATTTGTATTGGCTTGATGGTCTGTCAAAGTCTTTTCTAGTCTTGTGTGTCTGTATATATGAATGTATTGATATACAGAAGGTATTTTCCAAATGCCGGTAAATAAAATGTAAGTTTCTTTCACCTGTTATTCTAGCAATCATTTTCTCACTGGATAAATTTGAAGAGGGAAAAGGTGGAGGAATTAAATACCTTGATCTCATTTCTAAATTATACAGTTTGGCTTTTAATCTTTAATCTTGCTCTATGTTACATGCTATAAATTACACAGTTTGGCTTTTAATATTTAATTTTGCTCTATTTTACATGCTATAAATTTAGATTTCAGATTGGTGACTAACAACTGGTAGTATCATTTTGCTGGCTTAAAGTACCCATTCTTTGTTGTTTTTTAGTAATCATATCAATAATGATGAGAATTTGCATATTTGGGAATTTTATCTGTGTTGTCATCAGCTTTTGCATAACTGTACTAATAAACGTCTTCAAAAGTTTAAATCACCTTCACTCTGGGGAAGAGATAATTCTTACTTGTCTTGGGAAGTGAATTCATGGCTTCAAATTCCTTCCACTCAGGGTGAATTGGGAAAACAGGTATTGACTGTAACTCCATTTACATAACTTAAATTTTTGAACCACCAACCTGCAGCTCCTCAAATTGGATTAAAATGGACTTTTTATTAACCACATTAGAAATCCAGGGTATTTATACAGTGCTATGCTGTCTATTTCTAGAGACTCATAATTTGTTAATTTATTTTTCTATTTTTTTATGTTGCAGTTATGTTTTAGGTATTCTTAAAATATATGGCTACTAAGTAAAATAAGCAGTTAAACATTTTTGTAAAGCAAATCAGCTACTTAAAAGAGCACAAATTCTTTTTGAGTAATAAATGAGTGATAGACTGGATGAAGAAAATGTGGCACATATACACCATGGAATACTATGCAGCCATAAAAAAAGGATGAGTTCATATCCTTTGCAGGGACATGGATGAAGCTGGAAGCCATCATTCTCAGCAAACTAACACGGGAAAAGAAAACCAAACACCTCATGTTCTCACTCATAAGTGGGAGATGAACAATGAGGACACATGGGCACGGCGGTGGCGGGGGGAACATTACACACTAGAGTCTGTCAGAGGCTGGGAGGCTAGAGGAGGGATAGCATTAGGAGAAATACCTAATGTAGATGATGGGTTTATGGGGGCAGCAAACCATCATGGTATGTGTAATACCTATGTAACAAACCTGAACGTTCTGCACATATATCCCATAAGTTAAAGTCTAATTTAAAAAATCTATGAAAATAGCAATGTGTGTGTATGTTAACCTTAGAGATTTCAGTGATATTATATCCTAACTAGGCTGTCATTTTATGTGGAGGAGTAATGTTTATAGCTTTAGTTAAGTTTTTAAAGAAATGTCAACAGAAGGATTATTTGATTTTCTCTTAACCATCTGCCAAATCTGTTAACAATACAGTTATGAGATTAACAATACATTGATAAAGTTTGTGTGACATTGAGGACACATAACCTGACAAAATTTTATAAACAACTAAACATTTAAGTCTTTTGCCTGTGATTTGTGTCTGTTTGTATATATACACACTGACATTTTTTATGGTAGGCTTGTTTTTGTGGTTTGTTCTTTGTATTATATTTGCTAATATTATTTTTTCTATTTTTCCTTTGACCAGTCAGTTATTAGAGCATTGAAAAGAGGTTCTACTGAGGAAAGGCCTCTCTGTCACTTCTCTTCTTTGTTAGCTTTTCACTTTATGGTATATTTTGCTCTATGGTGGGGAAATGGTTCTGGGCTCATGTTGATGCCAGAGAGAAACAGAATGTGCTGTGAAAGTAAGAGTGGCTAAGGAAAGCTATGTTGCCCAGATGGAAGCAGTCATCACAGATACCAAAATCTCATTTACAGGACAGATTTGATGTAGATATGCCCCTCTGCCCTTAAGAAAGACATTTCCTTGCTTATATTTCCAGATAAATAATGTTGAAAATTAATTTACCCTAGGAATAATTATCTTATTAAATTATTTTCATTATGAGTAATAACTTTGAAGGAACCAAAATGAATGATAGTAATGAGTGATGCCTATTTACATGAATGGGAAATCTAGGGATTGGGTATTAGAGCTTTTCTGTTCGTGGATCTGCTAGCTATGTGGCATTTTTAAGAATAATGACGAAGAAGTGGATTGACATGAATCATAATAGAATAACCTTCTATTTTCCCATGTTTCCATCTGGCAGGAATTCTATCAGTATTTTTGGGGTGGGGGTGGAATACATTTTTGAGGAGACAAGAGTAATTAATTTGGCCATATTTCAGTTATAACATTGTTTCTTAGAGTAACTTCTAACTTACTGACTTTGATCATTTTCTTTTAGTCAGCCTTCTACCGGATTAAGTAAAGGTGGTTTGCAGATTATCTGTATGTAGATCATTGATACATTTAGATAAGAATCCTTATTTGCATCTAAATGAACATTAAAAACATAATTTACTCTTATTCTAGAACAGGTATTTGTGGTATCAAGATGTGATTGCCATGAAAGTAGTCATGTTTTAATTTTTTTTTAATTGGCTTAATAGGTCACTTTAGACAATTGTGTTGAAGTTGGACGGATTGCCAACACCTACAATCTAACCGAAGTGGATAAATATGTTAACAGTTTCGTCTTGAAGAATTTTCCTGCATTGCTGAGCACGGGGGAGTTCTTGAAACTCCCTTTTGAGCGTCTTGCCTTTGTGCTTTCCAGTAATAGCCTTAAGCACTGTACTGAACTTGAGCTCTTTAAGGCTACCTGTCGTTGGCTTCGCCTGGAAGAGCCTCGGATGGACTTTGCTGCAAAATTAATGAAGAACATACGATTTCCACTGATGACACCACAGGAGCTCATTAATTACGTGCAAACAGTGGATTTCATGAGAACTGACAATACTTGTGTGAATTTGCTTTTGGAAGCCAGCAATTACCAAATGATGCCATATATGCAGCCAGTTATGCAGTCAGACAGAACTGCCATTAGATCTGACACCACTCACTTGGTTACACTAGGAGGAGTGCTGAGGCAGCAGCTCGTTGTCAGTAAGGAATTGCGCATGTATGATGAAAAGGCCCATGAGTGGAAATCATTAGCCCCCATGGATGCCCCAAGGTACCAGCATGGCATTGCCGTCATTGGAAATTTTCTCTATGTCGTTGGTGGACAGAGTAATTATGATACAAAAGGGAAGACGGCAGTTGATACAGTCTTCAGATTTGATCCTCGATACAATAAATGGATGCAAGTTGCATCTTTAAATGAAAAGCGTACCTTCTTCCACCTAAGTGCCCTCAAAGGATATCTGTATGCAGTTGGTGGGCGAAATGCAGCAGGTGAACTGCGTAAGTGTGCATTTATATTAAGCATAGAGACAAATTTCTTCACTCAGAAAATCTTATCAAATCATAAAATAAGCAGTCCTGTAAAGTCAGATAAAAATGTAGCTAGCTAGGGTTTCATTTAAAAACTATTTTTCTGAGAAAATATTGGAGACCATCTTTATGCCTTATCTGGGCATATATCGTTGGTGAGGGAACAAATTGTATCTTACAAATACATCAGTATATTATAGAATATTTTACTTGTGCAGCATATGTGGTCTTCATCTTGAAGGTTCATCTAAAAACTATACTTAGCTCATTTAAATTATAATAAGGTCTTGGATAGAAGTTTGGCATGTTTTCTCATTTTCTGTTTTTAAAAGGCCACATGATATTTTGCTGAACAGGTTACAATCCTTCATTACAGAAAACTTTCATTGTTTCTTCTTTTACAAAATTTGTTACCTATTAGAGGTCACATAGATAATTTTCTTTATAGATTAAATGTACAAAGTCCAACATTATACGAAGTTTATTCACTGTGAATATTATGATCTCTGACTGTTTGTTTTAAAAATAATTCTCTTGACATAATATCAGATAGTTTTCTTTACCATAAGCCCATCTGGCAAGCTTTATTTGATGGTCACTTTTTTGTCTTCCCAGTATAAAATTGGCCATAAACATACTTTGATATAGAATACTTTGGCTATATAAATTAACCCAAAAAGGTATAATTTTATTATTTCAGATAAAATTGGGATAGTATAATTTTTCCAAAAATAAAGGCAGGAAGTCCACATTTTATGTTGTGACATATATTTGTCATTGCCATTATTGTTTGGCCTTCTTTTCAATTCTTTTATTCTGTATTATAAATAGAGTCTGTCACAGGGAGGGGAACATCAGAGACCAGGGCCTGTTGGGGAGTGGGGGGCTAGGGGAGGGATAGCATTAGGAGAAATACCTAACATAACTAACGGGTTGATGGGTACAGCAAACCACCATGGCACGTGTATACCTATGTAACAAAACAGCACGTTCTGCACATGTACCCCAGAACTTAAAGTACAATAAAATAAATAAGTCAATAAATAAAATACAAAAATACAAAAAAAGACAAAAAGAAAGAAAAAGAAAGAAAGAAAGAAAGAAAGAAAGAAAGAAAGAAAGAAAGAAAGAAAGAACCAGCCAGGTGTTGCTCATGCCTGTAGTCCTAGCTGTTAAGGAGGCTGAAGCAGGATTGCTTGAACCCAATAATAAATAAATAAATAAATAAATAAATAAATAAATAAATAAAGTCCTTGTAGTTGATCAATTCCAGGCTCCATAGAGCTGGGATAGTTCAAAATATTGAGATTGGCTCTGGATAAGTTCAGAGTAGTTCTCAGAATCTTTATTTTTCAATATTCTAAGAAAAAAAGATAGTTTAATGTATTTGAGACTAAGCTATTTATCAGAGAAAAGATTAACTGTTCTCAGCTCTTATACTTTCCTGTTTATAAAACCCTTTCTTGTTAGTGACATGGTCTTTTTCCTGATCTTTTCTTCCCAAAGTTTTTTCCTTTGTTGTTACAATGATATTTTTTTCTAAGACCAGACTTTCTAGGTTGTTGGACTGTGTTGCATGATCATGAACTGCATAGGTGTTCCAATATATTTTAATAATTGGACTTTTAAAAGCAGTCAAGCCATAAGTGTCCTTAGTGTACAACTGCCCTTTAGGCCTCCTCAGTCAACCCACACCCATTATTTTCACATTATTATACTATTTTAAATTTGTGGTATCTGGAAATATCTAGAAGGTGCAAGTAGTGACTTGGTTGTTTCTTAGAAAATCCCTGTGTAAGATAATCTTTTCTTAAATATTTTCTTCACAAATAATAGGTCATTAACCTGGGCAGTCTTCTTTTCTCAGAGGAAATAGCTCCGTTTTTCAAAGTCGGCCCTTGCTTGTTGATATTATCACTCCTGTTAATATGCAGCTACTTAGTTTTCAATATATAGTTCCTAACACTAATTAAAAGCCATATTCTTCTGGGAGTTTATAATCTTCAGGCCGAGGAGAGTCATTACATAAAACCAAGATGCTAGAGACTTTTTTTTTTTAACCTATCCCAACCCTCTTTCAGTTGCTCCTGTGGTATACCCATCTAGGAACTAGAAATAGACCACCCTGTTGGGCAAATGGCTCATACACAGGAATCCTTACTCCTGACTTTCAGAAACCACCCCTCCATCTCTGATTTAAAACAGTCTTTTGTGTTTCATTTAGAAAGGGAAAAGAAGGGAATCATGCTTTTCTTAGGGTATTCTAAATTCATATTTAGGCTTTAACAATAAAATTTCTAAAGCTTAACCTAAGGATGATGACTTAAAAAATTTCCCCTCTAATGGTATATATAGGTTCATTTTAATCTTATTTCATAAACTGCATTTAACAAATGCACATGTCATTATAATACAGGCACAAACCATCTATTCCAAGAATTCTAATTCTAGTTATCATCCAATTATTTGATATTTTATTCCATTTAAAATGATCTATAGATTACAAATCTATAAAGATCTTATAGATTTGTAATCTATAAGTAGCTAAACTTTTGTAGAAAATGATTGTGTCCCTTAAAATCAGCATACCCATCAAACGCATTCTGTACTTAACATTTTATTATACAATACATTGGAAGTTTAAAAGATATTTTGTGATTGACTTAGTAAGTGCACTCAAATTTAGAGTCTTGATTTCAGGAGACAAAAGGTCAAAGAGAGTCATCAGATAAAGCCAAGAAGCAAGAGGTTTCATTTGTTTCTGATCCACTCCACCCCCTTTGAGTTCTTTCTATGTTATACTCAAATAGAAGCAAGAAGTAGATTGTCTTGTCATGTCGCATTCTATATTACTGAGGTAACCAAACTTGATGAAACCTGCCTTGATTACTATTGCTCCCAAAGAATAATATTAATGAAATTTCCTGTATTTTATCTATTGATCGTGTTTCTCTTTATATAAATAAAAAGTGAATTTGTATTAGTTGGCTTTTCCAGTTTTCTTGGGCCCATTGTTTTTGCAGAATAGCAGATTTTGATTCTAAAGAAACTCGCCTATATTTCTGAATGTTCCTTCCAGAAACTGAGTTTTTAACATTTCCCTTACCCTACAAGTGCTTTTTAAAAATAGAATTCCCCCTTCAATGCACACATTAACGTCTATTATAATAAATTAACATTCTCATTGTGACTGATTAAGTTGACATGTTCATATGCCTTTGTAAATAGAAGGAGGTGATGGGAATGGGTAGCAGGAAAAGGGGATTGATGGGAAAGTCATTTAACAATTTAACAGGTTGATTAGTACCAATGTATCACTTCATACACACAGTAACCATTGCCTGTATATAATTATAAAAAGAAAAATTTAATGGGTACAAAAATAGTTAGAATGAATTAATAAGGCCTAGTATTTGATAGCACAGCAGGGTGACTATAGTCAATAATAATTTAATTGTATGTTTTACAATAAGTATGAGTATATGTAATTGTGTTATTTGTAACACAGAGGATAAATGCTTGAGAGGATGGATACTCCATCTTTTATGATGTGATTATTATACATTGCATGCCTGTATCAAAACATCTCATGTACCCCATAAAAATATACACTTACTATGTACCCACAGAAATTAAAAATTAAAAAAAGAAAACAGTGGAAACATTTGCAAGACAGTTTAGATCACTTTAATGTATTTGGTCTTTTAAAATCTTTTCGTGGGGTACTTGGACCAAAGGAAACCTAAGCCCATTGTTCATGAAAAAAAGACTGTGTGTGTGTGTGTGTGTGTATGCACTAGCACACGTCTGCTCACCTGGTTTCATGCTGAAATATAATTCCTTCAAAATGCTGCTTTCCTTTGACACTGGTTACAAAGAGAAACTAGGGGAAGCTTAGAGTAGCTGTCACTTAAGTGTAAAAGAAGTCAGTTATTTCTGGTATCTTTCAAAATTGTGTCATATAAAAAAATCAGTCTTCCATTGAGGTTTTCTATATTGAAGAAGAATATGACAGCTCCAATATCTTTCACTTCAGTTAAATATTAATAAGTTAAGATTTCAAATAATGAAGTAACTTACAGAAAGCATGTTAGATGTTTTTCAAATAAATGCACAATAAAACTACTAAATTTTATTAAATGCCTCTATACCCCCCAAAGGATTTTGGGGGTTTCTTGGTCACTCACCAGCGTTCTGTTTCTAGAGTCCATCTCCCCTCTAAGGGAGCCATCATTGTTCAAATGATTTTCTTTAGGCTAATCTCTTTCCTAATCTTAAAGAACAAATAAATTCCACATCATCTTTTAGGACCGATTCTGGATTTCTATGGAATTATCTCGGAAAATAAGAACTCCTGATATATGTGAGATAACCAACCTAAGTGTAATTCTTAAATTGGAGGGATTCTTTAATGTAAACACTAGGCCACCAGACTACTGAAGTTAATTCTCTAGATTAGGGGCCAGCAAACTTCTGTAAAGGGCCAGAAAGGGTCTATTTCCAGCTTTGTGGGCCATTCAATCTCTGTCACAAGTAATCAACTCTGCTGTTGTAGTGTAAAAGCAATAATCCATAAACAAATGAGTGAGGCTGTGCTCCAATAAAGCTTTATTTGTAAACCTGAAATTTGAATTTTATAGAATTTTCATTAGTTAAAAAATAGTCTTGATTCTTTTTCAATGTGTAAAAAATATAAAATCATTAATATTTTTATCTTGTGGGCCCTACAAAACAGGAAGTAGACTGGATTTGGCCTATGGACTGAGGTTTGCTGCCACCTGCTCTAGATTTTTCCAGTTGCCTCTTTACCATTTCCAAGTCTTATAGACTATGATTGAAGCACTGCTTTGTGGCTCCAACTCTTTGCCTTGCATCATCCCTTGCTCCCTCTTCCCATCAGAGTTGTTGGTACTAACCTATATCTGAGTGTCTTGTAAATATGGAAAATGGAAATAAGAGCATGTGTATCTACTTTTTAATTAGATGCATTTTATTTTAAAATAAAATACTATTGATTTTACTGATAACAATAGCAATTCTGCATGGAGAATTGCATGACAATAAAAGTTGACAATAAAAATTAAACGCCTGGAACAGTTAAAGGAGATAGATTTTTAGCTGGAAAAAAGTTCAAGAATGATGGACTATTATATAGTAATTTTGTTATTGGTGGTTAATAGCTATCTTGCACTGAGGGGCTCCTGTGTGAGAAAGTATAAATGGATTCTTATAACCACTATCAGGGGAAGATGCAATTAAGTCACTGACAGAGGAATTATCCTTCTACATTGGAAAATATTAATAATAATAAAAAGTGAATAACTATTCAAATTCTAACCCCACTATAGAAAGAATAAGAAGAAACTAAAGGAAATCACATTGGAACAGTTTGAATTAAACATAAGAAAGGAAAGTTACAATCCAAAAATTTCAAAGTTTAAGTCAGAGTCCTACATTAAGAAAAGTGTAAAGCTATAGTGAATCCTGCCTTTGGCTTCAAGTAGATGGAGAAGATGATATCTGGAAGTCTTTTTAGACACCATTTCTGATAGGATGTATGGTTTAATTACTTCTAAAACCTTCCCATTAATGGCTTTGCTAATACCAAGTACTAATCAATGCACTAGGTTTTCTGTTATGTGGTGAGAGAGAGAGAGAGAGAAATTTTATATATATAGAGAGAAATTATATATGTATAGAGAGGGAGATTATATATAGAGAAATTATATATATAATATATATAGAAATTATATATATATTATATATATATCTATATATAGAGAGAGATGTGGCAGTTTAACTTGTTATTAATTTTAGAAATAGGGTTTAAAAGAAATAGAATTGGCAAGGATCCGGGCCTAAAGCAATGAACAAAGCCAACAAAGCAGTAGGTAAAAGTGAGAATAGTAAAAGCCTTTGAAATAAGACTGAAAATTCAAAGCTAAAGTAAGTGGAAAAGGAAGTCAGTAGAGAGATACAAGAAGTGGCATAATATAGGTGTGGTTGGAGGAGAAAAGCATACTTTGCATAGTGAATTTGATGATGAAATGAATTTATTGAATAGAGCGGAAAAGTAGTCTCTCTCTCTCTCGCTCTCTGCGTGCGTGTGTGTGTGTGTGTATGTGTGTTTTTCCTGTCACCATGTTATTTTTTTTCAAGTAGAGAATCTCATTCAAAGGTTGATTCATCAGGACTGCATTTGGTTGCAAGTAGCTAAACCTAATTCCAGTGGTTTGATCAAATTGTCCTACTCAATAAACTGCTTACCTGTCACTGCCCAGAACTATATCATATGGTTGACCAAAGCTTCAAGGGAACCTGCTAAATTCAATTTTGTTTTTAGCTTGGTGCAGTTCTTCCCTAAGCAGTGTTGTGGTTCTGTTAGTTTAAAAAAGTGGGGTTGGGGGACGCAAGAAATTGAATTAGCAGTTGGCAGTGTATGCAATAAATAATACGAACTTTTCGAGTCAATCTAGACCTCATGCTTTTGATGAGTTCTCTTAATAGCTTTTCTGCCTTTTAAAAAGTGATTACATTTTCCATCTTTCTTGGTGACATTGTTCTGTTCTTGAGGTTATAACAGACTGATTGAAAGATACTTAAGTGAGTTGAGATCATTTCTCCAAAATACATATGTTAAAAGATGATACATATATTACTGAGAGGAAGTATTCTTAATAAAGACCTTTGTATTATGCCGCCAACCATCTTCAGGTTAAGAGTAGTACTGGATGCGATGATAGTGGGTATATACAAACTATCAGCTTTAAAGTATAAATGTAGAGAAATTATCATCAGTGTCCATTTTGTAGTCTGTATATGAACTAAAACAGTGGGCTTCAGAACATAAACCAAGAAGTATGTATACTTTCATTCTCAATGTAAAAGTTTGCTTCTTATGTATTAACGTTTGTTTCTATCAACATGGGGACCCAGAATTGAGGAGTTTTTCATTCCTTTTGATTTTTTTCATGCTTTCTTCCTATGTTTTTAGAGCAAAGAAAATGGAGAAATGTCAAATTATAAATATGTAAACAGATTACAGAATAAATCTTAGTGATTTCTGCAATGACAGAAATTTGTTAGATTCTTACACTATCTAGTCTAATGTAACATGTACTAATAGTTTATATTATTAATATAGTCTCAACAATTAACTATAAGAGCTCCCCCCAAAGTCTTTCATATATCTGTCATATCTATAATAGATATGTTTAAAGTGTTTGGATACTATTACTGTTCCACTTAAGAGAAAAATAATTAATCGCTAAATTTGAAGCTAAAAATCATTTTATTTCTTTTTTGTTTTTTAAACAGCTACAGTAGAATGTTACAATCCAAGAACAAATGAATGGACCTATGTTGCCAAAATGAGTGAGCCCCACTATGGCCATGCTGGAACTGTGTATGGAGGAGTGATGTATATTTCAGGTAAACAAGTATTATGTTAACACAATATAATATATAAGCTTTTAACTATATGGTTATATTTCCATATAGTGGTAGTAATAATAATAATTCAGGCATCAGGAGTTTGAGACCAGGCGGGCCAACATGGTGAAACCCTGTCTCTATTAAAAATACAAAAATTAACTGGGTGTGGTGGTGCACATCTGTAATCCCAGCTACTTGGGAGGCTGAGGCAGGAGAATCTCTTGAACCTGGAAGACGGAGGTTGCAGTGAGCTGAGATCACGCCACTGTACTCTAGCCTGGGTGAAAGAGCGAGACTCCATCTCAAAAAAAAAATCCAGAAAAATGGATAATCAAAATATAATTTATGTTGATTTTAGAAAGTATTTTTGTGTGTATTTGCATATGAATGCCTTGGGCATTCTGTAGATTTATAAGAGTACTAGTAAACCAATCCTGTTGTAAGGTATAACTTAGAAGAAATTGAAACGCATTCAAATTTTGCTTTCCAGTTCCCATGCTCTGTATTCAAATAAGCACCATTCATAGTTTCTGTAGCAACAGTTAATTCATTTTATTTAAGGTTTAGCTAAACTGTGTGAAGGAGTGTATCATTATATAACATACAAGCTCTCCTATGCATAAAACATGCTTCCAGTATGCGTAATAATACATAATAATATTCATTCTCTCTTTCAGTATAGCCCATAATATGGGTTTCCTTCTTCCTTAGCATTTTAAGAGGATTCTACTATGGTGTCATTGCATAAATATTTCTGTGCTGATTATCTGTATTTTATGCACATGAAGATATATTTTTCTGTTAAAAAATTCTGAAATGGATATAGTTTATTCACAGTGTCCCAGTAGCAACTTTCATTCTCAAATTGTTGGTGTTTAAATCAACCTACTGTCAAATTTCCTTCTTTTTTTTAATGCATTTTCTGCTTTTGTTCTCCTGTGAAATTTAGGAAGAAGTCTCACTTTAATGTAAAGACCACCTCTGGTACTGACATTTAACTTTGTTAGTCAGGTTATTATCACCTGGCCCTGACACACTCTACATGGGACAATTCTTCCCCATTGAATGAAGGCCTACCAGTGCCAGGCCAGCAGCTACATTACTAGAGACCAAAGGTGTAAAGGTGATATTTGTGGCCTGATTGTCTGACCACTGCCTTATGAAATCTGTAATCAATAAGAATCAATGAAAGGCCTGTAGCATATGATTGGCAGGTTTCTGGTGTTAAACTCATGAGCAACTACAGAATGTCTTATATTGGAAGAACCATACAGGTAATAAATATGCTCCCATTAATCAGTGATTTATACCATCTCTCTATTTTATGTGGGCAGCTGCTGTACCATTATAATGAGAGCTCCAACTCCTCTGAGAAAAATGACACCTGAATTGTTTTAGTGGTGCTTTGGCATAACTGGCGTGTATTGCAGAAATGACCTTCCCAATTGAGAGTGGTTAGAAAGTATGGCTGATTTTCAAAACAATGAACACTGTTTTGCTTTCTGGGAATTATGTAAAGCACAGAGAAAATATTTTTAAAAAGCAGAAGAAAACAGTGACAGTGATTGCCATCTGGCCACTTGACAGTAAAGCTTTGAATAATTTGACTGAAAATTAGCTTACTTCTCTCCCTTGTCTACAGAAGGTATAGTTTGATACTTTCATTGTAGAGACTGATTTATATGTGATCTAAGAGTACACTTTGTAGATGATACAGACTCAATAAGATTAACAACAAATTGCTGCATGTATAAAATTCCATGTATGTTCAGCATTCTAATTCTTTAGATTTTTAAACATGCATTCTGATAACAGATGACATTATCCATCCTCGCTCTGCCCACAGAAAACTCTATAAACATAAACAGTTCTGAATATTCTTATAAGCTTGTACACCTGTGCAAGACTTTCAACTTTTTCAAGGCATTTTGAGAAATATCTCACTTCAGAGTCACAATCCTGATGCAATAACTGGAGTAGATATTGTTTTGTGGCAAGTGAGGAAATGGGCGCCTGGAATTTAATGTACTCTAGCCCAGTGCTCAGCACCTGGAGGATACCCACTAAAAGGCAGTAAGGAGTGAATGATGCTTTGTAGTTGGAATTTACTACAGATCCAACTCTATCAGTGACCAAAATATATTTTCCTTCAGCAAAGTCTTTTAAAAATACCATGGATCTCCATTTGAGAAAGTCATTGCAATAATGTGATTGTTTTGTTCTTTAAGAAGACGAAAATGCTATTTTCTTTATTTTTGATCCAAAGAATGTATTTATAGAGGGAAGACAGTCCTAAGAACAGTATTGATAAGCTATATGTCATAATATGTGGCTAAAAGTTAATTATCTCTGACAGAGCTCCTTTAATTATTTTTGCATTTCTATAACAATCTATTTACTTCATACCTATTGTTTTATTCTTTAGGAGGAATTACTCATGATACTTTCCAAAAGGAGCTCATGTGCTTTGACCCTGATACTGACAAATGGATCCAGAAGGCGCCAATGACCACGGTCAGAGGTCTGCATTGCATGTGTACAGTGGGAGAAAGGCTCTATGTCATTGGTGGCAATCACTTCAGAGGAACAAGTGATTATGATGATGTCCTAAGCTGTGAATACTATTCACCTATCCTTGACCAGTGGACCCCAATTGCTGCCATGTTAAGAGGGCAGAGTGATGTTGGGGTCGCTGTCTTTGAAAATAAAATCTATGTGGTTGGGGGGTATTCTTGGAATAATCGTTGTATGGTAGAGATAGTGCAGAAATATGATCCAGATAAAGATGAATGGCATAAGGTTTTTGATCTCCCAGAATCCCTTGGCGGCATTCGTGCTTGCACACTCACAGTTTTTCCACCAGAAGAAACCACACCATCACCTTCTAGAGAGTCCCCTCTTTCTGCACCTTAAGATCATCTCTACAACTAAGATGCTGTAGTTCTATCTTTGCAATGTGTCATAAATTCTCTTCTTTTTCCCCCTTAAGTAGTATATATGTTAGGATTAGCATCCGGTAATTGATTCAGATATTGGAAAAAAGACAACATTGATGTTATTTGTGCTGTTTGTTTGGCCTAGAATGTTTATAAAGTGGTAACACTACCATTCTGGAAATGTATCCCATAGAAGCTGATGTTTAACATATGAAAAAAAAAGTATCGTCTATAAAATGTTTCTTCAGTACTTTTTAAATGCTGTGTATTGGGTGTAAGGTATTTGTCATCTTACATTAGTAAACCCAATAAGCCAAGTTGAAGGTGGATTATAGTAAATGTACAACTGTGCTCACTAGGCTTCAAAGTAAAAAGTTTTCCTTTCATCTTTGACTGTAAGATGTCAAAGGGAGGCAGCCTGCTTGAACAGGAAACAATACACAAAAGGTTGCCAACTCGCATGAGCTACCTCCCTCTTTTCATAAAGTATTTTTGACATATCTGTCAACCCACTTGACTGTGTGGGTGCATTGGGAACACAAAGTTTCTAGACACACAGGAGAAATAGTTTAAATTCACTAATATTAATTTAAAAAGCAGCATGAACCCTCTACTTATAAACAAGGGTTTGGTGTTTTTAAAGTGTGTATACATACATACACACACATATGTCAAATTTTTTGTAAATTGAGTGGCACATCAAATAAATGTGAAATTAAAAAGAATTCTTCCAAAAAGCAGCTTCTATTAAAATGGGAATTCAGTATGCACATACTGAATGCATATATGTAGAACCATACAGAATTTAGGTGGATAAGGGCTAGAAATTTTGAGCAACAAAATTTGTCACTTGACCAGATTTTATCTTCAAAAACTGTATTCTACTCCTTCTCCTTTGCTGTTGAGGTAACTTGCATATTATACGTATTCTGTATACTCAGTTCATAAGGTTATTTAGCACAAATTGTAGCAGCTTCACCTGGAGAGCTGCTTTTGCTCAATAAATTCAACTTCCATGTTTTATCTTTTTTTGTTCAATAAAAAACATTTAATGTCATTTTGGTCTGAGACATCCCATTATTGTCTGATTTGACTTCCTTTGATTAAATATCTATATTTTTGGCATGGCAAAATGTGATCAGAATTTACAGCTCTGAGCAGCTTGGATGAGTGAATATTTATGCCTTTTTATTCAAGGAAAAAAAGAATTTGACAAAGTCTAATCTTATTCATCAAAACTCATTGCTGGTGGTGTTTGGGGAATTAGATTATGGAAGATGCTAACTGGCTTTTCATCACCACAGAACTGCCAGCCATGTCTAAACCAAAAGAGCAATTACAATTCTGAGTTTAGTCTCCCTGATCTTCAAGAGGATCCATCTTGCCTGATGAGAAGGGATTGTGTAAAATTATCTTAGAGATTTATCTTGACCTAGGATCCCAAAGGAAAAAATGTTTTTGTGAAAGAGTATTTGAGAATTATATTAGCATCATATTGTGATCTTCTCTACTTTATCTGCAGATGATCAGATTAAATCTGAGCCAAAAATTTAGGGCTATGAAAATACAACTAGTGAGTCTCCAAATTTCTTTACCATTGGGCAATTAACAGTGCAGATGTCACTGCCTCTATCTTGAGTTAAATAATTAAGTAAACAATTTTCTCAGTAGCAGTACATTTGAATATTAGGAAAGCTTGGTATGAATTTGAAAATCCCTCTTGAGCGTTATTGTTCTTAAGTCAGAGCAGCTGGTCAATGGTATCAGTTATCTGTTTATAGGCAGAGTGGATTCAGCCATTTGCACATAGTTAACACCTGTCTAAAAATGGAGGCATTATATGGTTTGGCTGTGTCCCCATCCAAATCTCATCTTGAATTGTAGCTCCCATAGGGACCCAGTGGGAGGTAATTGAATCATGGGGAGGGGTTTCTCCCACGCTGTTCTCGTGATAGTGAAAATGTCTCATGAGATCTGATGGTTTTATAAAGGGCAGTTCCTCTGCACACGCTCTCTTGCCTGCCACCACATAAGACGTGGCTTTGCTCCTCCTTCACCTTCTGCCGTGATTGTGAGACCTCCCCAGCCATGTGGACCTGTGAGTCCATTGAACCTCTTTTTTCTTTATAAACTACCCAGTCTCAGATATTTCTTCATAGCCGTGGGAAAATGGACTAATACAAGGAGTATATAAGACAGATTGATAATTCAGAAACAATGGTCAGGCATGGGGGCATGCCTGATCAAGTGGCTCTTCTCCAAGCAGCAAAAATTCTTTCCATCTTGTGGCCTCCCCCTTTTAGGTTCTCAGAGTCCTCTCCATTCAGTCAGAAGAAGAAAAATTGACGGTTGCAGGTGGGAGGGCTATAGTGGTCAGGCTTGAAAGAAGCATACATTACCTCTACCCACATCACCTGTCCCCACATTCTAGTGGCCAGAAGTCAGTTCTGTGGTTACATATTAACAAAAGAAACTAGAAAATATCAGACAGCTGTGTGCCCAGAAAGACGAAGAAATGGGGCTGATGATCTTCTAGCAGTCTGCCACAGGGAGTAACACAAAACGTACATATCCACTTCTGTTTGACAACGTAGCTTTTCTGCATCTATGTTATTTAGAATATAATGTATTTCACACTTTACTGTAGTTGCTATTACTAAACAATTCTAACACCTGGAAAATTATTACACATTTTGCTTTACAGTGAATTAACTATTTGTCTTTATGAAAAAATACCTGCCAGTTATTAGTTGGCTTTATAAGCATTTCTCACATTTGCTCTTCTTAAGTTCTTAGCCTACTTGAAAGAGGAGTTATAGAATTCACTAAATCCCAAAAGGTTTGTGATTTTCCTTCTTTGTCAAGATTACTGGAATATGAAAAATGAAGAAAGAATTTGCCTATTTCTATAATTTTTAGAAAATTCATCTGATAATCAGTATTTGCCCTGAAAAGTGAAATTATGACCTGAAACTCTTTCCTTTCTAAAATTACTTTAGAGACTAAAATATACATACATACATAAATACATACATATGTAATATTTCTTTGGGAGTTGCTAAAATAATTCTGTATTAGCCTACGACAGGGTGCACCACAGGGAAATTAAGTACTGTCTTATTTAATTAGTTCCACCATGTGACCTTTTATTTTCTCATTTCAAGGGCCTTTGCATGTTTTCCTCCCACAAGAATAGTAAGCAAACATTCTTGTGTGGAAAGTTGGCTGTGCCTCTAATTTTATTCTTAGCTCCTATGCCTAAACCACAGGTTTAGTCCTTTGCACATCAAATAGCTTTGTGAGTAGACAGGAAGAAAAGTAAATGCAAAGCAAGTTCTTAGAGATTAAGGGAATTTTATTTTAAATTGGTCAAATAATTTGGTGTTTAAAACCTCTGGTATTTATAAAAATGCAAAACATAGAAAAATTGAAAAGTATAAGAAGAAAAAAGTCATCCATCATCTTCCACATATCAAGATAACTACTGCCAATTATGAGTATATTGTTTATATACAATTATTTAAAAATCAGCATGATTTTTGTATATACTATATAAAGTATGTTCTGATACATCAATACATCATTTTCTGGTATAAAATACATTCTAATACACCAATGCATTAACGTCTGATACAAAATACATCAATGCAATATTTAGGATGCAATTTTGTAATGTGTAGTAAGTGAAGTTGAACAATTAGGTAATGTGTTGGGCATTTGTCAGTTTAAAAATTACTGAATATTGACATGATCAAATCAGATGTTTGCATAATTAAGCAATAGTGATGCCAGACAAAACATTTATTTCATCAATGAACCTAATTTGCATAATTCATATCTCATAGTGGATATTTCATCTCTATTTACATTTAGTGTTCCTAATCATGTATTATCAAGTATTATCAAAGCTTTGTCAAATGTATCTTTACCTTGTATGTGTTATTTGGCAATGAGATTAAGATTAACAAAGATTGAATTAAAAAAGTGAGACTAAAGGCCATATATTTATTGAAAGAAAAAAGGAGGGGATATTACAACAGGGCTTGACAAACTTTCTGTAAAGAGCCAGTAAATATTTTAATCTTTGTGGGCCATATGGTCTTCATCACAACTACTCAACTCTGCTGTTGCAGTGTGAAGGCTGATGCAGACAATATGTAAATGAATGAGTGTGAATGTGTTTCAATAAAACTTAATTTATAGACACTGAAATTTGAATTTCATATAATTTTCATGTATTACAAAATATTCTTCTTTTGACTTATTTCAACCATTTAAAAATGTGAAGACCATTCTTAGCTCATGAGCCATACCAGACTTGGTCCACAGACTGTAGTTTGCTGACCCCTGCATTACAAAAGCATATTTCATTACCATTCTTTTATTCTTTCAACACAAATTTATTGTGATCCTATTTCGTATCAGTCAGTGAAAAGTCCTAAGGCTACACAGATGAATAAAACAATTCCTGCTGTCATGAGCTCAATCTAATTGGGGAGATAGATACTTACACTATATTGTGCTTGAGGCTATGATGGGCGTAAAGAAGCAACATCTGAGCAGAGTCATAGAAATAGGTCTTTGTAAAATGAGTGGAAGACTATAAAGAAATGAGGACCTGCCCTAATAAAATACAGTTTCTGTGGCCACAAATGTGGAAATGAGAGAGTACTCATAGGGAAAGGGTAACCTCTCTTTGAAATCCTAGCACCTATCCTCTGAGGTACAACTTCCTGTTGCAAATCTCTCATTAATTCCAACTACCAACCTGCTGGTTCTGTGCTAGATAGAGTCATATACAACTTGTCCTTCAAAATACTCTGTAACTCAGCAAAAATCAGGGTGGAATATTTCATAAGGTTTCTCTAAATCCTTAGTGTACTGGATGCCTTTTACTACAAGAAGCAGAAAACCCCAACTTTTAACAATAAGGAAATGTGTTTTCTCACAAATCTTCAATGCCTTTATGGAGGTAAAAGAAGACTCAGGCATGGTATAATTAGCTAAATGTCCTCAAACACCTAGGGTTTTTCTTTTTCTTCACATTCCGTTTACAACAGCTTTGCAAACACTGTGTTGCCAGTATCATCTCTGGTTAAGACCCAGAGAGAGAAAACCTCTTCCCAACCATGAAATTTAAATCCTTCTTTTCAGTCTGATGGAGTCAACTTAGGAGATATGACTGCCCCTGGCCCAGTTGCTAGGGGAATTTCATGCATGGATTGCCTTAGACTAATTATCTTATATGAAATCATTATGGAATTAACCATAATACCCTTCTCAGTCAGGAAGAACAAAGGGAAAACACATAGGGAAACGAAATTTAGCTAATTGGATTTACTTTGTTCAGTTTGTCTGTAATCAGCTTGGGCTTTTTCTAGATTAGTGTTTTTCAAAGTCTGGTCATAACTTATTAGTACAAAAATTCTCAAAATGTGGTCTAGGCACACTGGTGTCCCTGAGACCATTTCAGAGGGTTCACAAGGTCAAAATCATTTTCATCACAATAGTAAGATATCATTTGCCTGTTTCACTCTCATTTCCCCACAAATGTGCAGTGGAGTTTTCCAGAGGCTAAAGAATGCATAATGATATAGTTGATCAGTCAGGTAATAGAATATGAGTTTATACATGCTTATATTTAAAAATATTCTCATATTTCATTTTGAAATGCAGGAAACATCAGTAGATATAATCCACATTGACAAAACCTCTTCCGTGTCCTCAAAAAATTTAAGAGTGTAAAAGAGTACTGAGACCAGAAAGATTGAGAACAGCTGGTACAGCTGGTGTTAGTTCTAAAATTGATTTAGCAACATTTTTTACAGAAATGGAATAAAACATAGAGTGTACTATATACATCATAATTTTAAGTTTTTTGTGAATTTTTATTTTGGTTATATATGTGTGTATATATACATATTACATATTTATGTATACATATATACTTATACACATATACCCATGTAGGTATATATAATAAAAATGTTCACAAAACAATACACATACAGACACACACACGGTTGCAATGTAAATAATGTAAATATTTCTTAATGTGGGGCCTGATCGAAAATGGTTGAAAACACTGTTCACTAGCTGCTGACCATACTCTGTATAACAAAAGCCTTCCTTCCACCACCACCGAGGAGCACACTCAGCTTTCTAGATTGCTCAAAGTCCTGACACCAAAGAGCAAGATGCAGAGAGATACATTACTTAAAGTCTGATTTCTCAGTTCTCATGTCTTAAAACTTACTCATTTCCTTGGTAATTAAAACCAAAACCCAGAGGAAGACAATTACCTATAGGTTCCCTCCTGATCTTAGAGGAATTTGCATGATAGCTACATTAGAGGAGAATACATAACACCAAATATACCATAAATGGTACACAATCTTAGTAGCAGGCTTTTAAATTCCTCATATAAATCTCTTAATGAAGGCATTTCCCAAAAGGAACAGTAGTTCTAGTAGACATTAGTGAACATAGAATGAAAAGAGGCCCCGACTGTAAGCCACAGAAACTAAACTCCAATCAGCTTACACTAAAAGGAAAAACATAGTAGACCAGTAGTGGGACATCTCTCAAACTCTTAGGAAGACCAGAACTAAAGCTAGGATACAGTAAAAACTGGAGAAAGAAACAAATGCTGATAGTACTCTGTGACTCTGCTTCCTCTGAGGGTGAGATTCATTGCCTCCTCCTGCAGAGCAGCTTCCTTGACATGGTACTGACTGTGATTGGGAGCTCCCAAAACTTCCAGCTTTCCCCACCATAAAGAAAATGTCACCCACTCCACATCATCAGTTAAAGACTCCTTGGTAATCACAGTCATTGACCAGGTTTAGCTCAAATACCTTTGGATCAATAAGCAAGGGCTCTGCCAAAGGGCCTGAGTGCTGATATGAATGCTGGTGACTCAATCCCTACAAAAGATACTTTTCCATGAACAAGGAAGTTATTTGTGCCAAGCAGTCCCCCAAATTGATGTCTACAACAAAGCTAGGTCAAGGTACAGTTACCCTCCTGATGTCCAAAGGGAAATGTATGTGTTTGCCAGTCAGGAGGCCAGATATTTCTAAAAAGTTGACAGAGTCCATGAAGAGAGCTGATCTCTACTCAAGAGTCAGTGAGTACCATACCATTTTCTACTTTCCACCTCACCAAAGTTTGGGCATGCATTCAGGCTTTCCAGTGTTCAAAAAGCCATCATTATGGCCAAGTATGGGAGGCAACCAGGGAGGGAGAATTTGCACTGTTGCATCTCATAATGGATTGCCTTCACTGTATGCTATCTTGGTTTAGGTAGAAAAAACAAGTGCAAAATGACAAAATATGGCATAATCTGAACTAACATTTCAAAGCATTTGTTTTAGACTACTTAAAAAGGAAGCCACCAAGCTCTTAGTTAAACAAAACAAATATGTGATGAAGTTGCTGTAGCAAATCTTAGTAACAAGGCTCAGTCTGGAATAGCTGGGAATGTGGCAGCAGGGCACCCAAACACATTTAGCATGTTCTAGCCTTAAAAATTTATATTCATGCTCTATGGCAGGAAGGAAGAAGCAGAGGCATAGTGCTGCAAAAAGAAAAAAAAAAAAAAAAGGCTTGTGCCCTCCATCAGAGAGAAAATCCCCTGCTCTAGAGCTGTTTCTGTGGGACAAATCAGAGTGAGTGGAGGTCAAGATACTCAGACACAGGAGCAGGTGCCTGAAGTCTGCAAGAAGTCATAAAGTTGGGATATCTGTGACCTTCCTTATCATATTTTGTGTCTCCTCTCTGGTCCTTTATTAGAAGATTGCCTGTATTAAACCTAATTGACTTTTGATACCCTCATTTTAGTGAGATGATAAGATACAATCCTGCTGGAAGAATTAAGAAGGTTGCAAGGAAGGTGTGGATACATTTGGAAGGCTTCTGAATGCCTGCATATAGGTCATAAGTCTCCACTAGTTTGGGGACCAGAATAAAATGTTAGGGACAACTGATAGAGATACAAAAGGTTTCCAAGGACATGGCAATACCTAGAGGTGTGGTAGTGGGGGGCAGTCAGCAAAACTGATCCTGTGAAGAGGGTAGAGGAGGTCATAGATAGAGATCTGTTCTTCAGGTTTTTCAAGTCAGTGAGTTGGCAAGAAGAGTTGACTTATGCATACACGCCCATTTTCTGCCTTCTCCCTCATGCTAAGTGTTCAGGTCAATATGAGTCTTAGATATTCCATGTAGGCCTGGATGAGTTTAGGAAGGACATAGTCAGAGTCATGGGGGAGCCAGGGAAGGGAGACATTTTACTACTGTGCCCTCCTACCCATTTCACAAAACCATTGTGCCTCTTATGCCAGGATGAGGCATAATAGCAAAATGACCAGAGACAGAAGATGGGCACCATAATATTTCAAACTTGATTGTGCAAGGAAGCCCATAACTTGAGAGCTTTTTACAAGGAATAAAGACTTTATTTTTCATTTCATTTTTAATATTAAAAATTTCAAATGTACTGATAAGTAGAGAGAATGGTGTAATGAACAGGTGCATACTCATTTACATGTAACAATTGTAAACATTTTTTCATATTTGCTTAATCTAATTTTTGTTAAAGTATTTTAAAGTAAATAATTAACATTATGACCTTTCTCCCCTAAATATTTTGGTATGTATATTTACAACTGAAAGAATTCTCCTTCTTTTTTTTTTTTTTTTTCTTTGAGGCGGAGTCTCGCTCTGTCGCCCGGACTGGAGTGCAGTGGCCAGATCTCAGCTCACTGCAAGCTCCGCCTCCTGGGTTTACGCCATTCTCCTGCCTCAGCCTCCCAAGTAGCTGGGACTACAGGCGCCCGCCACCTCGCCTGGCTAGTTTTTTTTGTATTTTTAGTGGAGACGGGGTTTCACCGTGTTAGCCAGGATGGTCTCGATCTCCTGACCTCGTGATCCACCCGTCTCGGCCTCCCAAAATGCTGGGATTACAGGCTTGAGCCACCGCGCCCAGCCGGAATTCTCCTTCTTAAAACAAACACCATTATCCTGCCTAATAAAATTCATAATTTTGATCACAGTACACATTTAAATATGCACTAAATATTAACATTTCCCAGTTATTCCCCAACTATCTCATACAAGCCTTTGTTCAAGCCAGAAAAGAAGAGGGCTTTGTGGCCCAAGAGGACAATTTTAGAATATTCGCTAGTACAAAAGTAAGAAAGGTAGGCACCATCTATGTATGATGTCTCAGCCAAGTCTCTGAACATGCTGGTCCTGTGGTGGAAGGAGGGCTTGTTGTAGCTCAAGGGCTCAAAAGGCTAATGATCACCACCAGTGAAAAATTTTCTAACAATAGAAATTTTCATCAGGGATTCAGGAGGGTGATTTTTTTCAGAGCTGTCAAAAGCAGAGCCAGAAACCTGGGAAGTATGCCTGGGAAATCTACGGCATTGAACACAAGTGAGCTTTTATATTTATTATGGTAAGCTAAACTAATGTAACAAATACACCCAAAATGAAAATGGCTCAAATAAAATGTGTTTACTTCTTACTCATAGAAGAGTTAAGCACTGTGTTCCAGGTCTAAGAGTAGCTGTGTTCCGTGCAGTCACTCAGGAACTGTCTTTTATCTATGGCTTCCCAAACAGCCATTATCATCTCCAAGCCACTGAGCAAGAACAGGGGAGGATGGATCAGTTGAAGAGCAGGTGGGAAGATTTGTTGGCCAGAACTGGATGTAGTGCACATTTATTCTCACACTACTTTCAAGGAGAGTAGGAAATATAGGCTAAGGTTGAACTCTGAAGAAAGGGAAAAATTGTGGTAAAGCACTAGCAGATCCAGCCATAGTGAGTTTCACCTTTGATTTAAGATACAGGCTGTTTCCAAGAAACTGGCAGAATATCATATAGGGTCTGTGAGTAAAAGATCTCATCGAGTATATGAGATCTTAAAGTTAGAGAGAGGACAAGAATAGACTGCTTTTGCACATATCAGTGAGGGAACCCCATTGGCTATGACTTCAGACTGTGAGGTCAGGGTAGGAGGTGTAAAAAATTTCATAACTTTTACCTTTGCCATTAATTCGTGAGTGAGTTCCTGAAGTACGGTCATGCATTGCTGAATGATGGAGATACATTCTAAGAAATATGTCATTAGGTGATTTCATAGTTGTGTGAATATCATAGTGTACTTATACAAACCTAAATGGTATAGCCTACTACACACCTAGGTTATATGCATCTGCCTAGTTGCACCTAGGTTAGAAACCTGTACAGCATGTTACTGTACTGAATATTATGGACAATAGTAACACAATGGTAAGTATTTCTGTATACATACATAGAGTAGGTATGGTAAAAATATGGTATTATTATCCTGTGGGACCACCATCATATATGCAGTTCATTGTTGATCAAAACATTATGTGGCGCTTGACTGCATATGAGCACAGTGCTAGGGTATCAGAAAGTCAGGGAACTGTAAGCTATGCTTATTCAGCAGAATGGGCTGAATGTAATTCAGCCTCATGTCAAGTGAAGAATCAGGAGCAAAATACAGGAAGAAACTGAGTCATGACCTCTGAGGTATGGTTTGATTCTTTTTTTTTTGTAAGAGAAAAAATGTAAAACTCATAGCTATGCGCAAGGAATGGTAAAGAGAAATTTGTTATAAATTATTGAAGCAGGGCATAGACCCGGTGTACCATAGTCTCAAACAGGAGGATTTTGATCACTATTGCAGGAGCCTTTTCATATCCATTCTCCAAGATTGGACAAAAAAACACAGGAAAATATTCAAGAGATGAGCCAGGTGAATCGCTTCTGTGGAATGCTTGGGGCTCTGTGACATAATTGTGTTTCCTGACTGCTTTCTGTGTTCCCCTACTTTTTGGGATTCTTCATATTTAAGCTCAATCATTTATTTATACTCAGTGGTATGCAGGCAAACATTTTAACAATCTGGGGAAAAGAAAGGGAGGTGCCCCATTTATATCATTTGTGGTATAAATATTTCCACCCTGGTTGATTTTAAGCTACCATATACCATTCCTGAAAGTGGAGTTGGGAATAGATGTAAATGATAATTTCTCCTGAGGCAGTGTAAATCAGCTCCAGGGCACAATTCCATCCAGAGAGAACAGGGAAGACATATTTTGTCAGGAGTCCTTGGGACATGGCTAGAATACATGACTGTGTACATTTCCTACATCTGTTGGCTGCTCTTTTTGTTTTCTACTCTTTGATGGTTTCCCATTTTAATCTCCATCAGTTACTCACCTCTTCATGTGAGTTATCAGGACTGGTTCTTTTTCATGAGGATATCTGGCAGTAACCTTAGGGGGGGATATATAGAAATATCAAGAGTCTCTGGAATTTGAAAGAATGTGCACTCATCCATCAGGAAGGCACTACCAATTTTGCTTCCAATGCAAAAATTATGTGTTGTCATAGGTTATAAAAACAGATTTCAATGAGTTAGCAGGGCATATAAATGGAAGAACTGATCCCTTTGTAGAGAGTGGGTTATGAAGAGTGAACTATCCCTTAGAAGTCTGAAGGTAGTGAGGAAGCAGGAAAAATTGCCTCACAAACACATTGATCAAGGAGCCTCTACATCTTGCTATCTTCCTCTTCACTGTGAAGCAGATAGCAGCCTCAAAGGCATAGACTGAGTCTTACACATACCACTCATGTTTTTGAATATCTGTGAGGGTGGCCACAATGAGACTTGGGCACCCATTCATATGGGGAATCCCGGTCATACTACTCGTGCTGCTTCATAGTCAGGGAGGGGCTGTCTTGTGGTAGACAAAAATCCAACAAGGCATCCTGGAAAATTAAAATGTTCCAACACACTATGAAGGAGTGAGCAATGGGTGGCTTTTAGTAAAGCTACCAAATGAGTGTTTTACTCATTATGGCGGGAGCCACCAATCTGTTCTTTTCTATATATAGTGATCAGACAGCTTACAAAGACCTGAAAACTCAGTGAGCCATCCACCTAGTTCGCTAAGATTTTAAGTATATAAAGGAAACAAACAGTTCTATGTCCCAATGTGCTGGAGGATACTGGTGGACTGACAAAGAGTTAGATATAAGAGCACAATAGGTTGTAGAACAATGAGCCCATTTCACGACATCAGTGTCTCTGAAAAATGGTCCTTTTGTTAAGTGAGGGAGACGTGGATCCAGGCCTCTTGTCAGTCCTTGACAGTGGAAAATGGAGGAAAAATCAGCCCTAGGTTGGCTTAGTTACAGACTCATGGTCATTCACAAGAATTGAGAATAACTCAATTTATAGTTCCTTTGAGGGTAGCAGCAATACAAGGTGGGCAACCACCTCTTGAGGAATTTTTCACCAATAGTGAGCATTATCACAACTAGAGAGGCCCATGTGAAAGTGACAGTGCCATGGAAGGGTTCGGCACAGTAATAAGAGCATGATTAAAGGCTAATCACTGGAGAAAAGAGAAGAGCAACAGTGACACTAATAGTAATGGGCAGAGGCCTCTCAATTACTAGCATAGTATCAAGGACAGAGGCTCTGTTGGGAATGGTGACTAAGCAAAAACTGGGGTTCCCTCCATTCTTAAGTGGGACAAAGAAATAGTGAAATATTACCTGTTTTCACTGTTGTTTTTACGTGTGTCCAAGGTAGAATGTGTGTGGTCCATGAGACTGTATAGAGTCAAAACAGTGAAATTGTAACTGTGTCCACCATTGCCTTCTGGTGAGTCCAAGGTAGAATGTGTGAAATTTCTAATCAAAGAAAGAGTCAAGAGCGTTGGCCTGAAGTCTGACATGGCAGCAACACATAACAAGAGGATCTGGCAGCACCTTTGACCCTCAGTGTTTAGGAAGGTCAAAAATGCAAGGATGAAATCAAGTCTTTTGTAGTAACATGGGTGGAGCTGGAGGCCATTATCTCAACTGAAACAACTCAGAAACAGAAAATCAAACACTGCATGTTCTCACTTATAAGTGGGAGCTAAATAATACATTCACATGGACATACAGAATGGAATAATAGTAGAAACTCCAAAAGGTGGGAGGGTGGGAAGGGGCTGAGGGATGAAAAACTACTTATTGTGTACAATGAACACTATTTGGGTGAGGGTACACCAAAAGCCCAGATTTCACCACTCCACAATATATCCATGTAATAAAACAGCACTTGTGCTCAGTAAATATATATATTTTTAAAAAGAACACAGCTGATTTGGGCAATGGTGGAAATGAAGTGAAACATGTATCAAAAGGGAGACAGGCAGCCTAGAGCTGGACCATCTGGAGTACAGGAGGCCAGGAACTCCCAGAAAAGGCTTAGCAGGGATACCTGGAAGTAAAGAGAAAGATACTGGTCCTTCGTTAAACAGAAAACATATACTAATCAGTAAGGATTCATATCCAGTCTTCCTCCACCTGACACTGCCCCTTCTGCTTCACAGTCCTTGGCCTGAGAAATAGACCTCAGGAGGACCAGAGCCTGTGACTTACATGTCTGTGTGCAGGAATGAGGAAACAACAAGTCTCATGTGGCTGCTTAGGCCTCAGGATATCTACACCCTTTAAGATTCTTGCCCAGGTTTTCTGTCTCATTAAATACAGAAAAGGTATATGCAAAACCTTTCCTTCTAAACTGGGGATCTATGTAGGATTTGGCTTTTTGATTCACTGGAAGCCACCTATCTCCACTGACCTCTTCTTTGCACTACCACCACCACTGGGATCAGCAGCTCTGACTGTCCTCCTAGGTTTCCTCAACCACTTAAGCCAGAAAAATGGTTCATGATCCTGGCAACACAAAAATGAGTGGTAGGCTTCATGTGGCATCACCCCTCCAAGATAATACATACTAGATCTCAAATAATGCAATGATAATGTAAGAGATACCTTTTATGGTGAGAGTAAAGAACTTGTATCTTATAATGGTGAATAATCTTTTGTAATTAGCTGGAATAAGCACCTGGCATGCATTCCAGTTTTAGCTATTTCCCCACTGAGAGCTGCACATTCAGTAGCTTTAATTTTTTTTGATAAGCTGCTCCCCTGACCTTAGGTCTAGTCCATGTGCCCTTTAAACAGGGAGCTGCCTTCCCAGGAGGCCCCCTGACTGTCAGCTTTACCTTTATGCAAACCAGTGTCTTGGCTGATTCTTAATCTTAAACCCCCATCCCACTGTTTTTCTGGTTAAATGTGTGCTTAATTGTCTTTCCACCTATTGGTCCCCCTAAATCCTGCATTCGTCTCCTTTTATCAATCTGCTTTTCCTTCCTAGTGCTTCTCTTAGGACTAAGTGACAACAATCAAGTCCCAAGAAACAAAGCCTAGCACTATTATAAATGACTAGGGGGGCTGCATGTGGTATGCCTTAAAGCACTTTAAAAATATTTTAATTTTTAATTTTTGTGGGTACATAGTAGATGTATGTATTTATGGGGTACATGAGAACTTTTGGTATAGCAAGGCAATGTGTAATAATCACATCATGGAAAATGGGGTAACCATCCGGTCAAGCATTTATCTTTTGTGTTACAAACAATTCAATTATACTCTTTTGATTACTTTGAAATGTACAATGAAATTATTATTGACTATAATCCCCCTGTTGTGCTATCAAATACTAGTTATTATTCATTCTTTCTAACTACTTTTTGTACCCATTCACCTTCCCAACCACCCCCCTTCCCCCCATCAGCTCCTCCACTACGCTTCCTAGCCTCTGGTAACCATCCTTCTATTCTCTATCTCCACAGGTTCAATTGTTTTGATTTTTAGATTCCACAAATAAATAAGAAAGTGTGATATTTGTCCTTCCATGACTGGCTTATTTCATAATGAACTTCAGGTCCATCTATGTTGTTGTAAGTGACAAGACCTCATTCTTTTTTATGACTGAATAGAACTCCATTGTGTATAAGTAGCACATTTTCTTTATCCATTCATCTGTTGATGGACACTTAGGTTGCTTCCATATCTTAACTTAGTGTGAGCAGTGCTGCAACAAACATGGGAGTGCAGATATTTCTTTAATATACTGATTTCCTTTCTTTGAGGTATATACCAAGTAGTGGGATTGCTAAATGATATGATAGCTCAATTTTTAGATTTTTGAGGGACCCCCAAATTGTTCTCCATAGTGATTGTACTAATTTACATTCTCACAAACAGTGTACAAGGGTTCCCTTTCTTCTGCATCCTTGTCAGCATTTGTTATTTCTTGTCTATTGGATAAAAGCTCTTTTAACTGGGGTGAGAAGATATCTTATTGTAGTTTTGACTTGCATTTCTCTGATGATCAGTGATGTTGAGCACCTTTTCATGTGCCTGTTTGCCATTTGTATGTCTTCTTTTGAGAAGTATTTTCTTCCATTCTGTGGGTTAAATAATCAACAATCACTTTGTTGATTGCTTCCTTTACTGTGCAGAAACCTCTTAGCTTGATGTGATTCCCATTTGTCCATTTTTGCATTGGTTGTCTGTAGTTGCAGGGTGTTGCTCAAGGAATTTTTGTGCAGTGAAATGTCCTGGAGATTTTCCCCAATGATTTCTTATGGTAGTTTCATAGTTTGAAGTCTTAGATTTAAGTCTTCAATCCATTTTGATTTGACTTTTGCATATGGTGAGAAATAGGGGTCTAGTTTCATTCTTCTGCATATGGATATCCAGTTTTCCAAGCATCAATTATTGAAGAGAGGCTGTCTTTTCCCCAGCATATGTTCTCAGCACCTTTGTTGAAAATGAGTTTACTGTAGGTATGTGGATTTTTTTTCTGGGGTTTCTATTCTGTTCTATTTATCTATGTGTCTGTTTTTATGATAGTACCATGCAGTTTTGGTTGCTATAGCTCTGTAGTATAATTTGAAGTCAGGTAATGTGATTCCTCCAGTTTTTTACTTTTACTCAGGATAGCTTTGACTATTCTGGGTCTTTTGTGGTTCCATATGAATTTTAGGATTTTTTTTTCTATTTCTGTGAAGAACATCATTGGTATATTGTTAGGGATGGCATTGAATGTGTAGATTGCTTTGTGTAGTTGGCTATTCTAATAATCTTGGTTCCTCCAATCCATGATCATGTATTCTTCAATTTCTAGGATCAGTGTTTTATAGTTTTCCTGTAAGAAATCCTTCACTTCTTTGGTTAAGCTAATTCCTAGGTATTTAATTTTATTTGTGGCTATTAAAAATGGAACTACATTTTAATTTCTTTTTCAGTTTGTTCACTGTTGGAATATAGAAATGCTACTGATTTTTATATGTTGATTTTGTATCCTGCAACTTCACTGAATTTGTTTATCAGTTCTAACAGCTTTTTTGGTGGAGTCTAGGTTTTTCTAAATATAAGATCATGTCATCTGCAAACAAGGACAATTTGACTTATTACATTCCAATTTGGATGCCCTTTATTTCTTTCTCTTGCCTGATTGCTCTAGCTAGGACTTCCAGGAGGATGTTGAATAACAGTGGTGACAATGGACATCCTTGTGGTGTTTCAGATCTTACGGTAAAGGCTTTCAGTTTTTCCCCATTCAGTATGATACTAGCTGTGAATCTGTCATATATGGCTTTTAATATATTGAGGTATATTCCTTCTATATCCAGTTTTTGAGGGCTTTTTCATAAAGGGATGTTGAACTTTATCAAATGCTTTTTCAGCATGAACTGAAATGATCACGTGGCTTTTATTCTTTATTTTGTTAATACAATGTATTACATTGATTGATTTGCATATGTTGAACCATCCTTGCATCCCAGGGATAAATCATCCCACTTGGTCATGATGAATGATCTTTCTAATATATTGATGAATTCAGTTTGGTAGTATTTGGTTGAGGATTTTTGCATCAATATCCATCAGATATATTGGCCTGCGATTTTCTTTTGTTGATATGTCTTTGTCTGGTTTTCCTATCAGGGTAATACTGGCCTCATATAATGAGTTTGGAAGTATTCCCAACTCCTCTATTTTTTCAGAATAGTTTGAGTAAGATTGGTATTACTTCTTCTTTAAATGTTTGGTAGAACTCAGCAGTGAAGCTATCAGGTTCTGGGCTTTTTATTTTTTTAACTTGAAGAGTTTTTTTACAGCTTCAATCTCATTACTTGTTGTTGGTCTGATCAGAGTTTAGATTTCTTCCTGGTTTAATCGTGGCAAGTTATTTGAGTCTAGAAATTTGGCAATTTCTTCAAGATTTTATAATTTATTGGCATAAATGCTGAGAGTAGCCACTAATGATCCTTTGAATTTCTGCAATGTCAGTTGTAATGTCTCCTTTTTCACCTCTGATTTTATTTATTTGGATATGCTCTTTTTTTCTTAGCCTGGCTGAAGGTTTGTCAATTTTGCTTAACTTTTCAAAAAACCAACTTTTTGTTTCATTGATCTTTTGTAATTTTTTCATTTCAATTTCATTTATTTCTGCTCTGATGTTTACTATTTCTTTTATTTTACTAATTTTGGGTTTGGCTTGCTCTTGCTTTTTTAGTTTTTGTTGTTGTTGTTGTTGTTTTGAGACTGAGTCTCACTTTGTCACCCAGGCTGGAGTGTAGTGGTGTGATCTCGGCTCACTGCAACCTCCGTCTCCCAGATTCAAGCAATTCTCCTGCTTCAGCCTCTCAAGTAGCTGGGATTACGGCACAGACCACCATCCCTGGGTATTTTTTCTTTTTTTTCTATTTTTAGTAGAGTTGGAGTTTTGCCTTGTTGGCCAGGCTGGTCTCGAACTCCTGACCTCAGGTGATCTACTCACCTTGGCCTCCCAAAGTGCTGGAGTGTAGTGGTGTGATCTCGGCTCACTGCAA
>NW_012116066.1:2337428-2416137 GCF_000951035.1 Colobus angolensis palliatus
TTTGCCTTGTTGGCCAGGCTGGTCTCGAACTCCTGACCTCAGGTGATCTACTCACCTTGGCCTCCCAAAGTGCTGGGAGTATAGGCATGAGCCACTGTCCTTGGCTTTTTTAGTTCTTTAAGATGCATTGTTAGATTGTTTATTTGAAGTTTTTCCTCTCTTTTGATGTAGGCACTTATAGGTATAAACTTCTCTCTGAGTCCTGCTTTTGCTGTATCCCATAGGTTTTGGTATATTGTGTTTCCATTATCATTTGTTTCAATAAATTTTTAAATTCCCTTCTTAATTTCTTCATTGACCCACTGGTCATTCAGGAGCATATTGTTTAACTTTGATGTATTTGTATAGTTTCCAGAATTCCTCTTGTTATTATGTTCTAGTTTTATTCCATTGTGGTGAGAGAAGATGCTTGATATTATTTCAATTTTTTTGAATGCCTTAAGACTTTTTTGTGACCTCACATATGGTCTATCCTTGAGAATGATCCTGTGCTGAGGAAAAGAATGTGTATTCTGCAGCTGTTGAATGAAATGTTCCATAAATATCTATTACATCCATTTGGTCTACAGTGCAGATTAAGTCTGATGTTTCTTTGTTCATTTTCTGTCTGGAAGATCTGTTCAATGCTGAAAGCGGGCTGTTGAAATCTTCAGCTATTACTGTATTTTGGTCTATCTCTCTCTTTAGCTCTAATAATATCTGCTTTATATATCTGAGTGCTACAATGTTTGTTGCATATATTTTTGCAATTCTTATATCCTTTTCCTGAATTGACCCCTCTGACATTATATAGTGACTTCTATCTCTTATTATTGCTTTTGCCTTGAAATCTACATTCTACACTGTCTGATAAAAGAATAGCTACTCTTGCTATTTTTTGACTTCCATTTGCATGGATTATCTTTTTCCGTTTCTTTATTTTCAGTCTATGTGTGTCTTTATAGGTGAAGTATGTTTCTTATAGGCAACAGGTCAATGGGTCTTGTTTCTTTCATCCACTCAGTTACTCTGTCTTTTGACTGGAGAGTTTCATCTATTTACATTCATTGTTATTATTGATAAGTAAGGACTTACTCCTGCCATTTTCTTATCTGGGTTTTGACTATTTTGTGTTGTTCTCTTCTGTATTTCTTTCCTTCCTGTCTTCCATCAGTGAAGGTGATTTTCTCTGGCGATATGATTTAGTGTCTTTCTTTTTCTTTTTTGTGTTTCCATTGTATGATTTTTGGTTTGAGGTTACCATGAGGCTTGCAAATACTATTTTGTAAACCATTATTTTGCCCCAATAAGAACTTAATGCTGTTTGCATAAAAATAAATAAACAAAAAGAAAACCAATACAAATTCTATACCTTTACTTTGTTTCCCTGCTTTTAAACTTTCAGTTATTTCTACTTATACCGTATTGGACTATCTATGTCTTGAAAACTTGTAGTTATTATTTTTGATTTGTTTATTATTTAGTTTTTCTACTTAAGATAAGAGTAGTTTATACACCACAGTTACACTGTTATAATAATCTGCTTTTCTGTAAACTTATTTTATTAGTGAATTTTGTGCCTTCAGATGATTTCTTACTGCTCATTAACACCCTTTTCATTTTAACTGAAATGCCCCCGTTAACATCTCTTGTAGGATGGATCTGGTGTTGATGAGCTATGGTTTTCTTGTGTCCCAACCCAAATGTCATCTTGAATTGTAGTTTCCATAATCCCCATGTGTGGTGGAAGGGTAGGAGTTAATTGAATCATTGGGGCAGTTTCCCCCATGCTATTCTCGTGATAGTAAGTAAGTTCTCACAAGATCTGATTAAGGGGCTCCCCCCTTCACTTGATTCTCGTTGTTCTCCTTCCCACCACCATGTGAAGAAGGATGTGTTTGCTTCCCCTTCCACTGTGATTGTAAGTTTCCTGAAGCCTCCCCAGCCACGCTGAACTGTGAGCCAATCAAACCTCTTTCCTTTATAAGTTACCCAGCCTCAGGTATGTCTTTAATAGCAGCATAAGAGTGGACTAAAACAATGAAAATCCTCAGCTTTTGTTTGTCTGGGAAAGTCTTTATTTCCCCTTCACGTTCACCAGCTGTACTGTTCTAGGGTAAATGATTTTTTTCCTTCAGCACTTTAAATACGTCATGCCGCTCTCCTGGCCTGTAAGGTTTCCACTGAAAAGTCTGCTGCCAGACATATTGGAGTTCCATTGTATGTTCCCTTTGTTTCTTTTCTCTTGTTGCTTTTAGCATCCTTTCTTTATCCTTGACCTTTGAGAGTGTGATTATTAAATGCCTTGAGGTAGTCTTCTTTTGGTTAAATCTATTTAGTGTCCTATAGCCTTCTTGTACTTGGATATTGATATCTTTCTCTAGTTTTGGGATGTTCTTTGTTATTATCCCTTTGAATAAACTTTCTACTATTATTTATCTGTCTCTTCTTTAGAGGCAGTAACTCTTAGATTTGCCCTTTTGAGGCTTTGTTATAGCTTCTGTAGGTGTGCTTCATTTTTAAATTATTTTTTCTTTTGTCTCCTCTGACTGTGTATTTTCAAATGGCCTGTCTTCAAGTTTACTAATTCTTTTGTCTGCTCGTTCAGTTTTGCAACTAGAGGACTCTGATGCATTTTTCACTATGCCAATTGCATTTTTCAGCTCCAGAATTTCTGCTTGATTCTTTTTAATTACTTCAATCTATTTATTAAGTTTATATAATAGAATTCTGAATACTTTCTCTGTGTTATGTTGAATTTCTTTGAGTTTCGTCACCACAGCTATTTTGAATTCTCTGTCTGAAAGGTCACATATCCTTGTTTCTCCAGGATTGGTACTTGGTGCATTATTTAGTTCATTTGGTGAGATCATTCTTTCCTGGATGGTTTTGATGCTAGTAGACATTCTTTGATGTCTGGACATTGAAGAGTTAGGTATTTACTGTAGTCTCCACTGTCTGGGTTTATTTGTAATCTTTCTTCTTGGAAAGGCTTTCCAGGTATTTGAAAGGACTTGGGTGTCATGGCCTAAGCTTCTTCTGGTTTGGGTGGCACCCCAAGCCCAGTAACACCGTGTTCCTGCAGACTTGAGGTACCAGCTTGATGTTCTTGGACAAGATCTGAAAGATTTCTCTGGATTACCGTGGAGAGACTCTTGTTCCTATCCCTTACTTTCCCCCAAAGAAACGTAGTCTCTCTGTCTGTTCTGAGCCACCTAAATGTGAGAGTGAAGTGACACAAGCACCTCTGTGGCCACCACCGCTGTGACTGTACTGGGTCAGACTTGAAACCAAATCAGCACTAGGTTTCACCCAAGGCCTGCTGTAACCTCTCCCTGGCTACTGCCTGGGTTTACTCAAGACCCTAGGGCTCTACAATCAGCTGGTGGCAAAGTCAGTCAGGCCTGTTTCCTTCCCTTCAGGGTAGTGAGTTCCCCCAGGCCCTGGGTGGGTCTAGAGATGCTGTCTGGTAGTCAGGGACCGGAGCCAAAAACCTTAGAAGCCTACCCAGTATTCTATTGTACTACAGCCTAGCGGGCACTAAAACCACAAGACACAGTCCTTCCAGTCTTCCTTCCCTTTTCTAAAGGCAGAGGAGTCTCACCCCGTAGCCACCATTACCACAGGCCATGAGGAGTTCTGCCAGACTACTGCTGATGTTCCCTTAAGGCCCAAGAGTCTTCAGTCAGCTTGTGGTGAATGTTGCCTGTTCTGGGACTCACCTGTCAGGGCAGTGGGCTCCCATCTGGCCCGGAGCAGGTCCAGAGATGCCATCCAAGAGTCAAGTCCTGATATCAAGGACTCCAAAAGCCCACTTTGTGCTCTACCCCCACTATTGCTATACCAGTACTTACGGTGTAAAACAAAATATCCTGTACTTTTCCCTCCACTTTTCTGAAGCAGAAGTTTTACCCCATAGTCACCACAGCTGGAAATGTGCTGAGTCTCACCCGAAGCCAGAAAATCCCAGAGGCTCACCAAGTCCCTTGTATTAGTCCATTCTCACACTGCTATAAAGAAATACCAGAGACTGGGTAGTTTATAAAGAAAAGAGGTTTCATTGCCTCACAGTTCTGCATGGCTAAGGAGGCCCCAAGAAACTTACAATCATGGTGGAAGGCGAAGAGGAAGCAAGCTTGGACCTTCTCACATGGTGGCAGGCAAGAGAAGTATAAGCAGGGGAAATGCTAGAAGCTTATAAAATAATGAGATCTCATGAGAACTCACTCACTATCGTGAGAACAGCATGGGGGAAACTCCCCACATGATCCAATCACCTCCCACTGGGGATTATGGAGATTACAATGCAAGATGAGATTTGGGTGGAGACACAGAGCCAAATCATATCAGCCCTCAACATAGTACATGTCTTTTGCTGCTGGTTATTCAGGGCTCATGGGCTCTTCAGCAGGTGATGAATGCTGCCAGGACTGGGCCCTTTCTCTCAAGGCAGCAGGCTCCCTTCTGGCCCAGGGTTTGTCTAGAAATGTTGTCTGGGAGCTAGGACCTGAAACGGGTGCCTCACAACTCTGACTGGTGTCCTATCCTGCTGTGGCTGAACTGGTATCCAAGATGCAAGACAGAGTCCTCCCCACTCTTCCCTCTCCTCTTTTCAAGCAGAATGAAGGTGTCTTTTTTAGAGATGAGATCTGTGTAGCCTAGGGTTAGGGGAGGGGTGATGTCAGCATTCTCTTAGGTACCCCAGCTGGTGTCTCAGTGTGTTGCTTGCTTCCCACAGTTCACTGTATCTGGGTCCAGTTCAGCACTAGGGCTCACTAAGAGTTGCAGTCCTCATGGCCTAGGCAGCTTTTCAAATTTACTTTCAAATTAGCTTTTCAAATTTACTTTGGCCCTAGGTGGCGAGGTTTTCAGGAACTCAAGTTCCGACTGCAGGGATGGGTGATTCTCCTCTGGCTAGAGCTAGTTTAAATGCTCCCTCCATGAGTGAGCATCAGTTGAGTTTTGTTCAGTTTTTCTTTCTGCTCTAACAAGACAGCACTGAGTTCAATGCCTCACAATTGCTGTGTTCTCCTTTCCCTAGTTCCCAGAGATGTTCTTAGCACTATGCTGCTGCTGCTGGGAATAGGGGAGGGGTGGTGTTGGAGATTCAGGACTTTTTCCTTTCTCTTCAGTGCTTCTTTCAGTAATATGTAGTTACTATGAGTGCTCTCCTCATTTTTGGTTCTTATGAAGGTGATTTTTTCCTATATAGATAATTGCTAAATTGGTGTGCTTGATGGAGAATAATCGATGGAGCCTTCTATTCTGCCATTTTGCTTCTTTGCCATCACTGGAATTAATTTTGGTGGTGACCTAGATCCTAAGATGTCCCTGGGTTTTGTTTTTGTTCATTTCTTTGTCCAATCTCAACCTTGAGCCTTGAGTTATCTTTAGTCCCATTTCCATTCTTTCCTTTACCACCCCATTTCTCCACAAGAATACATCTTTGATTTGGCATCCATAAATCACTTAACTATCTGGTTTAAGAAGTGTTTAGCCCTGCAGACTCTATCCTGGAGGCCAGGCACAGAGAGCTCATGTCTAAAAATATGAAGAAAAATAAAAGCAGAAGGAGAGCAAGATGGCACAAAGAAGTTGGTCCTGTAATATAGCTTAAAAATTAGAAAGATCTGAAGAGTGCCAGCTTTGAAATAGGAAAGAAAGAAAACCCGCACAATAAAAGCAGCTGGTCCATTATCTATTTAGAACCTTGAGGCTCATGATCATGTATCATAATCAATCTCTCTCCATCCAGCAGCAACCTCTGCTGTATTCTGCCTTCTATGAAATGGCTTTTCCAGAAAGTTTTTGTCTTCATTTCTCACTCTCAGATTCACCTAGGGTAGTGGATGTAGTTGAATTCTCCTTTAACCAATCACATTCTGACTTTGTCTTTTCCCTCCATTTGGACAGGTCACTTTTACTCAGATTCTTCATCTGTGAAGACAGTAAAATGGAGAAATGACTTTCCATTTCCACCTTTTCTTTTTTTAAATTATGACTACAAGTTTCAGAAAATAACATTCAGCACTACTCTTGGTTGAGGGACCCTGGTATTTTTTTTTTTTTTTTAAGACGGAGTCTCGCTCTGTTGCCCAGGCTGGAGTGCAGTGGCCGGATCTCAGCTCACTGCAAGCTCTGTCTCCCGGGTTTATGCCATTCTCCTGCCTCAGCCTCCCAAGTAGCTGGGACTACAGGTGCCTGCCACCTCGCCTGGCTAGTTTTTTGTATTTTTAGTAGAGACAGGGTTTCACCATGTTAGCCAGGATGGTCTCGATCTCCTGACCTCGTGATCCGCCCGTCTCGGCCTCCCAGACCCTGATTTTTTTTTGTGCTATTCTTTTTTGTTATTTTAATTGCTTGCTGTTACCCAGTGAAACTGATTTTACAACCTTGAGAATGGTGACTGGTAGTTTGAAGAACACTGAACTGGATGGTCTTTAAGATATTTTTCTGTTCTAATATGCTAGAAGTTAGAGGATCTATATTGGAAACTTGGCAAAACACAACATTTATCCATAGCTGCAGGCTTGCTGAGTCTCTCTCTTTGACTTTTCTTCTACTTGTCTGCAGTTATAAAAGTTAAATATTCTGCATCTCCAGTTCTTGGTTCCCTAGGCCTATCTGTCCTCCCTTCCACCCTCCTATCCACACAGCAATGCCCAGGCCCATCCTCCCACACAGCAGTGCCCAGGCACTTAGCATTTCTAAACCCCAGTGACCTCATCTGTAAAAGAGAAATGATAATGCAGATTTTACAGGTTGTGATAAGGGTAAAATGAGATCCTGGGTGTAAACATGCCCACAAGGGTCATGACCCGCCAGTTCCTCAGGCTGAATGTGACCTGCAGGCATACTTTGTGCTGCACCATGCACACACTTCACTTTGCCACTTCCCCTACCGCTCCTATTGTCTAACACTGTCTGATAGCCCACATTAAGATTATCCTTAAAGGCATTTAAGTGTGCTATTACTGGCTTAGTTAGCATAAGTCATGGAACAAATCTGGCATTTAATGCAGGTCATTCTCTTTATTTTCCCTGGTTTAGCACTATGGAAATCACTTAAGTCATGTGACCTCAGGCAGGTCTTCTAAACTCTAAGTCTCATTTTCTTCATTAAAGTGGAAATAATATCTATCCTGCTTGCTTTTCAGGGTTATTGGGCAACAGATTCTTCATTTATTAACTCATTTGACCAACATTTATTGATCCATGTATGTCCCAATGGTAGCCTTGCCCATTCCTCCCAAGAAGTTTTCAGTGTCAAAGGGAAGACGCACCTGGAAAAAGGTGCTTCCATGGAGCTCATACACAGAGCTGGGGAAACAGGGGAGTAAGCATGAGAAGCCTGACGATAAGGGAAGAGTTTATTGTCAACAAGATTGTCAAAATGTCAATCATGGGGTTGTATTAGTAAAAGGTTTTGTGAGAAGAGCAGCATTTTGGTGCCACAGATAATGCTATCCAATTATCCCTTACATGACTCTGCCATACTAGCTCTTTGTGTTATCTAGTGTCTTTTCCTTTATATCCTCTCATTTGTCTTCCTTCCCTCATCCTCATTGCCAGCAGACCTGTGAGGCAAATGTAGCTAGCTCTATTAATCCCATGTCACAGACAAGGGAACTCAAGTTCATAGATATTAAGAGATTTGCTTAAGATCACTTACCCAGGCAGACTTCTTCTCAGCTACCTTCCGTAGACACATACCCTCTATTTTATGATGGAAACATGATGTATCAAAGGATGGGGTGTGGTATGGAATGTTTATTGGTGTCCATCATGCCCAATATCGCCCAGAACTTGGAAGGTTTTGGTGCTCTGGGATATGGTTGGCTTAACATTGTTGGGCCCTCCTGTGGTTTGCATTTCCAGAGCTTTTCAAGTAACATACAAATCATCTCTTCATGGCTTTTAACTGCACCACTGTTGCCCAGTTGTTCAGCTTCACCACAGTACTCTATCATAATTAAACTAGGCAAGATAACAACACAGACTTATGATTAACATATTAATAAACTTCACATCATATACCCTGACAAGTTTCTCATTACTCATGATGCATCATAAAGTGATTCTCCAGAGGCACTGTAAGAATAACAAGTCTAATTTTGGCAAATGAGTGATGATAAATTTCACTTCATTCATCTAGGGAATGATCATAAGTGAAAAACAAACCCAGGCACTACTTCAGTAGAGGTGAAACTGATGAAAATGGGAAGTGAGAGCTCCAATTTATTGAACCATGAGATTCAAACTTCTCTATAATGATCTAAAATAATTGAGAAACATTCAACAAAATAACTGACTAATATCATTAAGAGTGTCCAGGTGATGAAAGACAAAGACTAAAGTACCATCACAGACTGAAAGAGAACAAAGAGATACAACAACTATTACAATAGGGGACCTGGATTAGAACAGATCAGGGACATTCATGCCGGAAACCTGATGAAATTCCAATAAAGTCTGTAGTTCAGTTAATAGTATTAAGTCAATGTAATTTTCTGGTTTTGATAATTTTATGAAGGTTATACAAGCTGTTAACATTAAAGGAAGTTAGGTAAAGAGTATATGTGAACTTTCTGGACTATTTTTGCACCTTTTCTGTAAGTCCAAAATTATTTTAGAATAAGAAGTTAAAAATGATCTGAAGTGTGTATGTACAATGTTAACTGTCCAACATGAAATAAACCGGCCATAGTGGAGCTAAACTCAGCATTTGCTAGTGGGCATTAGTCTGATCCATGATTCTTCTTTGGCCTTATGAGTGAGTCAGATTTTGTAGGTCTTTACATATACGGGTAATGACAATCCTAGGCCAGGCTGAGGGATGATTGTGAAACAATGAGTGTGAACATGGGACTGAGTTCTATCACCCTAACCTGTTTTCACTTCAATTTCCTCATTTAGAAAATATGGAGTTAAGCTCAATTTTTAAACGATGCTTCAAAGTTTTGAAATTTTATGGCATTACTTCTACCTCAACTGTACATGTTGAGGAAAATGAACCTTGGGAAAAGTTGAAACAGGGATGTCGAAGGAGGGACAACTTCTTTGGAGGTAGTAGGATTGAAAATAATTCTGGAGATAATGGTGACTTGTGAAATCCCTTTACAAAGTAGCCAGAGCCAGTCCTATAAGTATTACCTTGTTAGCAGGTATGACATCCTATTGGATATTGGGGATAAGGGATGATGTTGGGAGCAGGATATGAGGTCAGCATGCACTATGGAAAATGGTAATGGAGGATCCCTCTTTTATCTGAGTATTATGCACTCGCAGTGTCTATAAACCATTTTTTTTTCCCAATCAAAACAACACTGTTGTCCAGGAAATATAAGTCATAGTATATTGCAGAATTGTTTATATATACATTGTCTCCATTTTCAAGATGAGGAAATCGCAGAGCTATATGTTCCTATGGCTTTGCCTGAAGTTGCAGGAATCCAGTGAAGTAGGTTCCCCCTCAGTTTTGTGTACTGTAATAATAGTAAAAATAGTGATAGTAATCATCACCATTGTTATTATCACACCTTTACTCATATAGAACTCTTAACCTTTCAAAGCACATTTTAGTCATTATTACTTTGTTTCTTCCTATCTATTCTGTGCACCTAAGGTAGGCAAAGTAGATATGACTATTGACTTTTTTACAAAGGAGAATGCTTGGTGATGTTTTGGATATTCGCCCAATAGTTATTTCTGGCTGAAAGAATGTTGTCATTGACTTATCATTTGAACATATTCAAACTCTTTAGAATATCATTCCGCTACTTCTAAGGTGTCCCAAGTCATAATAATTGTCTTCTGCAAGAAGCCACAATAGAGGGAAGTATTTCTGTGAAGTCTCGCATTTAGAAAGAGTTAACAAGGGTAATACTATGCTGGTAATAGAAAAGTCAAAATTTTATATTACTATTAAATGTAATATTTTGCTAACCCTTTTCTAACTCCACTGCCTCTAATAATTTTGCCTGAGTTTCTGTATTAAATTTGCAATTATTAAAATCTGCTTTATTTTCTCTTAATACACTTTGTTTTAGACACACAAAGTCAATCCCATTTAAATTCTCCTTGGATTCAGGTATTCTCATTGAATACTAGTTTAGCACATGTGAATATCATTAAATGAATAACTGTGATCTCCTAGTTCCTTTAAATAGTGAGGTAGTGGAAAAAGATCTTTAGTTCTGGGTATTAATCCTGTTGCAAATTACTTATCTTTAGGAGGCCTCAAACTGCACTTATGCACCTTACTAGAATTCTGGTTGGAATTAAATTTTAGAAATATTTCCAGCTGAGGTAACACCTGTTTTGTAGAACCCAAAGGAAGAAATGACGTAGGCTCAATAGCTCTCTGGAAAATATAAGCATCAGAGCCATGATTAGATAGTTACATTTGTGGTTGGCTGAATTTTATGATGATTCCATAAGATTTCCCACCTAGATCCCCAGATTGTGAATACGATGACATATCTACAAAGGGATTCTACAGGTTACTTTAAGATAGGGTAATTATCCAGGTGGGACCAATCTAATTATATGAGGCTATTAAAACAGAGTATTTTCTTCAGCTGGTAGTATAAAAGGAAGTCAGAGGGATTGGAAGCATGTGAAGGATTTGATGCATTCTTGCTGGCTTTGAAGATGAGGGGATAGAGGAGTCCACATGGAAGGAGTGACTAGAAGCTGAGAGCACCCCTGACTGACAGCCAGAAAGGAAATGGGGAGCTCAGTCCTCCAGCTGAAAAGAAAGAATTTTGCCAACGACTTAACGGACCTGTGCCCCAGAGCCTAGCCTGGTCAACATCTTGATTTCAGCCTTGTGAGGCTCAAAACACAGAACACAGTTAAGCTTGACTTCCGGCCTTGGAACTGTGAGGTAATAAATGAGTGTTGTTTTAGGCTGCTATATTGGTAGTAATTTTTATGTAGCAATAGAAAACTAGTACAGATGCTCCTTGACTTACGGGGTTCTGTCCCAATAAACCCATGGTAAGTTGAAAATGTCACAAGTAACTACTTACGATTCAGGGTTACATTCATCCGGATTTAACCCTGGACTGAATGTGTATTGCTTTCACACCATCATAAAATTGAAAAAATCTTAAATTGAGTCATTGTAAGCCAGGAAGAGCCTGTACACAATTCCATAATGTTGAAGGAACTAGGGATATTTAATCTGGATAAAAAATGACTGAGGGGGAACATTTGGATAGTTTGTCGTGTGAAAGAAGTAGTCAATATTCTGTTTTATTAATGAGCAGTGCTTTCCAATAAAACTTTCTGAGCTGATGGAAAAGTTCCACAGTTATACCATTCAATATGGCAGCCACTAGTCACAAGTGGCTACTGAGAACTTGGTATGTGCCTACTTCATCTGAGGAACTGAGATTTAAATTTATTAATCTATAATTTTTAAAAATAGTACTGGTTTTAGATTCAAATAGCCATATTTGACTGCTGGCTGCTGAGTTGGACAGAACAGCTCTAGAAGGTTAAAGAAGGAAAAATGCGGCTGGGCGTGGTGGCTCATGCCTGTAATCCCAGCATTTTGGGAGGCCGAGACGGGCGGATCACGAGGTCAGGAGATCGAGACCATCCTGGCTAACACGGTGAAACCCCGTCTCTACTAAAAATACAAAAAATTAGCTGGGCGTGGTGGCAGGTGCCTGTAGTCCCAGCTACTCGGGAGGCTGAGGCAGGAGAATGGCACAAACTTGGGAGGATGAACTTGCAGTGAGCCGAGATCCCACCACTGCACTCCACCCTGGGCAACAGAGTGAGACTCTGTCTCAAAAAAAGAAAAAAAAAAAAAAAAGAGGGAAAAATGTATAGAAGCATCAGGCCAGTAGAGTTAATTTGGCATAAGCAAGATCTTTCTACTAATTGGATCTATTTACAAATAGAATGGCCAACTTTCAAGTAGTGAGTTCTGAGTCACTGAATGAGTTAAACAGAAGCTGGATGACTATGTGTCAAGGACACTATAGGGACGATTCCTGCTTTGGGAAGGAGGTTTCCCAGATGACCTCCATGCTCTTTTCCAATTCTGATATTGTAGGTTCTGAAAAATGGGAATAGCTTTACTGAAGCAGTAACGGAGCTTCTCCATGTGATATCAGGAAATAATGAACTTCAAGTAGAATTTCTCTTTCTCTTTTATATTTGATTTTCTCAAAATGCTAGGAAAAACATTTCAATTTTGGGGGGTAGAGGAGGGATAGAAGTTTTCCATGAATAAAAATAGCATCTTTCTCAAATACAGTTTTTTTAAAGGTGAAATCCACATAAAAACCTTATTTAAAGTGTACAATTCTGTGGTATTTAGTATACCTACAATGCTGTGCCCCTCTATATTTGTGTGTGGAGGCGGGGGTGGGAGGGAGAGAGAGAATCTGTTGAAAGAGGTGTGCTGTTTACAAGAACCATCAGAAAGGGAGGTTTCCTGGAGTGTGTGTAGAATCTTATCAGTATTCTTTGTTTTATGCCCTTGCTCCTAAGCTTGAATTATCTTCTTGCCTTTTAGATCATATAGGGTTTTAACCTCTAAAACAAGCATGAGTAGTTAAGAAGGTAGGCTGTGTAGTCATATTTGCTGGGACCTAATTCCTACTTATCACTCACTAGTCCATAACTTCACGCAACTTGCTTCACCTCTTTGAGCCTCAATTTCATTACTGGCAAAAATGAGATATAGTAGTATCTACCTCCAAATGCTATGAGGATTAAATGACCTGGTAGGAGTTACTTTGCACAAAGTGAAGTGTTCAATAAGCATGATCTGTTATCACTGTGATTAGCATTATTATATAGCATCAGCATCTGAAATGGCATGTGATATTTTTAACTCAGTAGAGGAGACCATTGTCTTTGAATGGCATGTAAGACCTATTGACCAGTGAGGTGGGGCAGGAAGGAAGCACCATATGAGCTAGGGTCTTTTTTTTCTTTGGCACCACAAGAAGAGGTGCTGCCTCAGCAGGAAACATTTCTAAAATTTAATTTAGTTAGGTGGCTGGAGAATGTCAGTCTTTTGAATAATTACTCCGGTCCTGAATCTACAGGAAAGAAAAGGAATTGTTTCTGTGAGAATTTCTGTTAGTCCTGCCGCAGAACATTCTCATACTCTACTGACCTCTTCATCTTTACCAAGTCTTTCAGATGATGTCCGGAACTTCATAGGAGGTTGAATCTAGGCATTATAGTACAGCCTCTATTGAGTGCATTGTGTTGCAAGGTATTTGGAGATCTTTCGGTGAAAACTCTGTCCATTATTTGTCCACAGCATGATGTCATTAGGGAAAACCATATCTGTGACTTAAGTGCTTCCATGACTTTGGAAGAAAGTGTCAAGTAAGATGACAAGTTTTGTCTGTCTATAAGGTGCTTCCTGTTATTCTCCATAGGAATCCTTACATTTGGCCAGCTTTTGGCTAGTTATCATGCTTTTTTTTTTTTTTTTTCTGGGAATGCTAGAATTTTTCTGGTGATTTAATGAATTTGTGGGTTTTAATGGTCTTTGACATTATAAAACCACTGGTTCCTTTTTTCTGATATTCAAATGTTATTTTTATGATGATAAGAGGAATTTTATTGTAGTCTGTTGAAACGGTCCCATAAAAATGAATGTATAATTGAATGCAGTGTAACTGTTGCTACTATTTTAACTATGAATGTGAAATATTGTGAGAGATTTGCAGTAGACTTCTTTCATATGTGTATGTGGCTATATCAGATAAGGAAACATACGTATCTTGAGAAAAATACCTAGGGGGTTCATTTTGTAAGCAAAACCCCTTTCAAAACACAATAAACTATGTGAGATCGAGGCTAAGAAACAGTAAGAAATAGAGAATATTTCTGTACTCTGGAGAACACTGGAGAGAGTCAGGGGATCTGAATTTTGCTTGTGGATCTCCCACTAGGTAACTGTGTGCCTATACCTCATCACTTTACCTTTCTGGGTCTCAAGTTTCTTATTTGTACAAAGATAAGTTTGGATAGGATGATCTCTGAGAATCCTGTCAGTTATAAACATCTGTGTTCCAATCATTCCACATGTTAAAAACAATTTTATCAGATTTGGGTGACTAGAAAATGTAAGAATTCGTGCTGAAGAGGAAACAAATTGCCTGTGTTTGTAATTTTGTAAAAATTACTTTGGAATGGCTATTTGTATTGCCAAGTATTGGTAGTTAAAAATCCTATGCCTTGAGCCAAAACAAATTCTCAGATCACAGCTTACTCTTTACCTAAATCACTCTTAAACAGTTCCACAATTTTTATTTTTTTTGTTTGATATGACAGTCCTTGAGGTTAGGTTTTATATTGGTCCATTCCCACGCTGCCATAACTACATACCCGAGACTGGGTAATTTATAAAGGAAAGATATTTAATTGACTCACAGTTCTACAGGGCTGGGGAGGCCTCAGGAAACTTGCAATCATAGTGGAAGGGGAAGCAAAGACGTCCTTCTTCTCATGGTGGCAGGAAGAAGTGCTGAGCAAAGGAGGAAAAGCCCCTTATGAAACCATCAGATCTTGGGAGAACTCACTCGCTATTACGAGAACAGCATGGGAGAAACTGCCTCCTTGATTCAATTATCTCCCACGGGGTTCCTCCCACAACCTGTGGGAATTATGGGGTTACAATTCAAGATAAGATTTGGGTGGGGACACAAAGTCAAATCATAACAAGTGTTAATCATTATTTCCATTTCCATATTTGAGAAGAGGAATCTGAGGTCCAGAGAAGTTAAGTGACTTTTTCATGGTCACGTGTTTAGTAAGTGATGTAACTGGAACATTACCCCAGGTTCCCTTTCTAATCCTCTGTTTTGAATTATAATAATTATATTATTGAGCATTTTTTTGCACCAGATATTGTAAGATATTTTATTAACTCACTCTTCTTGTTTTCCAGACGAAGAAAGTAAGGTACAGAAAGCTGATGTATCTTGGTTAAGGTCAAACAGCTCTTAGGAGGTAGAGCGGAGATCAGATTCCATGTTTGTCACATGTAAACTCTGTTATTAGCCAATTAGCCATTATGCCTTGAATTATTGCTATGTTTTTTAGCCTACTTTTTCTGAACAGACCTCTTTCAAAGATTATTTCAATGAGCATATGATAACAAAGGCCTCAGAGGTAGGAGCTAAGAAGGTGAGGTTAGGCTAAGGTGAACTCATGTGATCTCCAAATTGTATAGATGCATTTTCAGCTCTGGCCCAATCCTCACCCATGAGATGTCCCCTGAAGTTTTGTGGTGTGGTTCTAGAAAAATGTTCTCTTCCAGCTGCTTGGAATATTCTTCCACCAGATGGCCTTGCTCTTCCCTTCACTCCAACCTCTGTTCAAGCAACACCCTCTCTGAGAGGCCTTCCTTTAACACCTTATCCAAAGTAGCACCTCGGCTTTCTAACTCCTCATTATGTCTTTTTTTCTCCTTAGCACTTGCCACCACCGAAGATATTGTATTGGCTTACTCATTTGTTATTTGTCTTCTGTCGTGAGAATATAAGCCTCGTGAAGGCAGGGCTTTTTCTGGTGCATTCAACGTTACATTAACATTTAATATATTTACTCCTAGAACAGTGCCAGGCACATAGTATCCACCCAGCAAATTGTTGAAGAAATGAAAAGAAGAACAGTTAGTAGTGACTGCTTATGCCTGAAGAGTAAGAATTTATATGTGAACATGGACAAAGGCCACAAGAAATTCTGGCTAGCATCAGGAGCCAAAGGGCAGGGTAGGGTGTCCAGCAGGGAAAAATCAAAATGTGCTCAAAAGAGTGGGAAGTGGAAGGGTTTACTCAAACAACAATGCCCTCAGTGGTGGAATAGTTTAGTTAGGCTGCTCTAGCTCCATATATATGACCATTAAAATCTTCTAGATTTAGGTTTTTAGGTAAATGGGTCTTCCCAAGTTTTAATTGAATCTGTAGATCTTGGGATATTTGAGCTTGACTAGGTCTTTAAAGCTCCCCAGTCCACCTCCATTATAAGGAAAGTGACTCTTGAACAGGTAAAGTAATTTTCTGAAGGTCCAATATGGCCAATTACCAACTTATAAAAGTAACCAAACTGCCACAAATATTTTCAAAAATAGAATTTCAGTAGAACTTCAAGAATCTTTTGGCTATACAGAAGCATATGGAGATCTTTTAAAAATGACTGGGTCCCACTTCCAAAGACACAAATTCAGTTGTGAGTCTAATTTGCAGACTGGGTTAAGAGTCATCAGTTTGGGGGTTAGGAGAGTGGGTTTAAAACAAAGCTATGTTCAAATCTCATTTCTCTCATTTACTGGCTGCAATGATATTGGGTAAGTTAATCTTTCTGAACCTTAGCTTCCTGATTTGTAATATGAACATAATTATGTACCTACCTCACAGGATTTTTGTAGAGATTAAATGAGATAAGGTTCACAAAGCACATAGCATGGCACCAGAAACCCAGTAAGCACTTGATAAATGGTAGCTGTTATTATTATTACTATCATGCCATTTAATAGTCATTATTATTATATGAATAATTATTGTTCCTCTGTATTTTAAAAATGGCTACTTTAAAATTATATTAATAGAAAGATTAGCCAAATGGTACAACTTGAAGCTGTGAGACTGTCTTGATGTAGCTATGTGTAGGGTGATCTATTTAAAAGAGATGTAGACTTACTGTAAAGTGGGACTGAAATATTTGAAACAGGCCTGCCTTAGTTATGTTACAGAAACCACAACCCTGAATTCAATGGGAATCATATTGATACATTGTCTCTTGTGTTATATTCCACACCAATGATCAAGGTTCATACTGTCTCTGGGTTGAGGCAGCTACATAGCTAGAACCAGGCCATAGAGAAGCAGCTGGGTTCTACCAGCCTGGGGCATGCTCAAATATTGATGTGGGGCAAAGGAACTATTGCAGCACTGAGAGGTGGGTTAAGATCATACAGAATATGAGAGGTGAGCTTTATAAATCTCTCTGTTTTCTCTTTTCTCTCTTGTGGATATTCTTGGAATATACATTTTAAAAACTATAATAATAACAACAGAAACTTCCTGCAAGATAAAAAGAAATCACTTGATGATCACCAATCCAAATATTCTACCCATGGGAAGCCTGGTTTGCTTTTAGAGCAAGAGGGCATTGAGGCCGATTAACCTCCTTTCAGATTTTAGCTCCAGACTCAAACAAGAACTCTGTGAAATGTGGGGTAAACATTTTAGAAGAATGAAATGAGTCACACTTTAAAATGTGCATTTCAACTGGAGCTAATAATAATCTTAAATGTGGAAAGACTGGCTACAGAGTCTCATTAGTGGTAGCAATACCATACTTATTTGAGTTTGGCAAGGAATATATTAGCCAAAATATCAAAAAGTTGCAGTCGACTAATGAAGAGTAAGAAACAACACAGGATGCCTGTAGATACCTTTATTTAGGGAACTAACCCTTCAAAAACTGATCCTTTGGGTGTATCAAATGTATTTAAAATAAATTTCAATTAACTAATGGTTGTGCTTTTAAGAACACAATCGAACAGTAGCAAATTCTGAATGAGTATATAATTCTAGTTTAAAGTATAATTTTCATTAAAATGACTTGAAATTCATTTCGTAAATTATTGTGATATTAGAACTCTGACTACAGAAATATTGGAAGAATATTCCTTCCTAATTTAATGGAACCAATTTTCCTAACAGCATCTCCCGTAATTTTATATAATCATTAATCAAAATGTACAAATGTACACACATTGCAAGCAATAAGTCTCAAATAGGTTGGAAATGAACTTACACATCTTCCAGGTGGGTGATCGCATATTTTTCACATTCCTTCATGGAAATGACATGGAAAACTTTGTAAACCCATTTTACCAGAGATAAGGAGGAAAGCTAATTAAGACTTGAGACACTTCTTGGGGTGTATTATAAGAAACGAAAAGCTTTTAATTGAGATTTGTTTCACTTTTTAAAAAGTAATTTCTCCTCCATGTTCAGGTGATAATTTCTTCAGTTTCTTTTAAAATGATGCTTGTTTGATCATAGTTAAAATTGACACATGGAAAGTAGTCTTTATGTGCCAAATAAAACAAAGAAATTGGGAAACTTTGACAGGTTTTTTTTTTAGTAAACTCTTCTAATTTTGCATTAGTGGTTTATGTTAATCACAGCTTCAAATGGTTATATTGTTAATTGCTAGCAACTTCCTGTGGGACCTTTAGCCTGTCTGCCAATTTGAACATTTTCAATCATAAATCACTTAATACCTCCATCCTTCCCCCTTTCCCTTTCTGACTTCAGTTGCAGGATAAATATCTTGCCTTATATGGTGCTGATGTAACTTTGCAAGTTTGACTTAATCTCAGCACATTCAATGATATAGCTAACTCCTGTCATCTTTCCAACACCCAGAAGAATACCTTGCGTAGGCATGATCACTCTGCAGCCCACTCAGTAACATGAGTAATGATCTTTAAGTGAACCACTGTAAGGGCTTGGATAATTTAGACAGAAAAATTGGAACAAGTGTGCATTTCTCTACAAAAATATAAGTCTGATTTTCTGCTTAGTGGGACTATATAATCTGTTAATGCCAAAAAGCCTTTCAGAGGGCTGGAAAATTTTTCCCACAAAGTGAGGGAGAGTGTGAGCCTATGTGTTTATGTTGTGCATGTTTGCCTGTGTGTGTGTACATATAACATATCTCTGGAGACTAGAATGGTAGATCAGCAGTTTCCTTTCAGGCTTATGAATAATAAACACTGGAAAGAGGAGCACATATGATGTTTTTCTACTGTTTCTTAGTGCCACAACATATTCTGAGATGACTATTTGTGGCCCCAACCAGCCTCTGATGCTCTGCCAACTTGGCTTTAAAATCCTTTAGAGAGAATGGTATTTGTCCTCCTATATTGTTTGCTACTCTACTCAGCACCTCTTTGACAAAGGGAAAGAAACCAGGGTAGATTTTTTTTCCATGTACAGCGAGTAAATTCTAGAATAAGGAATCTTAGACTCCAAAGAGAAAACCCAGTAACAGATGGAAATCTTGATTTGGGGGAAGGGAGAGAGAAACCATTCAATTGGATATTTTCTAATTGTACTTATGTCTCAAAGACTGAATTTTTCCTAACTCGAGGTTAGAAAGGGTAGACTATAGCATTGGGTGACATCCTGGGTAAGGCAGTCAGTGTAGGTATTGATGGGCTGTTACAGGAGCCCTATTATATAAATGAACGGGAAAAAATTGCTAAGAAACCGTCCCTGGATTTGACTTGAGAATTATCACCATTTCCTACATCTACCATCTTGTTTGTTTTTCATAAGAACCTTAGGAAATGAGCTGCACAAGGGATAGCATCCCTATTTTATAGATGACCAAACTGAAATTCAGGGAGTTTACACAAGGTCACATAGGTAGGTTGTGGTCTCATCAGGACTGATTTTGTTTTCAGTTTTCTACTGGTTACATCTATAACACAAAAAAACTTTTGTGTCCCTCTTTTATTTTTCAACTTTTGACCGAGATGGATGAATAGTTTAGTTCACCTCTAATATCCTATCCCTTCCCCCAACTTGATTTTTTTTTTTTTTTTGCAGTAAGTAATAAACAATGACTGTATGACATGAGGAAGTCACTTCCCTTTCCTGAGCTCCAGTTTTCTCACCTGTAAAGTGAGAGTTAGGTCAGATGCCCTCTAAGTTTCCTTTCAGCCCTGACCTAATACAATTAACAGTCGATGAGCATAGTCTCTTAACCATTTATACAGTTTCTGGTTCCTTCAGCTACATAGTTGTTCCAGTGGAAATATTACTGCTGTCTAAATGTGAATCAATGAAGAGTTAATGTTTAAACTTGGACCTCGTGGTAGCAACTGTGACTTGTGTGAGGAAGAATTTTAAGGTTTCTTTGCCCAATGACCTTCATCGACACAAGTGATCCAGACAACTGCTGCTCACACTACATTTGGACTGACTGCCATGCCACCAATGATGCTAAATGATTATGATAATCCCTGAAGGAAAAATGGAAGCACATTTGTCCCTTCAATCCATAATTGGCCTGACACTGAGTTCCAGAAACCATGCACATCCAGTTTCTCTCTGGTGGTAATAAATGCTGTATGTGTCATTTTACTTGGCCCTGATTAGGTTGATGTGCTTTTTTTTTGTTTTTTTTTGCCTAGGACTATTTTAGTCATCTTCACTCTTGGAAGATATGTTATATGTACACACACTGTCCTTCATTTTTAGAGGACAATTCAGACAGATTGCATTGTGCCAAGGCTGAGTTAAGAAAGATTTGCTGTCTTTTTCAGAAGGTGGATTGGGCAAAAAAATACATTTGTGAGTCATTGGTATATTTGATGAGAAAGAAAAAAAACAATATCCAGCTAATAGCTATGTCTGTGGACAGTGTGATAAGGTGGAAAGAGTACAGGTTTAGAGTTTGGACAGTCCTGGGTTGAAATCATTCCAGTTCTGCCATTTGCAAGCTGTGTGATCTATGGCAAGTTAGTTATCGCATATGTAAAATGAATGTGATAATGCCAATTCCTAAAGAATGTTGGAATTTATGAAGAGCATAGTCCCTGGTATAAAATAGTACTCAATAAATAGGATATATTTTATCAAGAAAGATCAATTGTCACCATCATCATAGTATTTCTGTTTATTCGTATGTTTCAAAAACTGCATAAAGAAAAAAGTCCAGGGCTTGTATTATTCCTCTGCATCTGCCACTGAGTCTAGCACAGTATTTGGGATATGGTCAGCATTCAATTATTGTTAAAGAAGTGAATGAATAAATAAGCAACAGTAATACTAAATAAATGATGCAGGTATTATTTCCATTTTTGCTCGTCAGCAAACTGCAACTACAAGGGGTTGTGACTTGTTTAACTGCTATGAGTAAGTTGTCAAAGCAAAATCTCACACCTACATCTTTTGATTTTAGGGTAAATGCTTGTTAGCACTATATCCTGTGATAATCTATAACTGTTTTATTCCCCCAAATTTAGGAGCATTAGTGAGTTTCTAAAGATTTGTCAGTCATTCCTTTGCCTTTGGAGTCCCTTTTCTAAGTAGGGTAAATAGGACAATCTTATTATTTGTTCATTCATTCAACGAATTTTGAGTTTATTTTGAAAAAATCAGAGATTTTTAAGAAAAGCATGGATTAGAGTGGGTTCTGTGAGGCCCATAGCCTCGGCATAGAGCCTTTATTCTGTATCTCATGGGTGTCTATAGATATATCTAGAAAAGTAAACCGTATTACCTATAACACTTAGGCATATGACTTCTATTTTTTGGTAAGATTATCAAAGAAGAAAAATAACCTACATTCTCCTTTTTCAAACTTCTTGCCCAAGACTCATGTTCTTGATTACCCAAGCCCACTTTTCCTGATGGCAGGAATAAGGAGAAGGGGTCTTTTGCCATTTACAGGAAGAGGACTCAAGCTGGACTTCACATTGGGCACATTTTTAGTAGTTATTCTGTCTATTCCCTTTTAGCATGAGGACAGGCAGATTTTCTTCACTGATCCCACCTGTGATCTGACCGTTGCTAACACTGACAAACTGGGGCAAGGATCTTACACTACTTCTAATGGCCATTCGGTGAGCCAGCAATGAGGCCTGGATTAGAACTTGGAATTCCTGAGGCCTGGTCTTGCACTTGCTTCAGTACTATAAGTGATAACAGCTGGGTATAATAAGGTTCCTTTGAAGACTTTTGACACTGAGCTTTCAGATAGAGAGATGAAAAAAAATCAACTAGATGAACTACACTTATTAAGATATAAAATGTATAGTTTCTCTGTTGAATTCAGAAAAAACTTCATTTGGTTTTAATACCTCCTAAAGCTTAATTCTTTTCAAGGCCCTTCATTTAGGCTATCCAGCTTCTCTGAACCATTTTTAGCCAGTTGGATGAATTACTAACCAAAGAGATATTTTTCCAGTTTTTCCGTATTTCAGGGAACTTTCAGTCCTCAGAAATATAAAGACATCTCCCCAACCTACATACACATCATACCCACATGTTTTATGCTTCGGAGCCCCTGTTCTGTCCTAGGAAGAGGATGAACATTGTACAAGTATGGGGCAGATATACTAAGTCATAATTTATGAGGCTGAAAAGGGAGAAATGATGATTTTTTAAAATTGGAGTCTAAAAGTTACCTTGATGCCCAGATTGGCAAAGAACCTTTCAAGATTCTTGTATCCTGATAGCTGAGTGCCACTCCTGGTTTAAACAAAGCATTAAAAAGGTACTTTTCAGATAAAAACCAGATACAATCATATTTTTGCATGCAACGGCTAGAAATTTATTGTGCAGAAACTATATTAAGACATTTTAAAAAAGGAATTTTAAAAAATCCATTCTCTTCTAGTTAATGATCCGTGTCCATTCTAGAGGTAGAGAATGGGGATGGATATCGGCAGTGAGGGATCAGCATGAATTACAAAGAACATGTAGCTTGGAGTCAGAGGAATTGGGGTTTGCAGAGAGCAAGAAACATAGCTGTAAATTTGGGCAGCCTCATTATTCTAATGTATAAACAATGTTAATCGTAATCACGTTATGTTATTGATGTGAAGATTCAATATAGCATATGCAAAACACCCCAGCACAGTATCTAGCACACAATAAAAGCTAATAAATGGTATGTGCTGTTATAACCTGGGCTGCATTATAGTTCTTCCACCCTATGCTGCAATGAAGCAGCTTTGAATGAAGGATGAAGGGGATGAAGTGTAACTCAGGGCAGGATAACAGCTGCTCAGAAGCTCTCATGAGCTCTAAAGTCAGATTATCTGGTTTTGAGTCCAGCTATGTCACTTTCCAGTTGCAGGATCCTGGACCAATTTATTCAACTGGTCCTCAACTTACTCATCTATAAAATCAGAATCATAGGGTTGTTGTGAGGATTTACAAAGTCAATATATGTTCTTAAAACAGTACAGGGTACTACGCATTCAATAAGTGTTAGCTATGATTTTATTACAGAGTTTAAATAATTATCTACCATTTGTTTATTTTTGCATATAAAGCATTTAAAATAGTGTCTGGCAGTGGGCACTTGATAAATACCTATTTTTATTTCTTGTTTATTCTATATCAGGCACTGTGCTAAATGAAAACCCTCTGAAGCAATTATTCTCATTTTAAATGAAGAAATCGAGGCACATGTATGCCTGTGTTGTTGTTGTTGTTGTTGTTTTTGAGGCGGAGTCTCACTCTGTCACCCAGGCTGGAATGCAGTGGCACAATCTTAGCTCACTGCAACCTCTGCCTCCTGGGCTTAAGCCTCTTGATGAGCTGGGACCACAGGTGCATGCCACCACATCCAGCTAATTTTTGTATTTTTTGTTGAGGTGGGGTTTTGCCATGCTACCCAAGCTAGTCTCAAACTCCTGGACTCAAGCAATCTACCTGCCTTGGCCTCCCAAAGTGCTGGGATTACAGGCATGACACATGTTTTTTTATTTGGTTTCAATATCACAGCTTGTCCTTTCCCTTCTAAGTTGGTATGTAGCAACTGGTATGGGGCAAAGTGGACTTTAACCTGGTTCATTAGACTCCAAACCCCACATCCATTATATCACACTGTTTAGTAAATATTCATTGAATGAGGCAATATGTAGGATTAGCAAAGCTTGAATCAAAGATGGAAGCAAAAAGGAATTATTCTCTGAATGCCAAGAATTGCCCTCCATGTTCTGTTGGTAACAGCCAAGGAAGCAAGATCCTTGCAGAACCTCAGGACTGAGTCTCTGGTATGTTCTGGTATATATCTTTTTATCAAGGTTCCTAGAAACAGGCTGAGCTAAACAGTAGTCTACAAGGCTTTGCAGTTGTTGTTAATTGTTTTCAAGCATTCTGAGTTCAGGTCAATTTAGCTCCTTTATGTTTTATGCCGAAGGCTGAAGAGAGCTGCTAATTTTGTTTATCATTTACAAAAGAAAACCTGAATTTATGGACCTGAACATAGATGTTGCACATGTGATTTTGTAACAACCACTCAATTACTTTATGGTAATAGACTGATTTATTCCTGAATGTGCCTCAATGGGTTGATCCCAGCTAGATAAAACCAAGTAACAAAATCCTTCTGGATTTTGTGTTCAAAAGAGTGGAACTGTCAGGATTAAAGAATATTGTACTGGTATTAGTTCCTAAAGGGGCTCCAGCCTCAAAAGACACTGAATCTCTGACCTTTACAATGGTATGGGCTTTGATGAGAACTAAATTTATTGAGTCTCCCTCACCAGCTCCTTTCCACCAGAATGTTATGCTTGAGACCCTCTTTCCAGAATTTCTGGAGTGGCCGCTGGTTCTATGTGCCAGGGATGGTGCCATGTGCTTTACCTACATTATATTCATTTATGGATATATGGTTATTATTATCTTCATTAGCTTCATTTTATAAGAAGAAAAATTGAGTCTCAGTTTGAGTGACTTGACCAGGTCACATAGGTAAGAAGTAACAAAACTGGTATTTGAACCTGGGCCCATCTGACTCTCAGTACATGCTCATTTTACTACACTATGTTGATGAGGGCATTTTGGACCACAAAGGGTTGTAGGGCCTCAAGCCCTCTTGAATGTATTATTAATCTATAGGTGTTCATTAACAAACAAAATAGCTCTAATGATGTTACAGATGGAGGACTCTGGAACTTCAAGATCACCAAGGTCGCTGTTTGGTCTGTTGGGTGGAGTGCCCTTCCTAACTTAGAAATCAAAGGCATTGAAGAGTGTCAGGTTTTAGTGAGATAACTTTTCTATCACTGATCTGGAACATTTGAGTGAAGTATGAGATGTATGTAGAGGATATTTGTATTGTTTTAGACTTAAGCAGTTTGTTCAAAATGGTTATCTGTGGGAATAACTTCATTAGTTCTACAGAATCCAGAGACTGGTGTGGATACTTCAGTCAGTAAGCAAGTTCAACTGGCAGGACAGAGGGTGTTTCAAAGCATGACAGGAGTTGCTAATATCATCCCTTCAGGCTCTCCCATGAATTTTTCCAGAAAAGTCCAAGGTAAGTATTGAATGTCACATGTTTGAGATCACAGTGTAGCCACATTCATGGGGCATGGTGTCAGGAAGAGGAATCTAGGTTATGTTCCATGGGTGAGCTGGAGATGTTTTCCTTGGTGAACTAAGAAAGGAAATGAAATTAAGAACTATAGAAAGGTATACAAGTGGTCATGAAAGGCGTTGTATTATTGTTCACTTACTTTTATTAAAAGCTCCATTGTAGAATTTTTCTTTTTTTTAGCTCCACTTGATTATTTAAATTTCAAAGCAGAATAGGGATCTTTAATAGAGATCAGCAATCCTCTAAAATTTTGATTTCAATTTATTATTTAAGTTGATAGAATTTGCTTTCTGTTTACTTTCTGTTTATGACTCTTTTTTTTTTCCTTGACCCTTCTTGTTTTTACTGTATCCTTCCCTCTTATTCCTCTCACTTCTTGTATTATTGATAAAGCTTGCTTGGTTTTCCTTTAGTTCACAGCCACTCTAATGTAAACCTCTCGTTTTACTAATTGTTTTAGGTCTGTAAAACAATTCCTGACATGAAATAGTATTTGATCTTTTGATGAAAAAGCCTTGTTTGTTAAGCTCTGCTTCATATCAGCATGGTGCATTTCTTTTTTTTTTTTAAATAAAATAAAATTTTACATTTTATTTTATTTTTTAATATATGGATTTTGACTTTCTTTTTTTTTATTATACTTTAAGTTCTAGGGTACATGTACACAATGTGCAGGTTTGTTACATATGTATACTTGTGCCATGTTGGTGTGCTGCACCCATCAACTCGTCAGCACCCATCAATTCATCATTTATATCAGGTATAACTCCCAATGCAATCCCTCCCCCCTCCCCCCTCCCCATGATAGGCCCCGGTGTGTGATGTTCCCCTTCCGGAGTCGAAGTGATCTCATTGTTCAGTTCCCACCTATGAGTGAGAACATGCAGTGTTTGGTTTTCTGTTCTCGTGATAGTTAGCATGGTGCATTTCTAAACGATTTGTCTATCCCTTTGAATACTGAGGTATCCCCTTATTGATGAACCTTATGCCAAGGCCATACTGAAACAGTATTAAGGGCTTCACAGAGAAGAAATACTTGAGATCACAGAGTTTGAAGTAGAACTCACAAACTTCTCTTCCTTCTGAGGGGTGAATGTCCTCTTTTTGTTAAGATTTGGTTTACACAGAGAAGCTATATCTAAATTCTTTACTGTGCTGAGTATTGTTTGCATATTTGCAGCCATGTGAAAAACTCCAGTTCAGTATTTTATCAGCTCCTGAGTGACAAATTTGTGGCATGTTTTTGCTCTGCTCTCATCTTTCTTCAGAACTTGTGTAACAGCTGTCTAGCATAGTTCAAACTATCAATGTGGTGACCATATTTTCCAATTGCAAGTGAGTACACATGGTCTGACAAATTTCAGTGTACTTTAGGAGACAATGGAATGGAATACTTGAAGTCCAAACTGTTGCAGAAACTATAGACACTATTCTTCTTAGGAAAACAGGGATGTTCAAATTTCATCAATATGGAAACATTCATTAAAGCTTCTATTATATGTGAAAGAGGATGCTGCCTTTCACCTATTGAACATTTTGCTTCTTTTTTTTTTTTTAAGTCAGTAACTATTATTAGTTTATTACATTTTGACCTTTATGTACATTTTTTTTTCTTTTTTTAATTTATTTATTATACTTTAAGTTCTAGGGTACATGTGCATAACGTGCAGGTTTGTTACATATGTATACTTGTGCCATGTTGGTGTGCTGCACCCATCAACTCGTCAGCACCCATCAATTCATACATTTTGCTTCTTTTAAGATTCCATAGTTGTCAATTGCTGAGATTTCAAATAGGGTAAGACCAGTTTTAACCCCAGTAAAGTCTGCTGAGTTTTCCTTGTTCACTATATCTGGTGCTATAGCCACTTTGCTATAGGAACTGCACATTGTGAGAATAATGTGTTTATGGGAAGATAACGGAAGTAAAGTGCCATATTGAATTATGATTCATATAATCATAAAAGGTATGGCATGTGGCTTATGTAATCAGTATCTTTGCTTAATATTCCTATTTCATACATGAAACTTCAGAAGTGTGTACGTTTTTAGAATCTTACAAACTCTTTGCTGGGTGAGATGGCTCATGCCTGTAATCCCAGCATTTTAGGAGGCTGGGGTGGCGGATCACTTGAGGCCAGGGGTTCAAAACTGTCCTGGCCAACATGACAAAACTCCATCTCTACTAAAAATACAAAAATTAGCTGGGCTTGGTGGCACGTGGCTGTAATCCCAGCTACTTGAGAGGCTGAGGCAGGATAATTGCTTGAACCTGGGAGGCAGATGTTGCAGTGAGCAGAGATCATGCCACCGCACTCCAGCCTGGATGACAGGATGAGGCTCTAAATAAATAAATAATAAATAAATAAATAACTTTACAAACTTTTCCTAGACTGAGAGAACAAAGTAGCCAAAATTCATGGGGTGTAGAGGAAGGGTTTTTCTTATCTGTAAATCCAGGTAAAGTGCTTCATTAAGGAGAAGCCATTAATATTATGGAAAGAGCTCTTTCAGTCTCAGAGAGACCACTAGGAGAGCCCTGAGTACATAAAAGGCTTAAATGCACAGTTGGATCTTATATAAATGTTGTGAATGTGTTCTTGGAAAACAACAGGAGTATTTGAAAATTTTAATATAGTTTGAACCCTGAATGTAAAACAAGGTTCCTCCTACCTTTGACAAAATAAACTCTCTTTTCTCCTAGGGGCATTTGTTTCTTTCTTTTAAAAACGGGAATTGAATGTCCCTGGCTCATTGAAGTTCAAGTTGGTATCTGAGACAATGACAGGCCTCTATTTGCTCCCCTTTCCCAACTCTGGTGATCTGAAGTTGCTATTACTTCCCTGATTGTAGCTGTCACTGCACTGATTCTGGATTAAATCATCCTGTTTGCCACAGAGCAAGAGAGTTGAAAGAGGCTAGCAGTATTCTTTACATTTCTGGTTAAATTGGTGATCCGAAGTTGCTATTACTTGCCTGATTGTAGCTGTCACTACATTGATTCTGGATTAAATCATCCTGTTTGGCACAGAGCAAGAGAGTTGGAAGAGGCTAGCAGTGTTCTTTACATTTCTGGTTTAATTGGTGATCCTGGCCAACCAGAGTCTATGAAAACTGCCTCAGAGATCAGGTTGGGAGGATAACTTCTTCTTTTTTTATTTTTATTTTTTATTATACTTTAAGTTCTAGGGCACATGTGCACAATGTGCAGGTTTGTTACATATGTATCCATGTGCCATGTTGGTGTGCTGCACCCATCAACTTGTCAGCACCCATCAACTCATCATTTACATCAGGTATAACTCCCAATGCCATCCCTCCCCTTTCCTCCCTCTCCACAATAGGCCCTGGTGTGTGATGTTCCCCTTCCTGTGTCCAAGTGATCTCATTGTTCAGTTCCCACCTATGAGTGAGAACATGCGGTGTTTGGTTTTCTGTTCTTGCGATAGTTTGCTGAGAATGATGGTTTCCAGCTGCATCCATGTTCTCTCACTACTCCTATTCAACATAGCATTGGAAGTTCTGGCTAGGGCAATCAGGCAATAGAAAGAAATAAAGGGTATTCAGTTAGGAAAAGAAGAAGTCAAATTGTCCCTGTTTGCAGATGACATGACTGTATATTTAGAAAACCCCATCATCTCAGCCCCAAATCTCCTTAAGCTGATAAGCAACTTCAGCAAAGTCTCAGGATACAAGATCAATGTGCAAAAATCACAAGCATTCTTATACACCAGTAACAAACAGAGAGTCAAATCATGAATCAACTCCCATTCACAATAGCTTCAAGAATAAAATACCTAGGAATCCAACTTACAAGGGATGTAAAGGGAGGATAGCTTCTATTGCTGAGGTCTAGGTAGAAATGGCCCTTGTAAACTCTATTTCTCAAAATTAGTCTTATTAGGGAAACTTCATCTTGTTCGTCTAACAAGAGTTCTTGGCTAAAGCCAATACAACCTCAGTGGAGAAAGCTTTGAGCCTTGTCTGTAGGATCTAGATCCCCACAGTATTGTAAGTTTCTATATTCTTTGTTATTTCTGGAAGAACTTTGCCTCGAGCCAAGATTTTGAATTATGTGAAATAAAATCCAGTGTCTGTCAATTTTTCTGTCCTTTTCCCTCATTCATTTTTTTTGTTTACTTAAAAAATTCATTGATACATAATAGATGTATGTATTTTCAGGGAACATGTGATATTTTGATAACTTCATATAATGTGTAATGAAAAACTTCATTTAATGTGTTTACTGAGCTTTGAGTATTTTTCAAACATTGTGCTAGGCATGGAGGACACAAGTTGTGACCAATACAAGATCTCAATTTTCACAAAGCAGCCACATAGAGTAGCAGTTAGAATGCTCACTCTGCAATCAGATTACCTAGGTTTGAATCCTGGCACTGCTTCTTCCCAGCTGTTTGATAGTAGAAAAGTCATTTGACTTCTCTGCGCCCTAGTTTCTGCATCTGTAAAATGGGAATAATGGTAGATTCCCTCATAGGATTGTTATGAGGACTATATATGATTGACTGGCCCATATTAAATATGAGTTTTTACTAGATAATATGAAGCTTACATTCTAGTGGAAAAGATGGGTAATTACATATCATGATAAGTGAAGGGAAAATAGGTTGATACATTTGTTATCCTGATACTGTTTATATCTTATAAACTTTTTCCTAGAAAAGGATCTGATAAAATCATTTATATTATGAATTGAACAGTCTTAATGAATTTATATTTTTACGGAAGGCAATATTCACATTAGATATAAACAAATTGTTATTGAACAGTCTTAATGAATTTATATTTTTATGGAAGGCAATATTCACATTAGATATAAACAAATTGTTAAGCCTTTGTGTATTTTGGAATCATCTTGGAGAACGCACTGCCAGAGTCCAAGTTGGCTACTAGAGTTCCTGTTATCACATCTACTTTCCAGGCAGCAGAATGGAAGAAGAAAAAGAAACAGTGTGCCCTCTTTGAAGAAATCTTTCCCAGAAGTTCCATGTAATATTTTTGCTTGCATCTCACTTTTTTGAATTTAGGAGCATAGCTTCACCTAGCTGAAAAGGAGGCTAGAAAATCCAGTATTTTCTGTGTTGAATATTCTCAGCTAAAACTCGAGGTTCTCTTTGTTAAGAAGGGAGAATAAATGTTGGGAAGCAACAAACAGTCCTTGCCACAGTGCCAATCCAGCTCTTTGTCTAACTTCATATCCAAATTTGTTACTTTCCAAAAATCAATTTGGGACTATCATTAAGACTCCTCTTGTTCCTATTAGTTGTAACTGGGTTTTCTTCTGGTTTAGATAAAATGAAAAGCTAACATGTATTGAGCACTTACTCTATGCCAAGCATTGCACAACAATGCTATGACGTAGACTGTTATTATCCCCATTTTATAGACAAGGAAATCAAAGCACAGAGAGGTTAAATAATTTGCTCAGTAGTGGCAGAGTTAGGATTCAATTCAAATGCAAGTAGTTTGGTGCCAGGATCTGATTATTAACATAGCACTGCTTGATTTAGAATTAGCAAAATGGAATGAGATACAAGTAGGAAAAGGGCAGAGAAAGGCAGTATAAAAATAGCATGTCTTTCATATGAAATGGTTATGAGTTCCATATTCATAGCATATGGAACCTGTGAAAGGTATAACATTTTAAGTGTTTTATCTGATTTTCTACAACTAAATGTTTCATTGAGCTAATTGCTTTTTGTAAGGACCTTCACAAACTGATCCTAAATTTTCACCTTTACCTTTGCTCACTCTACTCAGTGTGACATAATGGAAAGAAATTTTAGAAATAGGGAAGGTTTGGTTTGTTCCCTACTTCTCCCACTCTTACCTGTATGGTTTTGAGAAATTTAGCTACTTCTTTGTATCTGAGTTTTACTTTTCTTTAAAATGGACTGATAATACCTACTTTTTTGGTCTAAATTTTAAAATTGTTTTTAATTGACCCAAAATAATTGTACATATCTATAGGGTAGAGTGTGATGTTTTGATGTATACATACATCATATAAAAATCAAATCAGGGTATTTGGCATATTCATCACCATACATTTATTATTTCTTTGTGGTAAGAACATTCAAAATCCTCTCTTCTACTTATTTTGAAATATACAAAGCAATGTTGTTAATCATAGTCACCCTACTGTGCAATAGAATACCAGAATTTATTCCTCCTAATTGTAACTTTGTACCTGTTGAGCAATCTCTCCCTATATCGTCCTCCCTCTACCCCCACTCCAGCCTCTGGTAACCACTGTCTACTCTGCATCTGTGTGATAAATTTAGATTTCATATGTGAGTGAGAATATGCAGTATTTGCATATCCCATAGATATGTACAATTATTTTAGGTCAATTAAAAACAATTTTAAAATTTAGACCAAAAAAGTAGGTATTAACAGTCCATTTTAAAGAAAAATAAAACTCATATATAAGAGGTAGCTAAATTTCTCAAAACCATACAGGTAAGAGTGGGAGAGGTAGGGAACAAACCAAACCTTCCCTATTTCTAAAATTTCTTTCCATTACATCACACTGAGTGGAGTGAGCAAAGGTAAAGGTATGTGCTTTGTTTATTTCACTTAATGTTCTCAGGCTTATCTATGTTGTTGCAAATGATAGGATTTTATTCATTCTTATGGCTGAATAGTATTCCATTGTGTATATATACCACATTTTCTGTATCCATTCATCTGTTGATGGACATTTAGGTTGATTCCACATCTTGTCTATTGTGAACAGTGCTACAATGAGCATAGGAGTACAGATATCTCTTCAACATCCGGATTTCATTTCCTTTGGATATATACTTAGTAGTGGAATTGCTGGATCATATGGTAGTTTTATTTCTAATTTTTTGAGAAACCTCCATACTGTTTTCCATAATGGTTGTACTATTTTACCTTCTCACCAATAGTTCCCCTTTCTCCATATCCATGCCAGCATTTGTTATTTCTTGTCTTTTTGATAATAGCCATTCTAATTGGGGTGAGGTGATATCTCATATCTCATTATTGTATTGATTTGCATTTTTTGATGATTAATGATGTTGAGTATTTTTTCATATATTTCTTGGACATTTGTATCTTCTCTTTTGAGAAATGTCTATTCAGTTCTTTTGCCCACTTTTTAATCAGATTATTTTTTGCTATTGAGTTGTTTGAGTTTCTTACATATTTTGGACGTTAGTCCTTTGTCGGATGCATAGTTTTCAAATATTGCTCCCATTTTGTAGGTTATATTTTTACTCTGTTGACTGTCTCCTTTGCTGTACAGAGCTTTTAAGTTTGATATAATCCCATTTGTCTATTTTTGCTTTTGTTGCCTGTGCTTTTAAGATCTTACCATAAAAATTGTTGCCCAGATCAGTGTCCTAAAGTATTTACTCTGTTTTATTTTAATACATTCATAGTTTTGGGTTATACATTTAAGTCTTTGATCCATTTTGCATTTTTTAATATGGTGAGAGATAGGGGTCTAGCTTCATTGTTTTGCATGTGGATATCCACTTTTCCCAGCACCATTTATTGAAAAGCAACTACACAAGAGAAAGAAATAAAAGACATCCAAATTGGGAAGAAAGAAGTCAAGTTGTCCCTGTCTACAGACCACATAGTCTTATATATATATATAAAACCCCAGACTCCATTAAAAAACTGTCAGAATCTGTAAATTCAGTAAAGTTGCAGGACACAAAATCAACATACAAATGTCAGGAGTGTCTCTATACACTGTTTGTGAATTATCTGAAAATGAAATCAACAATCACATTTAGAATAGCCAAAAAATAAAATACTTAGGAATAAATTTAACCAAGGAGGTAAAAGATCTCTACATTGAAAATGATAAAACACTGAAGAAAGAAATTGAAGAATACACAAATAAATGGAAAATAGTCCATGCCCATGGATTGGAAGAATTAATATTGTTAAAATGTTCATACTACCTGAAATGATCTACAGATTCAGTGAAATCCTTATCAAAATACCAATCACGTTCTTCACAGAAATAGGGTCATTCTAAAATTCATATGGAACCACAAAAGACCCACAATAGTCAAAGCATTTGTTAGCAAAAAGAACAAAGCTGGAGACATCACAGTACCTGACTTCAAAATATGCTACAATACTATAGTCATCAAAACAGCATGGCATGGGCAAAAAAATAGACACATAGACCAATGGAACAGAGTCGAGAACAGAGAAGTAAATTCAAGCACTTACAACCAACTGTTTTTTGACACAAATGGCAAGAACAAACAATGGAGAAAGGATAATAGCTACTTTAAGAAGGCAGATGCAGAGATCAAATAGGACAATGTAGGTGATATTTGAAATTAAATAAATTTTTTTGTCTATTCGTTTTCCTTCCTCCTTTCTCTTTCCTCACCTCCCACCCCACCTTTCCCCTTTTCCAGGGTGCTCTAATCAAACTAGTATCTTTTATTTGAGCATAATTTACTCATTCCAAACTCCTACTTTTGATTTTGTCATTTCCTCTTCCTGAAATTTCCCCATTCCCTTCTTCCACTGATATAGATTAGCATTTTTACATCTAAAGTCTGCCTACCATATGTGTTGTTTGGTCTGTAAATGTTTATTACCTGCTTTTAAATGGGAATATGTTTGACTCATTCATCATATATCCCACTTTGCTTTTTTTTTTTTTTTTTTTGAGATGGGGTCTCACTCTGTCGCCCAGGCTGGAGTGCAGTGGAGCGATCTTGGCTCACTGCAAACTCTGCCTCCTGGGTTCAGGCCATTCTCCTGCCTCAGCCTCCCACATAGCTGGGACTACAGGCACCCACCACCATGCCCAGCTAATTTTTTTGTATTTTTAGTAGAGATGGGGTTTCACTGTGTTAGCCAGGATGGTCTCAATCTCCTGACCTCCTGATCCACCCTCCTTGGCCTCCCAAAGTGCTCGAATTACAGACGTGAGCCACCACGCCTGACCCCATTTGCTATTTTCTTACAGGTAGCCCATTTATACTGATTTATGTTCTCCACTGGGCTTCTGAAGGCATCTCAGTTTGAGAAATCCTCCACTCCAATTTAAATTCCTGATCATCATTTCAGGGCCATGTCAAATACCTTCTCTTCCATAAAAGACTTGGTCACTGATTATAACGTGAAATTTCTTGCTTGCTCCACCATTTTTCTCTTAAAGTTCATGAAATATACTTCTTCCTCATCTTTGTGTCAATGGTATGTGCAGGTCTTACTTACATACCTACAATGAAGTCTAAGCTCCCTGAGAATAAGAATTCTATTTTGTTCATCTGTGCAACCTCAACATCTTGTAGCTGTCTTGGTCATGTTAGGCACTTTGATGCTTATTGATAGGTCCGTGAAACCACCCTTTTTGCAAAGCTGAGGTACAGAAGTGCACAGAACAAAAAGTATTTTCTAGAAATGCATTTAAAAATGTATAATAACACTTCTTGGGAAGAATTCAAGAAGCATCTGATCAGATGATCCTCTGGGAAAGCTAGAAAGTAGTTTTTCACTCAATCCACAGTGCTGGCACAGGATCTGTGTTTCTTTAGTTTTGTTTCCAAATTGGTATTGACGTCAGTCACTGAGAAGTCTTGGCTGGCAATAAATTTCATATTCAACAGGATGGGCTTTGGAAAGTAAATGGAGTGAAACCCATAAGCTAGGAAGCTCTAAAATGAATGTGCATGGTTAGTGTAATCAGTGACTAAATTAAGGTGAGATTTATGGCTGTTTCAGTCTTTCACCATGAAGAAATTTCAAGACTGGTCATGCACCACTTCCTATTGATGAGTGGGAGGCCAGAGGGGTTGGAAAGTCAACGTCATTGAGAGGCTTAGTTCATAGGTGGGTTGATGCATGGGCTTGAGGCCTGAATAATAATTATTATCACCAGGCCATTTGGTTTTGTTTGGTAATCCGGAAAGCCTGAGATGGACTTTATATAGTCAACACTAACTTTTGAGAAAAGTGGAAAAGCCATTGCTGAATTTCTAAGCAGTGTGGTAATAAATTAAAAAAAAAAAACAACAAAAAACCTGCCTCAGGCTTTTGTAGGGACAAAAGAAATCATTTAGAAAGGCCAACAAAATGAAGAAGGAGGCCTAGGCTGAATTCTGGTGACCCAGACTCTCTATCCTTTGTGACTTTGGTGTTGGTATTTTCACCACCAGCAACTGGGGTCCTCATGTTCTCTACTCCCACCATCAAGAGATTGTGAGAAGATCTGTATTTGTAGCAGTGTTTTCAATAGCAAAAATGGTAGAAGCACCTAAAGACCTAGCAATAAGAGGTTAGATAACATATAAGGTGCAAGCAGAAGCTAAGCAGCTGTTTAAAAAGACAGGATAGGATGTAGGATGTAGGATAATATACTTGGGTTTTAAAAAGCATGTGTATCCACCCCCAGGGTCATGTGTATGTATATGATGTACTCCTAGAAATCTGGAAAGCATTTTACCAAATATCAACTATTTATCTGGTAGCTGGTGTGAATGGGGTTTCTAAGGAAAAAGTTTCTTTTATATTTTATATTCCGTGGTGTTTATGTTTTTATAACAAGTATGACTTACTTTTATGATCAATAAAAACAAAAATAGATTTCTTTTTGTTAAAAGGAAACAAAGAGTCCCTTTTGATATTATTTATTCACATTGAGATATGAATCACTGGCAAGAGTTCTGAATATCACTCTTTTGAGAAAGGAGAGTGGGGTAGGATTTCACCAGGTATCAAAGCTTTAACCTGATGAGATATGGTATTAAAGATGGGATTTCAGCTAGTTATTGGTAAACCAAAATGAGATATTTCTTTTCTTTCTTTTTTTTTTTTTTTTGAGATGGATTCTCACTCTGTCGCCCAGACTGGAGTGCAGTGGTGGCGCCATCTCGGCTCACTGCAAGCTCCACCTCCCAGGTTCATGCCATTCTCCTGCCTCAGCCTCCCAATTAGCTGGGACTACAGGCGCCCACCACCATGCCTGGCTAATTTTTTGTATTTTTACTAGAGACAGGGTTTCACTGTGTTAGCCAGGATAGTCTCAATCTCCTGACCTTGTGATCCGCCCGCCTTGGCCTCCCAAAGTGCAGGGATTACAGGCGTGAGCCACCGCGCCTGCCGATATTTCATTTCTTGACTCCTCCTTTGGGGAGGTTCTTTTTTGTTGGTCAGGTGATCTTCCAATCACTTCCTACAAGTGCCAGCAGGGGCAGTGGAGGCCCAGCAGGTGAGCTCCTAGACGCTCCAGGGTAGCTTTGAACAGAGTAGTTCCATTTCTGTCTGCTTTTTTGATATTAGTGTTTCAACTAGGGTTTCATTTAGGAAAACCGATTCTTCTGCTTAATAAAAGTTTGCAAACCACAGATCTACACCATACTTAACTATAAAAAAGGTAGGAATAAATACTCCTTTTTTTATAGATGAGGGATTGAGGCTCAGAGGGTGAAGTAAATTGCATTGGGAGAGACATGGGGTAAGTAGTTGAGTTAAGACTTAAATCTATGTACTTGGACTCTCATGTTCAGAGATCTTTTTATTATGTCATATTACCTCCTATTAGTGGCCCGAAGGAGCTCCTTTTGGTAAGCTTAGGGCAGTGATACAACTGATGTAAGAAACATAGCGAAATGCCCAGGTGGGTTTGAAAGGCATAATCTTATTACCTTACTGCCAAGATTTACCACTTTTTTCACAAACCTGCTCTGGGTTTTGAGCAGGACCCAGGAGCCCAGCAGACAACTCTTGCTTTGGGGCATGTCTGTACTTGAATTACCAAGGGAAGGAAGCTAACAGGAAGTTCTCATTGTGAGTTGGTAGCTGAGACTGGGATGTAATTTCCTTCTTCCTTCTCCACCGCACTGGGCTACTTATGCCCAGGGTTCACTGAGATACAGTGTGTCCCAGCTGCACTTTATAAATACCTTATTTCAAGGGTGGTTGATACCTTTACTCCCAAATTTCTCAACCAGAACCTATTTGTAAGGCATATAGTCAGAGACAGAAAAAGTCTTTGGTTATAAGGGGAAAATGCATGAATAGCACAGACTTGAGTGGTTCGTCTGAGCATCAAGAGGCCAAACACCTACTGTTTACAAGAAGAAAAATTACTGAATGAATGGCCTTATCCATTACCCGTGTTACTGCATTTTCATGCCTGACTGAACCATATGGTTTTCAGTCTCAGTTCCCTTCCTAAAATGTGACCTTTAGAACTTCCTTGAAGGTCTCTTGGTACCTTCTTTAGAACTCTCTTTTTTTTTTAAATTTTTTTTAATTTTATTATTATTTTTTATTATTGTACTTTAAGTTCTAGGGTACATGTGCATAACGTGCAGGTTTGTTACATATGTATACTTGTACCATGTTGGTGTGCTGCACCCATCAACTCGTCAGCACCCATCAATTCATCATTTATATCAGGTATAACTCCCCAATGCAATCCCTCCCCCCTCCCCCCTCCCCATGATAGGCCCCAGTGTGTGATGTTCCCCTTCCCGAGTCCAAGTGATCTCATTGTTCAGTTCCCACCTATGAGTGAGAACATGCGGTGTTTGGTTTTCTGTTCTTGTGATAGTTTGCTAAGAATGATGGTTTCCAGCTGCATCCATGTCCCTACAAAGGACGCAAACTCATCATTATACACCATGGAATACTATGCAGAACTCTCTTTTTAAACTCTTGCTACCTGCCCTTCGTTTTTTCCCTAGACCAGGAACTGTTCCTGTCTTCTGCTTGGAACTGATCTAGAAAGTTCCTCTGTGTTCATTTATGTCTGTTCTCAGGGTCAGGCCAGGTTTGGCAGTAAGTCATCACATTGCTTTTCATTTGGTAGCAATTTTAAAAGCCCCAGATGGGACTTTTTCTTAGGTTTTCATTTCATTTGTAGCAGAAATCCTCTAAATCAATAATTGAAAAAAGAAGTGGTGTTCTCATAGCAGTGCAGGCTTCCCTTACTATATTGTACCAGTGACCACTTATTTTGTGGGAAGGCTGAGTAAATGATGCTCTTCCCTTGGTGTATTTCATCCACAGAACAATATGACTCAGGTGAGATTCAAGTGCTACTGGGAATAGATTACCTTGACCTGGAGCTGTTTTTAAGATAAGGAGACAAACTAATGAAAGTTGGTTAGTCTGTCATAAGCAATTTTTACTCAGCAAACAAAAGCAAATATTTTTTGAAAATAGATCATTTACAAGCGAAAAGAGAAGTTTTCTTATGGGTAGAATGTTTCACAAAGCCTGGAGTACAAGTGTAGGATTGTGAGTATAAAGGGAAAGATGTTGCTTTGGTTATTGGGAGGTCTCGGTACCTTCCCAGATCCTGAGGCTAATTTTATTCAATATGACACTTACCTCTCATAAGTTGGAATGTCTGGTTGCACTTCCTTATCTAGAGAATGGAGACAAAATACTTGTCTTACTGACTTCACAAAGTTATTGGAAGGATCAAAGGAAATAATTTTCTAGCTCTTTGAAAATCTTTAAATTGAACACACATACACACACACTCTCTCTTACCCACACACCCACCACCAGTCACCAAGTCTTATCTCTGGAATAGTTATGAAATTCTGTCCTTTTTCTATTTACACTTTTCTCCCAAAACCAGAGTTCATACCCATTTCCTGGGCTACTACAAGTGTCTACTAGCCTATGTTTCTGCCTTCAGTCTTTCTGTCCTACAATCTGTTCTCCACTTCACTGCCAGATTCATCTTCCTAAATCTACATTTAATCATATCTTCTTCCTGCTCTAAAATTGTCAGTAGCTACCTATAATTTGTTGAATCAAGTCCAGATTACTTGGCCTGATTCAAAGGTCTTCATGATCTAACTCCTCCTGTGATTTCTGTCCTCATTATCCACTCCTTCCCTTACATCCTTGTATACTCCATCCAGCTTGTAACATTTATCCCCTCTAAATGACCTGTACATTTTTAGAGCCCTTAGGTTTTTGTCATTTCCTCATTCTTTTTGTTTTCAAATATCAAAATTCAATATTTTGAGGACCTGGTTGAAATGCCATTTTCTTCCACAAAACTTTTTGATATCTCCCTTAGGGGGCATCTGTTTGGCGGGGATATTGTAAAGGGAACTGAAGCATTACACAGTGGTTGAGTGAAATGAGATAAGGATTCAGATCCTTTCCAACTCAATTCCTTTTCTAAGCAGTGCTTTTTGGATTAAAATGAGGCGTGAATATTCCTGTTTTGATAAATCAAACAATGACTTATATCTCCTATTCTTCCTAGCATCTCCTCCTTTTTTCCTTCCTGAGTTTCTGCTTTCTCTGTTCATACTGGCAGAACACCTTGGTTTTTCTACCAAAGAGGACGTCAAGCTGGGGACTTTAATTGGAGCAGACAGGATGTGTGTCAACATCATTTGAAAAAAAAATTGGTGCCAGTCTGTTGGCCTGGCAGATGTTATTACAAAACAATTTTAATTGGTGTAATTGCTCTCTCTTCTTTATTGTTCCAGTATTTTGTGCCATTTTTAAACCAATGTCTTGTCCTACCAACTCTTTCAAATATACATCTTCCTTTCTAGACTTCAAGCTCTTTGAGGGCAGAGACCTTCCTTATTTATTATTTTGTCTCCTACAGTACCTACTAGTGTTCATTCAATGCTTGGTGAGTTGAAGCAACAATGAATAAAGAAGTAGCTTTTTTCCCCTGGGCATAAGGTACAAAACAAAGGATTCATTGACCCCTACCCATCCTCTGTGGCATCAGCCTTTGTGAAGCTTCTCTTCTTAGCCAGGCAATAACCAGTCTCCTCTGTGATTTCTGGCAGAGGAGTTCTTAGCTTTGTGTGGTAATTCCACTGAATCCCTAGGAGAGAGAACAATTTCAGAAAGAATCATTTGTTTGTTCAGTTTCCATTTCATGCTGGGAAAACAAATAGCAAGAAAATATATCATGGCCATGGACCTTTCGTTACGAATCCTATAGCCATATGATACACAACTTCAACAAAATCCTATGAACATGAATGAGATACAGCAACCACAGATAATATGAGATAATCATCACCCTGATGATCTAGGAAGGGGAGCATCAGAATGAGCAAAGAGGACCCAATGGAGCCTGCTTTAGTACACATACTTTGTGAAACAGTCTGGAAGTAGCTGGAAAAGTTAGCTACACAAAGCATGGGTAGTAGTGTTGGTCTCTCTGAATTCACTAGCTAACATTTGTGGTTTTATTTCACCTGTAGCCCTGATCACAGATAATCAGGTATCTTTCTCCCCTTTCTCTTTTGTCTTTTTCTTTCTCTCTCTCTCATTGTCTCGCCCTGCGCACACTCCTCTCATCTGTAGGGTAAGGTATACACCAAGACAACAAGGACACCTATCTTCAGATCTAAGAGGTGTTACTTCTCTCTCTCTCTCTCTATATATATATATATAATATATATATTATATATATATTTTATATATTTTATAATTTTTATATTTTATATATTTTTAGATATATTTATATATATTATATATATAAAATATATATTTTATATATATAATATAATATAATATATATATTACACTTTGAGGCTTAATAAACAATTTAAAATATGGAATTGTGCTGAAGCCCACACATGGAGGCAATGGTAAGGAATCCTTAGATTGTCAAAATATTGACTCATACAACCAACACATAATAATTAGAGACAGAACATTGTGAGTCAAGCTAGAAATTAGGAGAAGAGACTGATTGTAGTATAAATGAGTGTTATTAATTGAAGGGAAGAATAGAGAAACAGAAAAAGAAGAGACAGCAAGGAAAGCCAAGAGTGACCAGGGTCAGAGGGACTCAGACACGGATTCTAGGAGGAATGTACATTTCAGGCATCAGGGAAGCCTTTTCCTTAACTGGAGGATAGGCCTCACTGTAGCCTGGGTAAAATATAGTTTTTTACCCAGAAACACCATCTTATCTGTACTCTGAGTTCATGTGCATCCTGTAATCTTCTGATAATGAATTTCAGTCTGTGGCATCTTAACACCAGGAAGAGCCTTGGATAACACACACACACACACATGCGCGCACACAAACACACACACACACACTCACAGACACACACACACACACACATCTTGTCAAGACCTTTCCAAGGACCACCAGCTCTGCCAAGGACCTCCTCTCTGGCTAGTATATGAGTGCAAATCTTTGTTTTTCCCTGCCGCTCCTGCCTTAGCCCATCATTGGCCTTAGTCTGATAACTTGAACCTAGGCATCTGATGTTTTGCCCATTGCTTTCTAGCCTTGAGTATCCATAGCAACAGCTTTGGAAAAGGAAACAGGCACCAGAGGCTTTCTTACGTCAGCCTGGTTTTTCCAGAGTCCAGCCAGGAAGGGCAAGCCCTGTGTTCTCAGCCTTCCTAGCTTATAGCGAGAAAATAAGAGTTCTCCATTTGGAAAGACTTTCTAGGGACCGGAAACTGTATCTGGCTTGTGTGCCTCTAAGTGATTTATTTTTCCAAACTCAATTCTTGGCTTATTTGTCAAGATTCAGTGGGTATGTGCTATAAGTGAGATGACCATATTTCCTAAACCAGAACATGGTAAATGGTTTAACCATGGCTTCTGAGGGGAGAAATTTACATATGTGAAAAGCCTGACCAAGGTACACAAATAAAGTAACATATAGTTGACAAATTTGACAAATCTTCATTATAAAAAGAATAGCTATATGAAGTTGTATGAAATTAGGGCAGACCAGAATAATTTACAACAAATATTTGTTGAGTACCTATTATGTACTGAGCACCGTTCTTAGTACCTGAAATACATCAGGGCACAAAATAAACAATAAGATTCCTACCTTTATGGAGCTTACATTCTAGAAGCGGGGCTATATATCACCACACTTTCAAAGGTCTCTCCTGCAGTATTTTTAAAAAATAAGATCTTTTCAGGTGTTAGCCTCATAGTAAATAAATTTTGATGACATGAAAGCAACTATTACAGTAGTATGTAACTGTCACATGGAAGATGTCGAAAAAGGCATATGGCAATAACCTCTAGCTGACACTTCACTGGGGGACTATAGAATTGAACTTTATTCCTTGAGTGTTTTATCTCATGCTCCAGGCACACCTTTGTTTGTGAGAAACAACCAGTAATAAAAACAAAAGAATAGTGTACTCCTTATAGGGTTTACTTTCCTCAGTCATTTGAACTGATATGGCCATTACTTGTATCAAGTCATAGCCTTTGAAGTGGTCAGCACTGCTGCCACATGTCAAAGTTCAGTCTCATATACTGTGCAATTTCCTGTTTGTGGTTGTCATTATCAACTTTTTCCGTATCCTTAGTATGCAGCACCAGTGGATGACACGTAAGAGGTTCTTGAATACTTGTGGAACACATTAGTGAATGATTGAGTAAATGAATGAATGGGTGAATGAGCAAATATGTGCCTAGGCGATAGCTTGACTTATTGGTAAGCAGAGTGTTTGTCTGTTGTTACTGCACTTTTGGAAAAAATTATCCTTTAAAATAAGAAAAGATATGGATCAGAAGGGGAAATGGGACCCCTTGTGGTTATATTTCTCCCATAGGAAAATTATACTGACAATAACAAGGAGTACCCAGAGTTGATTAACTTAAGACTTTGAATTGATTTCTAGGACTCATAGAGTACTGCAGCCAGTTCTCTAATTCAGTGGTTCTTACTTTGGTGTGCATTAGAAGCATATGGAGGGCTTATTAAAAACATCAGCAAAAACCTTATAAGCCTGAAGGAACTGAGGTCCTATATTTGGCCTCCATAAACACAATAACTGTCAGCCAAGAATTTTGTATGCAGCAAAACTAAATTTCAGAAATGAAGGATAAATAAAGTTATTTTTAGACAAAAATGCTGAGAAAATTTGTCACTACCAGACCAGCCCTATGAGAAATCATAAAAAGGGTTCTAAATCTTGAAATAAAAAGCAAACATGCACCAGAATAGAACCTCTTGAAAGCATGAAACTCACAGAGCATATAAAACAATTACACACACACACAACAAAAAAGCAAAGTAGGTAACAATTAACATGGTGATTGGAACAGTACCTCACATCAATATTAATGTTGAACATAAATGGCCTAAATGTTCCACTTAAAAGATGCAGAATGTCAGAATGGTTAAAAAAAATCACAAACCAAATATCTGCTATCTTTAAGAGCCTCATCAGGCTGGGCGTCGTGGCTCAGGCCCGTAATCCCAGCACTTTGCGAGGCCGAGTTGGGTGCATCACCTGAACTCACAAGTTCAAGACCAGCCTGGCCAAAATGATGATACACTGTCTCTACCAAAAATACAAAAATTAACAGGGTGTGGTGGTGCATGCCTGAAACCCCAGCTACTTGGGAAGCTGAGGCACAAGAATCACTTGAACCCGGGAGGCAAAGGTTGCAGTGAGCCAAGATCATGCCATTGTACTCCAGTCTGGGTGACAGAGCAAGACTCTGTCTTGGGGGGAAAAATAAGACTCACCTAATACATAAGGATTCATTAAACTCAGGGTAAAGGGGTGGAAAAAGATATTCCATGCAAATGGAAATCAAAAGTGAACAGAAGTAGCTATTCATACATTAGATAAAACAGATTTTAAAGGAACAACAGTAAAAAAAGGACAAAGAAAGTCATTCTATAATGATAAAATGATCAATCCAAAAAGAAGGTATTACAACCCTAAATTTATGTTCATTTGACTCTAGAGTCCCAGATTCATAAAACAATTACTGTTAGAACTAAGAAATGAGATAGACAGCAACACAATAATAGTGGGAGACTTCACTCGGCTAACAGCACTAGTCAGATCAAGACAGAAAGTCAATGAAGAAACAATGGACTTAAACTATACTCTAGAACAAATGGACCTAACAGATAGTGAAAGAATATTCTACCCAAAAACTTCAGGATATACGTTCTTCTCATCAATACATGGAATGTTCTCCAAGATAGACCATATTATAGGCAACAAAACAAGTCTCAATAAAATTAAAAAAATCAAATAATATCAAAGATCTTCTCAGATCATGGTGCAATAAAACTAGAAATCAACTTTAAAAGGAACCCTCAAAACTATACTAATACATGGAAATTAAACAATCTGCTCCTCAACAATTTTTGGGCTAACAATGAAATCAAGATGGAAATTAAAAATTCTTTGAAATGAAGAACAATAGTAACACAAGTTATCAAAACCTCTGGGATACAGCAAAAGTAGTGCTAAGAGGAAAGTTTGTGGCATAAAATGCCTCCATAAAAAAGTCTGAAAGATCACAAATTGACAACCTAATGTCATACCTCAAGGAACTTCAGAAACAAGAACAAACCAAACCCACAGCTAGCAGAAGAAAAGAAATAACAAAAGATCAGAGCAGAACTAAATGAATTTCAAACAAAAAAAAATACAAAATATCAATAAAGCAAAAAGTTGGTTCTTTGAAAAAATAAACAACATTTATAGACCATTACCTAGATTAATCATGCAAAGAAGAGGAAGATTCAAATAAGCTCAATTATAAATGAAACTGGAAACATTACAATTGACACCACAGAAATACAAAGAATTATTTGAGACTACTATGAACATCTCTATGCACAAAAACTAGAAAAATCTAGACAAAACGGATAAATTCCTGGAATCAACCTTCTTAGATTAAATCAGGAAGAAACAGAAACCATTAGCAGACCAGTAGCAGTGACATTGAATAAGTAATAAAAATATTGCCAACAAAAAAAGCCCAGGGCCAGATGAATTCACAGCTAAATTCTACCAGACATTCAAAGAAGAATTGGTACCAGTCCTACTGGAAATATTGCACAAGATTGAGTAAGAGGGAGTTCTTCCTAACTCATTCTATGAGCCAATATTACCCAGATACTAAAACTAGGAAAGGACATAACCAAAAAAGAAAACTACGGGACAATATCCCTGATGAACGTAGATGCAAAAATCCTCAACAAAATACTTACTAACCAAATACATCAGTACATCAAAAAGATAATACACCATGATTAAGTGAGTTTCATCCCAGGGTTACGGAGATGGTTTAACATATGCAAGACAATAAATGTGATACACCACATAAACAGAATTAAAAACAAAATCCATATGATTATCTCAATAGATGCAGAAAAAGCAATCGGCAAAATCCAGCATCCCTTTATGATAAAACCCCCAACAAACTAGCCACAGAAGGGGCTTACCTCAAAATAAAAAAGTCATCTATGACAAACCCACAGCCAACATTATACTAAATGGGGAAAAGTTGAAAGCATTTCCCCTGAGAACTGCAACAAGACAAGGATGCCTACTTTCACCATTTCTATTCAACATAGTGCTAGAAGTCCTAGCCAGAGCAATCAGGCAAGAGAAGGAAATAAAGGTCATCCAAATTTGAAAAGAGAAATTCAAACTGTTGCTGTTTGCAAATGGTATGATTTTAAACCTAGAAAATGCTAAAGATTCTTCCAAAAGACTCATAGGTTCGATAAATGCATTCGGTAAAGTCTCAGGTTACAAGATCATTTACACAAATCAGCAACACTGCTCTACACTACCAATGAGCAAGCTGAGAATCAAATGAAGAACTCAGTCCCTTTTATAACAGCTGCAAAAATACAAAATGCCTAGGTATATACTTAACCAAGGAGGCAAATTATCTCTACAAGGAGAACTGCAAAACACTGCTGAAAGACATTATAGATGACACAAACAAATGGAAACATATCCCATGCTTATGGATAGGAAGAATCAATATCATAAAAATAGACATACTGCCCAAAGCAATCTAGAGATTCAGTGCAATCCCTATCAAAATACCAACATTTTCGCAGAATTAGAGAAAACAAGCCTAAAATTCATATGGAACCAAAAAAAGAGCCTGAATAGCTAAAGCAATCCTAAGCAAAAAGAATAAATCTGTAAGCATCACATTACCAGACTTCAAATAATACTGCAAGGCTAGAGTTACTAAAACAGAATGATACTGTTATAAAAGTAGACATGTAAACCAATAGAACAGAATAGAGAACCCAAGAGTGAAGGCAAATGCTTATAACCAACTGATCTTTGACAAAGCTGGCAAAAGCATAAATCAGGAAAAGCACACCCTATTGAATAAATCATCCTGGGAAAACTGGATCCCTGTCTTTTACCTTATACAAAAATCAACTCAAGATTGAAGACTTAAATCTAAGGCCTGAAACCAATAAACATTCTAGAAGATAACCTAGGAAAAATTATTCTAGACATTGGTGTAGGCAAAGAATTGATGACTAAGACCCCAAAAGCAAATGTAACTAAAATAAAAAGAAATAAATGAGACCTAATTAAGCTAAAAATCTTCTTTATAGCAAAAGAAGTAATCATCAGAGTAGACATGACCTACTGAATGGGAGAAAATATTTGTAAACTATGTATCTGACAAAGGACTAATATCTACAATCTGCAAGGAACTCAAACAAATGAGCAAGAAAAAACTAATCCCATGAAAAAGTAGGCAAATGACATGAATAGACATTTCTCATAAGAAGATATACAAATGTCCAGCAAACATATGAAAAAATGCTCAACATCACTAATCATCAGGGAAATGCAAATTAAAACTACAATGAGATACCACCTTACCCCTACAAGAATGGTCATTATTGAAAAGTCAAAGAACAAGAGATGTTGGCATGCACGTGGTAAAAAGAGAACACTTACATGTTGCTCGTGGGAGTGTACATCAGCAGAACCTCTATGGAAAACAGTATGAAGATTTCTTAAAGAACTGCAAGCAGATCTGCCATTCAATCCAGCAATCGCACTACTGGGTATCTACCCAAAGGAAAAGAAGTCATTATACCGAAAATACTCTTCTATGTGTATGTCCATCACAGCACAACTCACAATTGCAAAGATGCGGACCCAACATAAGTGCCCATCAACCAGTGAGTGGAAGAAAGTGTGGAATATATACACCATAGAACACTACTCAGCCGTAAAAGAGAATGAAGTAATGTCTTTTGCAGCAAGTTGGATGGAGCTGGAGTCCATTATTCTAAGTGAACTAACTCAGGAAAGAAAAGCCAAATACTATATGTTCTCACTTATAAGTGGGAGCTAAGCTATGGATATGCAAAGGCATACAGAGTGGTATAATGAATTTTGGAGACTCAGAAGCGGGAGGGTAGGAGGGGGTGAGGGACAAAAGCTGCATATTGGGTACAATGTACACCACTTGGGTAATAGGTACACTAAAATCTCAGATTTTACCACTATGCAATTCATTCATGTAACCAAAAACCATTTGTACCCCAAAGGCTATTGAAATAAAAAATATTAAACAAAGGTTATCTAGTTGTACCTTTAGAGCTTTTGATTCATTACATCTGGGGTGAGGGCCAAGAATTGGAATTCCTAGGAAGCTACCAGATGATGCTAATGTTGCTATCCTGGGAAGCTTTTTAAAAAAATTATTGACATATGATAATTGTACATATTTATGAGGTACAATGTGATTTTTGATACATGTATACAACACATATTGATCAAATCAGGTAATTGCCATATCTGTCATCTCAAACATTTATCATTTAGTTGTGCTGGGAATATTCAAGATCCTCTCTTCTAATGTTTTGAAAATGTACAGTAAGTTATTGTTAACTGTAGTCACACTACAGTGTTATAGAACACTAGTACTTATTCCTCTTACCTAGCTGTAATTTTGTATCTGTTAACTAACTTCTCTCTATCCTCACTCCCCACTAGTAACCACTATTCTACTCTCCATTTCTATCAGATCCAACTTTTAGCTTTTGCACATGAATGAGAATATGGGGGGTCATTTGTATTTCTGTGGTTAACTTATTTCACTTGATGTTCTCCAGGCTTGTCCATGTTGCTGCAGATGACAGGGTTTTGTTCTTTTTTGTGATTCCATAGTATTTCATTGTGCATTTATAACACGTTTTCTTTGTCCATTCATCTGTTGACAGACACTTAGGTTGATTCCATATCTTGTCTATTGTGAATAGTGCTGCAATAAACACAGGAGTGGAGATATCTCAACATCTTGATTTCCTTTTCTTTGAGTATATACCCAGTAGTGCATTTTTAGTTTTTTGATGAACCTCCATATTGTTTTCTGTAATGGTTGTATTAATTTACATTTCTACCAACAGTGTCTAAGAGCTCCCCTTTCTCTGCATCTTCACCAGCATTTGTTATTTATTTATTTATGTGATGCTTGGAAACTACATTCTTCGGGGTTTTCTTTTTTTGAACAGTATCTTTTTGATAATAGCCATTCTAACTGAAGTGACATAATATCAAATTGTGGCTTTGATTTGCATTTACATGATGATTAGAGATGTTGAGCATTTATTTATATATCTGTTGGCCATTTGTATGTCTTTTGAGAAATGTCTGTTCAGATCAATTGCACATTTTTAAATGAGGTTATTTGGGTTTTTCTGCTGTTGTGTTCAGTTACTTATATATTTTGGATATTAATCCCTTGTCATATGAATAGTTTTGTGTGTGTGTGTGTGTGTGTGTGTGTGTTTGAGATGGAGTTTCACTCTTGTTGCCCAGGCTGGTGTACAATGGTGCGATGTTGGCTCACCACAACCTCTGCCTCCCAGGTTCAAGTGATTCTCTGCCTCAGCCTCCCGAGTAGCTGGGATTACAGCCATGTGCCACCACCACGCCTGGCTAATTTTGTATTTTTGGTAGAGACAGTTTTAGTTTCTCCATGTTGGGCAGGCTGGTCTCGAACTCCTGACCTCAGGTGATTTGCCCGCCTTGGCCTCCCAAAGTGCTGGGATTACAGGCATGAGCCACCATGCGTGGCCATCAGATGAATGGCTTGCAATATTTTTCCCATCCTACCAGTTGTTTCTTCACTCTGTTAACTGTTTCCTTTGCTGGGCAAAAGCTTTTTAGTTTGATATAATCTCATTTGTCTACTTTTACTTCTGTTGCCTGAGCTTTTGAGATTTTAGCTATACAATCTTTGCCCAGACCAATGTACTGAAGTGTTTCTTGTGTGTTTTCTTCTGGGAGTTTTATAGTTTATTGTCGTAAAGTTTTTAATCCATTTTGGGTTAATTTTGGTATATGATGAAAAGTGGCAATCTAGCCTAGTCTAGTATTCTGCATATGAACATCCAGTTTTCCCAGCGCCATTTATTGAAGAGACTGTCCTTTCCCTAGTGTATGTTCTTGCTGCTTTTGTTGAAAGTCAGTTGGATATATATACATGGATTTATTTCTGGATTATCTATTCTGTTCCATTAGTCTATGTGTTTCTTTTATGCCAGTACTGTGCTGTTCTGTTTACTATAGCTTTGTAGCATATTTTGAAGTCTGGTAGTGTGATGCCTCCAGATTTGTTCTTTTTGCTCGGAACTGCATTGGCTATTCTGGGTCTTTTGTGGTTCCATACAACTTTTAGAATTTTTTTTTTCTACTTTTGGGAAAAGGGCCTTAGTAATTTGATAGGAATTGTGTTGAATTTGTAGATTGCTTCAATACATATTAACAATATTAATTCTTCCATCAATAAACATGGGATGTTGTTACATTTCTTTGTTTCCTCTTCAATATCTTTTACCAGTGTTTTGTAATTTTCTGTGTAGATATCTTTCACCTACTTAGTTAAATTCATTCCTAGGTATTTTGTTTTATTTTTGTATCTGTTGTAAGTGGAATTGCGTTTTTGATTTCTTTTTCAGTTCGTTATTCGTGTATAGAAACACTAGTTAGTTTTTATGTTGATTTTGTATTCTGCAACTTTACTGAATTTATCAGTTGTAAGAGTTTTTTGATGGAGTCTAGGTTTTTCTATACATGAGATCATATCATCTGAAAACAGGGACAATTTGACTTCCTCCTTTCCAATTTGGGTGCCATTTATTTTTTCCTCTTGTCTAATGTCTAGGATTTTCAGTACTATGTTGAATGAGTAATAAAAGTGGGTATCCTTGTCTTGTTCTAGTTCTCAGAGAAAAATCTTTTAAGTTTTCCTCATTGAGTATGACGTTAGATGTGGGTTTGCCATATCTGGCCTTTATTGTGTTGAGGTGCATTCTTTCTATACCTAATTGTTGTGGGTTTTTATTATGAAATGGTAAAATGCTTCTTTTGCATCTATTGAAATGATCATATGGATTTTCTCCTTCATTCTGTTGATACGATGTATCACATTTATTGATTAGCGTATGTTGAACCATCCTTGCATCCCTGGGATAAATCTCACTTGATCATGTTGTATAATCTTCTGGTTGTGCTGTTGAATTTGGTTTGCTAATATTTTGCTAAGGATTTCTGCATCTATGTTCATCAGGGATTTTGGCCTGTAAAGTGTGTGTGTGTGTGTGTGTGTGTGTGTGTGTGTGTGTTTATCCTTCTCTGGCTTTGGTATCAGGGTAATATTGCTGACCTTGTGTAATGAATTTGAAAAAATTTCATGCCCTTTAAGTTTTTGGAACAGTTTGAGAATTGGTGTTAGGTTTTTTTTTTTTTTTTTTTTTAAGGTTTGGTAGAATTCAGTGAAGTCATCAGATCCTGGGCTTTTCTTTGATGAGAGAATTTTGTATTACTGCTTCAGTCTCATTACTGGCTCTTGATCTCTTCAGGTTTTCTATTTATTTCTGTCTTAGTCTTGATAGGTTGTATGTGTCCAGGAATTTATCCATTTCTTCTAAGTTTTCCAATTTGTCGATGTATATCTGTTCATAGTAGTCTCTAATGATCCTTTGTATTTCTGTGGTATCAGTTGTAAGGTCTCCTTTTTTCTGATTGTATTTATTTAGGTCCTTTTTATTAGTGTAGCTAATTGTTTGTCAACCTGGTTTATCTTTCCAAATAACCAAATTTTCATTTTTGTTGATCTTTTGTACTATTTGAATCTGTCATTTATTTATACTCTTAACTTTGTTTACTTCTATTAATTTTGAATTAGTTTTTGCTTGGTTTTCTAGTTCCTTGAGGTGCAGCATTATGTTGTTCCTTGAAATCTTTCTAATTTTTTGATGTAAGCATTTATTTTTATAAAAATCACGTTCATTACTGTCTTTCCTATATTCCATAGATTTTGGTATGTGATGTTTCTATTTCAATTTGTTTCAAGGCATTTTTAAATTTCCTTCTTAATTTCTTCATTGATCCATTGATCATTCAGGAGCATGTTGTTTACTTTCCATGTATTTGTACAGTTTTCAATGTTCCTTTTGTTATTGATTCCTAGTTTTATGCCATTGTGGTCTGAGGAGATATTTGATATGATTTTGATTTTTTTGATTTTTAAAAATTTGTTGAGACTTGTTTTCTGGTCTAACATATGGTCTATCTTTAAAAGTGTTCCATGCGTTGATGATAAGAATGTGTATTGTGCAGTTGTTGGGTGAAATGCTCTATAAATTCCTCTTTGGTGCATTTCATCTATAGAGAGTTTTGAATTAAATATTTCTTTGTTGATTTTCTCTCTAGATGAACGAAAAAAAAGATTATTGTATTGAGGTCTATCTCTTTAGTTCTAATAATATTTGCTTTATATATCAGAGTGTTCTGGCATTGGGGGCATATATATTTACAATGGTTATATCTTCTTGCTGAATTGATCCATTTATCATAATATAATGATGTTCTTTGTCTCTTTTTACAGTTTTAACTTAGTGTACTTTATCTCATTTAAGTTTAGCTGCTCCTAAACACTTGTTTTCTGTTTGCATAGAATATATTTTTCCATTATTTCAAGTTCAGTCTCTCTGTGTCTTTACAAGTGAATTGATTTTCCTCTAGGCAGCATATATTTGTGTCTTGTTTTCTTACCCATGGAGTCATTCTATATCTTTAATTTTTTTCATATTTAATTTTTGGGGGTATATAGTAGGTGTATATATTTATGAGATACATGAGATGTATTGATATAGGCATACAGTGTGTAATCCAGCAGGGTAAATGGCGTATCTAATACACAGCACTCTGATATACAATGCAAACATATTAAAACTAAAGAGAGAGATAGCCGCAATACAAGAATAGGAACTTTACCAACCAACTCTCAACATTAAGCAGATCATCTAGAGAGAATATCAACAAAGAAATATTGGATTTAAGCTGCACTATAGAGCAGATGGACCAAACAGACATTTATAGAACATTTAACCCAACAACCACAGAATACACATTCTTATCATCAGCACATGGAAAATTCTTAAAGACAGACCACATGTTAGACCAGAAAACAAGTCTTAACAGATTTTTAAAAATCAAGCATTTATCTTTTATTCATGTTACAAACAATCCAATTCTACTCTTTTAGCTATTTTGAAATACACAATACTTTATTGTTGACTGTAGTCAACCTGTTGTGCTATCAAATACTAGATCTTATTTATTCTATCTATATTTTTGTATCCACTTACCATATTATCTTCACCCCACCACTACCTACCTTTGCCAGCTTCTGGTAACAATCCTTCCACTCTATCTCTGTAAGTTCAATAGCTTTAATTTTTAGTTTCCACAAATAAGTGAGAACATATGAGTTTGTCTTCTGTGCCTGACTTATTTCACTTAACATAGTGACCTCTAGTTCCATCCATGATGTTGCAAATGACTGGATCTCATTCTTTTTTATGGATAAATAGTGTTTCATTGTGTATATATACTACTTTTTCTTTATCCATTCATCGGGTGATGGACACTGGTTGCTTTCAAGTCTTGGCTAATTGAATAGTGCTGCAATAAACATGGAAGTGCAAATATCTCTTCATTATACTGATTTCCTTTCTTTTGGGCATATACCTAACAGTGGGATTGCTGGATCATATGGTAGCACTATTTTTTGTTGTTGAGATGGAGTCTCACTCTGTCACCCAGGCTGGAGTTCAGTTGTACGATCTCAGATCACTGCAAACTCCACCTTCCTGGTTCAAGCAATTCTTCTGCCTCAGCCTCCTGAGTATCTGGGATTACGGGCACCCGCCACCATACCTGGCTATTTTTTGTACTTCTAGTAGAGACAGGGTTTCACCATGTTGGCCAGGCTGTTCTTGAATTCCTGACCTAAAGTGATCTGCCTACCTCAGCCTTCCACAGCCTTCCAAAGTACTGGGATTATAGGCATAAACCACTATACCTACCCATGGTAGCACTATTTTTAGTTTTCTGAGGCTACTCCAGCAGTTCTCCATAGTGATTGTACTAATTTATGTTCCCACTAAAGGTTCACGAAGGTTCCCTTTTCTCCACATCTTTGCCAGCATTTGCTATTGCCTATCCTTTGGATAAATGTTTTTAACTGGGGTGAGATATCAGTGTAATTTTTATTTATATTTATCGGATGATCAGTGATGCTGAGCACCTTTTCATATGATTGTTTGCCATTTGTATGTCTTCTTTTGATAAATGTCTATACAGATATTATACTCATTTTTTTTTTTTTGAGAGAGTCTTGCTCTGTTGCCAGGAGTGATCTCGGCTCACTGCAACCTCTGCCTCCCGGGTTCGAGTGAGTCTCCTGCCTCAGCCACCAGAGTAGCTGGGACTGGGACTACAGGTGTGCACCACTACACCCAGCTAATTTTTTGTATTTTAGTAGAGCTGGGGTTTCACCATGTTGGCCAGGATGATCTTAATCTCCTGACCTCATGATTCACCCACCTTGGCCTCCCAAAAAGTGCTGGGATTACAGGCATGAACCATCATGCCTGGTCCTATTATACCCATTTTTAATTAGATTATTAATTTCTTTTTTCCTATAGAGTTGTTTAAAATCCTTATGTATTCTGGCTATTAATCCTTTGTCAAGATAGTTTGCAAATATTTTCTCCCATTCTGTGAGTTGTCTCTTCACTTTGTTGTTTCCTTTCTTGTGCAGAAGCTTTTTACATTGGTGTGATCCCATTTGTCCATTTTTACTTTAGTTGTCTGTGCTTGTGGGGTATTGCTCAAGAAATATTTGCTCAGCCCAGTGTCCTGGAGAATTTCCTCAATGTTTTCTTTTAGTTGTTTCATAGTTTGAAGTCTTAAATTTAAGTTTTTAGTTTATTTTGATTTGAATTTTGTATATGGCAAGAGATAGGGTTTTAGTTTTATTCTTCTGCAGATGGATATCCAGTTTTCCCAGAATCATTTATTAAAGAGACTGTTCTTTCCTCAACATATGTTTTTGACATCTTTGTTGAAAATTAGTTCACTGTAGAAGTATGGATTTCTTTCTGGGTTCTCTATTCTGTTCCATTGGTCTATTTGTCTCTTTTTATGCCAGTATCATGCTGTTTTGGTTACTATCACTTTATAGTATAATTTGAAACAGGTAATGTGATTCTGCCAGTTTTGTTTTTTTGGTCAGAAATGCTTTGACTATTGTGGGTCTTTTGTGGTTTCATATGAATTTTAGGATGATTATTTTCCATTTCTTTGAAGAAGGTCATTGGTATTTTGATAAGGATTGCATTGAATCTGTACATTGCTTTAAGTAGCATGAGCATTTTAACAATATTGATTTCTTCAATGTACAAACACGGAATATCTTTCCATTGTTTATGTCCTATTCAGTTTCTTGCATCAATGTTTTATAGTTTTCATTGTAGAAATATTTTACTACTTTGGTTAAGTTAATTCCTAGGTATTTGATTTTGTTTGTTGGGTATTGTAAATGGGGCTACTTTTAAAATTACTGTTTCAGATTGTTTCTTGTTGGTAATAGAAATGCCATTATTTTTTATATGTTTATTTTGTATCCGGCAACTTGTTTATTAGTTGAAACATACAAAATTATCTTGAATTTGTTTATTAGTTCTAATAGATTTTGTAAATGTATTAGATGTATTAGATTTTCCAAATGTATTGGAAATGTATTAGATGTATTGTATTTTCCAAATATAAGATTATATTATCTGCAAACAAGTATAATTTGACTTCTTCCTTTCCAATTTGCATGCCATTTATTTCTTCGTCTTGTCTAATTGCACTAGCTGGTACTTCCAGTATTATGTTGAATAACAGTAGTGAAAGTGGGTATCCTTGTGTCCCCGAGCTAAGAGAAAAGGCTCTCAGTTTTTCTTGATTCAGTATGATATTAGCTGTGGGTCTGTCCTATATAGATTTTATTGTGTTGGAGTATGATCCTTTTATACCTAGTTTACTGGGGGCATCTATCGTGAAGTGATGTTTAATTTTATCAAATGCTTTTTAGCATCAATTGAAATGATCATATGATTTTGTCTTTCATTCTGTTGATATGATGTATCACAGTGGTTGATTTGTGTGTGCTGAATATCTTTGCAGCCCTGGAATAAATCCCACTTGGTTATGATGAATGATCTTTCTAATGTGTTTTTGCATTAGGTTTGTTAGTATTTTATTGAGGATTTTTGCATCAATGTTAACCAGGATATTGACTTATAGTTTTCTTTTTTTAATGTGTCTTTTTCTGATTTTGACATCAGGATAATACTGACCTCATAGGATGTGTTTGGAAGTATTCCCTCTTCCTGTATTTTTTGGAATAGTTTGAGTAGGACTGGTGTTAGTTCTTCTTTAAATGTTTGTAGAATTTATCAGTGAAGTCACTGGGTCCTGAGCTTTTCTTTGCTGGGAGACCTTTTACTACAGCTTCAAGCTTGTTACTTATTTTTGGTCTGTTTATGTTTTGGATTTCTTCATGGTTAGATATTGGTAGGTTATATGTGTCTAGGAATTTATCCAGGTTTTCCAATGTATTGGCATATAGTTGCTGAGAGTAGTCGCTAGTTATCCCTTGAATTTTTGTAGTTTGAGTTGCAATGTCTGCTTTTTCATGTCTGATTTCATTTGCATGCCCTCTCTCTTTTTTTTCTCAGTCTGGCTGAAGGCTTGTCAATTTTGTTTATCTTTTCAAAAAGCCAAGTTTTCATTTTATTAATCTCTTGTATTATTTTCTTCATTTCAATTGTTTTTATTTTCACTGTAATTCTTATTCCTTTTCTACTAATTTTAGGTTTGGTCTGTGCTTGAGTTTCTAGTTCTTTATGATGCATTCCTAGGTGGTTTATTAGTTTTCCATTTTTGGATGTAGGTGCTTATAGTTATATCTTATTATTGCTTTCACCATATCCTATTCGTTTTGGTATGTAGCATTTCCATTATCATTAATTTCAAGAATGTTTTCAATTTTCTTCTTAATTTCTTTTTTTACCCACTGGTCATTCAGAACATATGGTTTACTTTCCAAGTGTTGGTAAAGTTTCCAAAATTTCCCATTATTGACTTCAAATTTTATCCCATTGTGTTCAGAGAAGATACTTGATGTAATTTTTGTTTTTTTGAGCTTTTAAAGATTTGTTCTGTGGCCTAAAATATGATCTGCCTTTGAGAATGATCTATATGCTGAAGAAAAGAATGCGTATTTTGTGGCCCCTGGATGAAATGTTCTGTAAATATCTACTAGGTCCATTTGGTCTATAGTTCAAATTCAGTCTTATGTTTCTTGGGAGATCTGTCTGGGGAATCTGTTCAATGCTGATAATGAGGAGTCGAAATTTCCAGTTGTTATTGTATTGAAGTTTATCTCACTCTGAGCTCTCAGAATATTTACTTTATATATCTGTGTGCTCCAGTGTTGGGTGCATATATGTTTACAGTTGTTATATCCTTTTGCTGAATTGACAACTTTATCATTATATAATAACTTTCGTTGTTTCTTTTTATAGATTTTCCTTGAAACCTGTTTTTTTTCTTTTATAAGCATAGCTATTCATGCTCATTTTTATGGTTTCCATTGGCATGGAATATCTTTTTCCATCCCTTTATTTCCAGCCTTTGTGTGACTTTACAGGTGAAGTGTGTTTCTTGTAGGCAACAGATCATTGGGTCTTGATTTTTCAAAAAAATCCCTTCAGCCACTCTGTCTTTTTTTATTATTTTTTTAAATTTTGTATTTCCATAGGTTTTTGGGAGACAGGTGGTATTTTGTTACATGAGTAAGTTCTTTAGTGGTGATTTGTGAGATTTTAGTGTACCAATCACCTGAGCAGTATACACTGAACCCAATTTGTAGTCTTTTATCTCTCACATCCTTTCCACCCTACCACCTCGAGTCCGCAAAGTGCACTGTTTCATTCTTATGCTTTTGTATCCTCATATCTTAGCTCCCACTTATGAGTGAGAACATGCAATGTTTGGTTTTCCATTCCTGAGTTACTTCACTTGGAATAATCGTCTCCGATCCCATCCAGGCTGCTGTGAATGACATTAATTCATTCCTTTTTATGGCTAAGCAGTATTCCATCATATATATATTACACCACAGTTTCTTTAACCACTTGTTGATTGATTTGGGCTGGGCCCACATTTTTGCAATTGTGAATTGTGCTGCTGTAAAAATGCATGTGCAAGTATCTTTTTCATATAATGACTAATTTTTGGCTGGGTAGATACTCATTAATGGGATTGCTGGATCAAATGGTAGTTCTACTTTTAGTTCTTTAAGAAATCTTCATACTGTTTTCCATAGTGGTTGTACTAGTTTACATTCCCACCAGCAGTGTAAAAGTGTTCCTTTTTCACTGCCTATACACCAACATCTATTATTTTTTGATTTTTCAATAATGGCCATTCTTGCATGAGTAAAATGGTATCACTTTGTGGTTTTGATTTGCATTTCCCTGATCATTAGTGATGTTGAGCAGTTTTTCATATGTTTGTGGGCCATTTGTATATCTTCTTTTGAGAATTCTCTATTCATGTCCTTAGCCCACTTTCTGATGGGATTGCTTATTTCTTGCTAATTTATTTGAGTTTCTTGCAGTTTCTGTATATTAGTTCTTTGTCAGATGTATAGATTGTGAAGATTTTCTCCCGCTGTGTGGGTTGTCTGTTTACTCTGCTGACTGTTGAGTTTACCATGCCAAATCTCTTTAGCTTAACTAAGTCCTAACTATTTATCTTTGATTTTGTTGCATTTGCTTTTGGGTTCTTGGTCATAAAATCTTTGCCTAAGCCAATGTCTAGAAGGGTTTTTCCAATATTATCTTCCAGAATTGTTATAGTTTCAGGTCTTAGATTTAAGTCCTTGATCCATCTTGAGTTGATTTTTATATAATGGGAGAAATGAGGATCCAGTTTCATTCTCCTACATGTGGCTTGCCAATTATCCCAGTACCTTTTGTTGAATAGAGTGTCCTTTCCCCACTTCATATTTTTGTTTGCTTTGTTGAGGATCAGTTGGCTGTAAGTATTTGGGCTTATTTCTGGGTTCTTGATTCTGTTCCATTGGCCTATATGCCTATTTTTATACCAGTACATGCTGTTTTGGTGACAATGGCCTTATAGTATGGTTTGAAATCAGGTAACATGATGCCTCCAGATTTGTTCTTTTTGCTTAGTCTTGCTTTGGCTATGCGGGCTCTTTTGTGGTTCCGTATGAATTTTAGGATTGTTTTTTCTAGTTTTGTGAAGAATGATGGTGGCATTTTGATGGAAGTTGCCATGAATTTGTAGATTGCTTTTGGTAGTATGTCATTTTCACAATACTGATTCTACCGATCCATGAGCGTGGGATGTGTTTCCGTTTGTTTGTGTCATCTATGATTTCTTTCAGCAGTGTTTTGTAATTTTCCTTGTAGCAGTCTTTCACCTCCTTGGTTAGGTATATTCCTAAGTATTTTATTTTATTTTTTTGCAGCGATTGGGAAAGAGGTTGAGTTCTTGATTTGATTCTCATCTTGGTTGCTGTTGGTGTACAGCAGAGCACTGATTGGTGTACATTAATTTTGTATCCTGAAACTTTGCTGAATTCATTTATTAGTTCTAGGAGCTTTTTGGAGGAATTTTTAGGGTTTTCTCGGTAAACAATCATATCATCAGCAAATAGTGACATTTCCTGTAGTGCTGGCTTGGTAGTGGCAAATTCTCTCAGCCTTTGTTTGTCTGAAAAAGACTGTGTCTTTCCTTCATTTATGAAGTTTTGTTTCACTGGATACAAAATTCTTGGCTGATAAATGTTTTGTTGAAGGATCCCTCAATCCCTTTTAGCTTGTAGGGTTTTTGATGAAAAATCTTCTGTTAATCTGATAACTTTTCCTTTATAGGTTACCTGGTGTGTTTGCCTCACAGCTCTTAAAATTCTTTCCTTTGTCTTGGCTTCAGATAACCTGATGAAAATATGCCTAGGCAATGATCTTTTTGCAATGAATTTCCCAGTTGTTCTTTCAGATTATTGTGTTTGGATGTCTATGTCTCTAGCAAGGCCAGGGATATTTTCCTTGATTTTTCCCCTAAATATGTCTTCCAAACTTTTAGATTTCTCTTCTTCCTCAGGAACACCAATTATCCTTAGGTTTGGTTGTTTAACATAATCACAAACCTCTTAGAGTCTATGTTCATTTTTAAAATTCTTTTTTCTTTGTCTTTGTTGGATTAGGTTAATTTGAAAACCTCATATTTGAACTCTGAAGTTCTTTCTTCTGCTTGTTTGATTTTATTGCTAAGACTTTCCAGAACTTTTTGTATTTCTATAAGTGTATCCTGTATTTCCTGAAGTTATGATTGTTTATTTATGCTATCTACTCTACTGCAGATTTCTCCCCTCTCTTTTTTGTATCTTTTTTTGATTTCCTTAAATTGGACTTCATCTTTCTCTGGTGCCTCCTTGATTAGCTTAATAATCAACCTGAATTCTTTTTCAGGCAAATCAGGGATTTCGTCTTGGTTTGGATCCATTGCTGGTGAGCTAGTGTGATTTTTTGGGGGTGTTAAAGAACGTTGTTTTGCCGTGTTGCCAGAATTGTTTGTCTGGTTCCTTCTCATTTGGGTAGACTATTTAGAGGGGAGATCTGGGGCTCAAGGCTGCTATTCAGATTCTTTTTAGCCGCAGGGTGTTCCCTTAATGTAGCACTCGTTCCTTTTTCCTAGGGATGTGACTTACTGAGAGCCACACTGTAATGGTTATTATTTGTCTTCTGGATCTAGCCACCCAGCATGGGCTACCAGGCTCTGGGCTGGTACTGGGAGTTGTCTGCACAGAGTCCTGTGATGCAAACTGTCTTCAGGTCTCTCAGCCAGGGATACTAGCATGTGCTCTGATGGAGGTGGCAGGGGAGTGAAATGAACTCTGTGAGTGTCCTTAGTTTTGGTTGTTTAATGGACCTTTTTTGTGCTGGTTGGCCTCCTGCCAGGAGGTGATGCTTTCAAGAGAGCATCAGCTTTGGTAGTATAGGGAGGATCAGGTGGTGGTTGGGACCCTAGAACTTCCAAGAGAATGTGCCCTTTGTCTTGAGCTACCAGTGTGGGTAGGAAAGGACCATCAGGTGGGGGCAGGGTTAGACTGTCTGAACTCAGACTTTTCTTGGGCAGGGCTTGCTACAGCTTCTGTGAGGGGTGGGGGTGCTTCATTCGTTTTTATGCTTTTTTCTTTTGTCTCTTCTGCCTGTGTATTTACAAGTAGGCTTTCTTCATGCTTGATAATTCTTTCTCTTGCTTTATAATTTTGCTGCTCAGAGACTCTGATACATTCTTCCGTATGTGAATTGCATTTTTCCTCTCCCAGCTTTCTGTTTGAGTCTTTTTAATTATTTCAATCTCTTTGTTAAATTTATTGGACATAATCTGAATTCTTTCTCTGTGTTATCTTGAATTTTATTAAGTTTTCTGACAACAGCTAATTTAATTTTCTTCCTGAAAGGTCACTTATCTATATCTGTCTGGGATTGTTCTCTAGTACCTTTTGTAGTTCTTTTGGTGAGATTATGTTTTCCTTTATGGTCTTGATGCTTGTGGATTAATTTTGGTATCCAGACATTGAAGAGTTATTTATTTATTATAATCTTCACAGTCTCAGCTTGTTTGTACCCATCCTTCTTGGGAAGGCTTTCCAAGTATTCAAAGGGACTTGGGTGTTGCCACCTGTTTTATTCACTCTAGCTGTATGTACATTAGGAAGCACCTCAAGCCTAGTATCGCTGTGGCTCTTGCAGACTTATTAGATGTACCACCTTGGTGGTCTTGGACACGATCCAGAAGAATTTTCTGGATTACCAGGCAGTGACATTTGTTCTCTTCCCTTACATTCTTCCAAACAAATGGAGTCTTTCTCTCTCTATGTTGAGCTGCCTGGAGCTGCAGGAGGGGTGACACAACCACCCCTGTAGCTACCACCACGGGGACTGCACTGAGTCAAACCAGCATAGCACAGATTACCCCAGGTCCATGGTAACACTGTCTACCTACCATCTATGTTCACTTAAGACCCTAGGCCTCTACAATCAGAAGGGTGGTGAATCCAGCTAGGCTGTGTCCTTCCCTTCAGGGTGGTGATTTTTTCCCTGACCCTGGGTGATCCAGGGATGCTATCCATCAGCCAAGTCCTGGGGTCAGAAACCTTAGGAATCTACCTGGTGCTGTATTGTCCTGCAGCTGAACTGGCACCCAAGGCAAAATACAAAGTCCTTTCCACTCTTCCCTTCCCTTTCCACAAGCAGAGAAGCCTCTTGCTGTGGCCACTGCTGACCCTGGCCCATGAAGAGTACTGCCTGGCTACCATCAATGTTCACTCAAGCCCCAAGGGCTCTTCAGCTTGTCGTGAATTCTGTGAGGCCTGGGGCTCTCGCTTTGTAGTGCTAGGCTCCCCTCTAGCTCAGGGCATGCCTAGAAATACCATCCAAGAGCTAAGGCCTGAAATCAGAAACCCCTACAGCCCACTTGGTGCTCTACCTCATTGTGGGCAAGCTGGTACCTAAGCTGTAAGACAAAGACCCCTTTACTCTTTCTTCTCCTTTTCTCAAACAGAAGGAATCTTTTCCCATAGCCACCACTGTTGGGAATGTGCTAGGTCCCACCTGAAGCAAGCACATCTCTGAGCCTCACCCAAGGCCCATGGTGAGTAGTGCCTAGCTGCCACTGCTGACTATTCAGGGTCCATGTCAACAGGTGATGAATCCTCCCAGGATGAGGTTCTTGCCTTCAAAGCAGTGGGTTCCTTTCTGGCCCATGGTGTGTCTAGAAGAGTTCTCTGGGAGCTAGGGCCTGGAATTGGGGCCCCAGGACTCTGCCTGGTGCCCTATCCTACTGTGACTCAGATGGTATCCAAGTTGCAAGACAAAGTCCTCTTTCCTTTCTTCTTCTTAAGCAGAAGGAAGGAGTCTCCCCAGAGCTGTGAGCTGAGCTGCTATGAATTGGGAGAGGGGTGTCATGAGCACGCACTTTGGCCATGTCATCTGGTATCTCACTAGGTTGTATGCCCCCCAAGTCCAGCAGCTCTGAGCCCAGCACAGCACCAGGACTTGCCTAGAAATTGCAGTCCAGGTGGCCTGGCCTGACTTTCAAGGTTGTTTAGAACCACAGAGCACTTTAGCCTGTGGTGGCAAGGTTTGACAGAGTCCAGGTTTCAACTGCTGTGACAGGCAGTTCCCCCCTGAATACGGCTGGTCTAAATGATCCTTCTGTGTGTGCCAGATGAGTTCTGCCTGGTGTTGCTTCCCATGGTGACAGGGCAGCACTTAGTTCCAATGCCGAGTCCCACAGTCACTGTGCTTTCCCGTTCCCAACTGCACAGATTCTCTCTCTCCACCACGCAGCCATTGCTGGGGTTTGGGGGAAGAGTGGCATTGGTAATTCAAGACTTTTTTATCCTCTTCAGTGCTCCTTTCAGGGATGTGACATTAAAGCCAGGTATAGTGATTGCTCATCTAACTTTTCATTCCTATGAAGGTACTTTACTGTGTGGATAGTTATTGAGTTTTGTGTTTCTGTGGGGAGACAATGGTGGAGGCTTCTATTCAGCCATTTTTCTCTGCCTCCCTCTCTACTACTAAGGTGTATACTTCTTAATTGAGGAATTTAATTAATTTACATGTAAGATTACTAATAATAGGTGACAACTTACTCCTTTGTTACATGGTTTCTAGTGCTTTTATACAGTCTTTGATGCTTTCTTCCTCTCTCATTTTTTCTTTGTGGCTTTGTCATTTTCTGTTGTGATGAGGTTTTCTTTCTTATTTGGGTAACTGAGGGTCTTCATTACTTCCTTTATAAATTTCAATGTTCTTCCTTAGGTACTTTACTCAAAGTATAGCTATGCGTTTTTCTGTTTTGCTTCTTCTTCGTAAAGGAGAGGAGCATTGGGCACCTCTAGCCAGCCATCTAGATGGTGTCCTGAAGACCTTTTTGAGAACCACGAATCCATAATCAGTGCTGGTATAGTTGAAAGGAGAGTGGTTAAGCATGTGTACTCTGACCAGTGGTCAGGTCTAAGTTTTGCCCCTCATTGTGTGGCCCTGAATTTGCTTCTTCACTTTTCTGATCTGTAAAATGGGAATAATTTAGTACTCGCTTCAGAGGTTTATTGTACAGACAAGATAATGCATTAAGAGAGCTTAGCACAGCAGTTGGAACTTAATGTTTATTAAGTGTTAAATATTATTACAATTGCTTTGTATATCAGTAACTTGTTATATAATAGACTTTCAATTAAATGTCCTAATGAAGAAGAAGGTATTGGTTGAGGGGCTAGTAGAGAGAATTTTGAGTTTCTGAAAATTCACAATTGACCTTTAATATTCAACCTAAAGTTGAAGCAGATTCCTGGATGCAGCTGCAGGTGAAATGTTGATGCTAGAACAGCACAATTCATTTGCTGGTCTTCTTCTGACCCATATATGTCTTGACAGGCATTCAGTGAATTAGAATCTATAAGAGAGTCAAAGGCCAAGAGTTTGTTGGAATGTTACAGCTTTTGTATGAGACCTGCAAACCTGGTGTCAAATGTCCTTAGTTTAATATTGCATGTCATCCCTTGGCCAGTGGGCAAGCCAAATATACTGTTAGAATATTTTTTGTGGTTCTATTTAAAATCCATATTCAGCAGAAAGGCTCACCGAGTTTGTTTGAAGGGTTGAATCAATCTCTGTCTCCCTCTCTTACCCCCTTCTTTCCCCCCTCCCTCTTTCCTTCTTTCCATATTTCTCTCTCCCTGCCCTGTTTTTTTTTTTCTTATGTGTACACATGCTAAGTGTTTCCCAAAATGTGATCCATAGAACATTTGCATCAACCTGAGGTGCTTGGTGAAAATAGAGATTCCTGAGCACTGACCTAGATGTAATAAATCAGAATCCCTAGAAGTGGAGTTAGAAAGTCTACATTTAAAAATAATTTCAGGCCAGGCGTGGTGCCTCACGCCTGTCATCCCAACACTTTGGGAGGCTGAGGCGGGCGAATCACGAGGTTAGGAGTTCGAGACCAGCTTGACCAACATGGTGAAACCCTGTCTCTACTAAAAATACAAAAAATAGCCAAGTGTGGTGGTGCTCACCTGTAATCCCAGCTACTCAGGCGGCTGAGGCAGCAGAATCGCTTGGACCCGGGAGATGCAGTTTGCAGTGAGCCGAGATCATGCCACTGCACTCCAGTCTGGGTGACAGAGCAAGACTCTGTCTCAAATAAACAAAATAAAACAAAACAAAATAGTTCCACTATTGTAGTGAATATTAAGCTTGGGAAATACTACTACAAAAGACTGTCCATCCCATATGATAGTAAGGATGGTTTTATTTGTTAATTATGATTAGTCATTAGAAAAGTTTATAATATTCACATCAGAATTCCCCTGGCTCCATAAATTTTATTCCAAAGCCACACATATCTCAGAGCTTGTGTTATGCTATTCCATCCCATTATCAGCCTGTGTACAGTAAAAAACAGCTAGGAATGAAATGTGGTTTAACGTGATTTATTAATAATTGTCACTATATTTTTATATATGCACAGAACTGGATGCTTTGAGGATATAAAATTGGAAAACAATATGATTGCTGATTTAAGGTAGCTCTCATTATGGTGAACTGGCTTAACCAAGAGCCATACCCCTGTGCATCCTTTTGAATGAGTGTTGCTGGAGTCTGTTCTTAGGTTAAAGCAAATCACCATGTTCCACTCATCTCTTTGATTTAAAATCCATAGCTGGTAATCTCAGATGTAACATCAGTAACTGAAAGACACCAAAGTTAATATAATTCAAATAAGTTTAGACCAGTGCCCAATCTATGAAAGGACATCAGTGACAAGGAGCATTAAGATTCTGTTCTAAGTGTCTGTACATGAATTTTTAGTATCAGCCAACTCAATAGGGCTGACAGCTTTTCCCCATTTCACCTGTCTCTAAGTTGGTTTGGATAAATGACTCTGGTTTCTATTTTTGGCCTTCATTTGACACCTTACTCACCATCTCCTATCTCTGAACCTTACCTAGTACCTTATGCTCATCCAGAACTGTTTACTATACCTACTGTTTTCTTGCCAACTTTGCTCATCTACAAAGGATAAATGACTTTAGTGACCATCCAAAGAAAGAGCCAGCACCCTTTCAGGTCTGTAAATATGCACACCAATTACACCCATTGATTAAGTGTAATAACTTGCTATTGAAGTACAAGAATTGGTTACCCATGTGCTCTTTCATAAAGTCCAGCTCTTGGAAGAGTGTACTGATGATATGATTAATTTTTACAGCTAATAATAAACACTACTATCTACATCATGAAGAAAAGCCAGCTGATCCTTTAATGAGGATTTCATCCATAACTTTACAAAGGATAACAAGGAAAAATATACAATTTGGTTTTTGGTGTCAGAACTCTAAAATTTTGACTAAGCCTTAGTTCTTATTACAGGGGAATAAATGGAAGTTAATATTTATTGTGCACCTACACTCTGCGACTTACACAAGTAGCTAGTGGCTCAGCTGGGATTTGAAATGAGGTCTGTCTGATATACTAGATGTTGGAAATTGATTTTTATTTTCTTATGGCCACAAATGGCTTCCTCCAAGGAAAATCCACTTTAAGAATTAGTTATCTGGAGCAGCAACAATACACGTGGAACCTCAACTTATAAACATGTTTGTCCTCGACTATAAATTGTGTTTGGCCTTTAACTCTGATGATCTGTGTTTATGTACATGGGTTTTTATTGTACCAGCAGAGTTTCTAAAACAAGTAAGAATTACCTATGATCAAAAAGAACAACAACAAAACAATCTCTTGTGATTTTTTACTGTAAATGTTTGAGTTACATTTGTTACATGTCTCTATCACTTTATGCTATCTATTGATGTGAAGACAAATTGGTCCTGTGACAATGTTCTGTTTTAGAATGCATTGCCTTTGTGGGAGGTACAGCAGACTGTGATGAGGACTCTGATAAGGACTTTGGAGAAAGATGGTAGTTCTGATGAGGCTTGTGAGAGAAATATATTAGTGCAGTCAGAGTGAGCATAACTCTAACCTGAATATGTTGATATTGATTTGAGGGACTGTCTTCTAAAACGAGTCAGTTAAAATAAGGAATTAACCAAAGGAATTTTTTTGATGTTAGTAAGTGCATAGAACACTTAAGAAAGCGTTCTTTCTGACACTGAGAGAGACAACGAGCAGTTTCAAATGGGCTTTGTAGGAAAATACCAAAACTTCAGAGCAGGAAGATCTATGAGCTTTAAAGGCTGAATTTTAACTGAAAATAAGCCTCTGGAAGCCAACAAAACCTCAACTTGAATAAAAAAAAAATCTATATAAACATATTTGAATTAAAGTTGGTAATTAAAAATACCCATCACTAGTTATTGAGGGGACCTATATGACTGGCAGATTACAAACATTTTGCTAATCTTCACACCACTAACACTAGAGGATGTTCATATCCCTATTTTACTGAAGGGTAAACTGAGAAAGGTACAGAGACTTTTTCAACATTGTGCAAATAAGTATCAGGCTCTGAATGCAGCTTGGCCAAACTCTACAACATGTACTCTTCGCATCTGTCTTAGTCTGTTTGGGCCGAGATAACAAAATACAGGCACACTTTGTTTTATTGTACTTTGTAGACATTGTGTTTTTTACAAACTTAAGGTTTGTGGCACCCCTACGATGAGTATTTCTATTGGCACCATTTTTTTCCAACAACATGTACTCACTTTGTGTCCCTGTGTCACATTTTGGTAGTTCTCACAATATTTCAAACTTTATTGCAACATGTATTCTGGTGATCTCTGATCAGGGATCTTTTATGTTACTGCTGTAATTGTTTTGGAGTTTCACAAATTGAACCTGTAGAAGAAAGTGAACTTAATTGATAAATGTATGTATTCTGACTACTCAACCAACCAGATGTTCTTCCATCTCTCTCTCTCTCCGTGGGCCTTCCTATCCCCTAAGACACATTAATATTGAAATTAGGATAATTAATAAATCTACTATGCTCTCTAAATGTTCAACTGAAAGGAAGAATTGCACATCTCTCACTTTAAATCAAAAGCTAAACATGATTAAACTTAGTGAGGAAAACACGTTGAAACCTGAGGCAGGCCAAAAGCTAGGCCTCTTGTGCCAAACAGCCAAGTTGTGAATAAAAAGGAAAAATTCTTGAAGGAAATTAAGAGTGATACTCTAGTGAACGCATAAATGATAAGATAGTGAAACAGCCTTATTGCCAATATGGAGAAAATTTGATGGTCTGGATAAAAGAGTAAACTAGCCACAGTATTCCCTTAAGCCAAAGCCTAATCCAGAGCAAGGCTACAATTCTCTTCAATTCTGTGAAGGCTGAGAGAGGTGAGGAAGCTGTAGAAGAAAAGTTACAAACTATCAGAGGTTGGTTCCCGAGGTTTAAGGAAAAAAGCTGTCTCTATGTCATAAAAGTGCAAAGTGAAGTAGCAAGGGCTGATGTAGAAACTGCAGCAAGTTATCTATATCTGGCTATGACTGTTGATGAACATAGCTACACTAAAAACAGATTTTCAATGAAGACAAAACAACTTTGTACTGGAAGAAGATGCCATCTAGGACTTTCATAGCTAGAGAGAAGTCAATGCCTGTCTTCAAAACTTCAAAGGACAGGCTGATTCTCTTGTTACAGGCTAATGTAGCTGGTGACTTTAAGTTAAAGCCAATGTTCATTTACCATTCCCAAAATTCTAGAGCTCTTCAGAATTATACTCAGTCTACTCTGTCTGTGCTCTATAAATGCAACAACAAAGCCTGGATGACAGCACATCTGTTTACAGTATAGTTTACTGAATATTTTAAGCCCACTGTTGACACCTACTGCTCAAGGGGGAAAAAAAGATTCCTTTCAAAATGTTACTTCTCACTGACAAGGTACCTGACCACCCAAGAGCTCAGATGAAGATGTACAAGGAAATTAATGTTATATTCATGCCTACTAATACGACATCCATTCTGCAGCCCATGGATCAAGGTGGTGATTTTGACTTTGAAGTCTAATTTAGGAACTACATTTCATAGGGTTATAGCTGCCATAGACAGTGATTGCTCTGATGGATCTGGCAAAGTAAATTGAAAAACTTCTGGAAAGGATTCACCATTCTGAATGCCATTAGGAACACTAGTGCTTCATAGGAGAAGGTCAAAATACCATTAACAGGAGTTTGGAGAAGTTGATTTTAGCCCTCATGGGTGACTTTGAGGGGTTCGAGACTTCAGTGGAGGAAGTCACTGCAGATGTAGTAGAAATAGCAAGAAACTAGAAGTGGAGACTGAAGATGTGACTCAATTACTATAATCTCACTATCAAATTTGAACAGATGAGGTGTTGCTTTGTATGGATTAGCAGAGAAAATGGTTTCTTGAGATGGAATCTATTCTTGATGAAGATGCTGTGAACATTGTTGAAAGGACAACAAAGGAGTTGGAATATTACCTAAACTTAGTTGATAAAGCAGCAGCAGGTTTGAGAGGATCGACTGCAATTTTGAAAAAAGTTCCACTGTAGGTAAAATGTTATCAAACAGCATTGGATGCTACGAAGAAATGTGTTGTGAAAGGAAGAGTCAATTAATGTGGTACACTTCATTATTGCTATCTTACTTTAAGAAATTGCCACAGCCACCCCAGCCTTCAGCAACCACCGCATGGTCAATCAGCAGCTATCAACATCGAGACAAGATCTCCCACCAGTTAAAAGATTACAACTTATTGAATGTTCAGATGACTGTTAGCATTTTTTAACCATAAAGTATTTTTAAATTAAGATATATACATTGTTTTTAAAAAATAATGATATTGCACACTCAATAGACTATAGTGTAATGTAGCATAACTTTAAAAACTTTTGAATTATACTTTAAGTTCTGGGATACACGTGCAGAACGTGCAGGTTTGTTACATAGGTATACACCTGCCATGGTGGTTTGCTGCATCCATCAACCCATCATTTACATTAGGTATTTTTCCTAATACTATCCCTCCCTTATCCCCCAACCTTCTGACAGGCCCCAGTGTGTGATGTTCCCATCCCTGTGTCCATGTGTACTCATTGTTCAACTCCCACTTATAAGCGAGAAAATGTGGTGTTTGGTTTTCTGTTCTTGTGTTAGCTTGCTGAGAATGATGGTTTCCAGCTTTATCCATGTCCCTGCAAATGACATGAACTCATCCTTTTTTATGGCTGAATAGTATTCCATGGTGTATATGTGCCACATTTTCTTTATTCAGTCTATCATTGATGAGCATTTGGGTTGGTTCCAAGTCTTTGCTATTGTGAACAGTGCCACAATAAACATACATGTGCATGTGTCTTTATAGTAGAATTATTTATAATCCTTTGGGTATATACCCAGTAATTGGATTGCTGGGTCAAATGGTATTTCTGGTTCTAGATCCTTGAGGAATCGCCACACTGTCTTCCACAATGGTTGAACTAATTTACACTACCACCAACAGTGCAAAAGCATTCCTATTTCTCCACATCCTCTCCAGCATCTATTATTTCCTGACATTTAATGATTGCCATTTTAACTGGTGTGAGATGGTATCTCATCATGATTTTGATTTGCACTTCTCTAATGACCAGTGATGATGAGCTTTTTTTTTTCATATGTTTGTTGGCTGCATAAATGTCTTCTTTTGAGAAGTGTCTTTTCATATCCTTCACCCACCTTTTGATGGGGTTGCTTGTTTTTTTTCTTGTAAATTTGTTTAAGTTCTTTGTAGATTCTGGATATTAGCCCTTTGTTAGATGGATAGATTGCAAAAGTTTTCTCCTGTTCTCTAGATTGCCTGTTCACTCTGATGATAGTTTCTTTTGCTGAGGCATCATGCTACCTGACTTCAAACTATACTACAAGGCTATAGTAACCAAAACAGCATGGTACTGGTACCACAACAGAGATGTAGACCAATGGAACAGAACAGAGGCCTCAGAAGTAACACCACACATCTACAACCATCTGATCCTTGTCAAACCTGACAAAAACAAGCAATGGGGAAAGGATTCCCTATTTAATAAATGGTGTTGGGAAAACTGGCTAGCCATATGCAGAAAACAGAAACTGGACCCCTTCCTTATGCGTTATACAAAAATCAACTCAAGATGAATTAAAGACTTAAGTGTAAGACCTAAAATCATAAAAACCCTAGAAGAAAACCGAGGCAGGACCATTCAGGACATAGGCATGGGCAAAGACTTGATGACGAAAACACCAAAAGCAATGGCAACAAAAGCCAAAATTGAGAAATGGGATCTAATTAAACTAAAGAGCTTCTGCATAGCACAACACAAGTTTTATATGCACTTGGAAACCAAAAAATGCATGTAACTAGCTTTATTGCAATATTCATTTTATTGCTGTGGTCTGGAACTAAACCCACAATATCTCTGAGATATGCCTGTACCACAGACTGGGTGACTTAAAAATTTTTTTTTCCTCACATTTTTGGAGGCTAAAAGTCCAAGGTCAAGGTGTTGGCTGATTTGGTTTCTCCAGAAGCCTCTTTCCTTGGCTTGCAGATGGCTGCCTTCTCACTGCGCCCTCACATGACCTTTTCTCTGTGTGCATGCATCCCCAGTACCTTTTCCTGTTTTTTACTGAATAATTTAAAGATACCCGTCCTACGGAATAGCAGCTTACGCTTATGACCTCGTTTTACCTTGATTATCACTTTAAATGCCCTATCTCTAAGTACAATAACATTGAAGGATATCTTAGTCCTTTTTGTGTTATGACAAAATACCTGAGACTGGATAATTTTTAAGGAAAGTAAATTTATTTTCTAGAGCCTGGAATGTCCAAGATCAACATGCCAGCAGGTTCCATCTCTGGTTCCAAGATGGTGCTTCATTGCTGCATCCTTTGAATAGGAGGTACATTGTATCCTAACATGGCAAAAGAGCAAGAGAGAAGGAACTCACTCCAGCAAGTCCTTTTTATAGTAGCATTAACTCATTCATGAGCATGGAGCTCTCATCCTCCCAAAAGTCTCTATCTGCCAACACTGTTCAATTGGGGATTAAATTTCCAACACATGAGTTTTGGAGGCAATAAAATGTTCAAACCATAGCATGGGTTAGGGCTTCAACATATGAATTTGGGAGGACACATCTCAGCCCATAACATCATCCTACCTGACTATCCCTTAGATTCAATCTCAGGGGGATGTGGGAGAGGACTTGAAATGAAACAAGATAGTGAAGGGCCCACTCTATTCAAAACGCCAAGTATAACTGAAAGGACTATCTTTACTCTGATTAACTTTTTTAAAATCTTTAAATATGTTGAAGTGAAAACAAACCAACATTGTAAATAATTGGCATTATAAAGCCCATTAAAAGTCTGTTAAGAAGGTGACATAGAAGGGAGCAGTTTAGGTGACAGAGATGGGAGGCAGGTCAGATATTGACTGATAGTGCCTGGCAGGGCCAGGGTTGAAAAGAAATTTATCTTTGAGAGGTAGATTGTAAGTCAATGTACAAATTATTAACAGATAAAAGATTTCGTATCTTTGGATTTGCCCTAATAGGTATTTCTTAACTCCAGATTCATTTACTAAGTCCTTATATTGTATTTTTGCTTGTAAATAGCACAGTTTTTAAGAATTTAGTCTCTGACTTACACTATCTCTAATTTACACTCATTTCTTAGTTGACAGGCAATTCAATTACAGCTGGCAAATATTAGGTTGCTTTTAGCACTTACTGGCAGTGAAAGCTCAGGGCTGAGGTAAAATTCCTGTGTAAGACCTTCAGAATCTATGTAAGAATTATCACGAATCCTGAACAATAGTGGCAGAACTCGAATGACAAATACCATTTGTGGTGGTCCTTAGGTGATCACGCATTATAGCCCCTGAACTTGGAGTCTGGCTCTGACTCAGTTCTGGAATCCTGCTATTGGTAAACTAATTCAGTACCTCATTTTCCTCACGATGGGGGCTCACCAAATGAACACTACATTTGTTACCTTCTCCAAACTGCTGGGGTTGTCACTCTGTCATAGAAGGAAATTAGATTTGTCTGACATTATATTCTTCATAGCCAGGTTGATAGACTGCTCTGTGTATCTCAAAAATCTTTGCCAATTGATTACTTTCCTTTTTCTTTGCTTCTGCATTTTTTGAGGTACGAAAGCTAATGCCTCCAATTTCTGACTATTGTTTTTCACATATTAAGTGCTGCTTTATCTTCACCCTTTCTTATTTATCATGCTTCTCATAGTTTTCCATGAGCAGGATTCACACTCAGCAAAACTAGAGGTGAGTCAAGTTGATTCTAATGTCTCCCCACTTCCCACTGCTCTTTCCCTGAAGAACTCTTACCTCCATTAGGAATTTAAACTATGATCTTATTCTCATTCCTGGGTGGGCTGAAATTCTTGCCTGGAAAGCAACTAATTTTACGTCTCACCTGCCCTCAGGTTTAAGGTAGTATCCTTCCATAGTTTTTAACCATTTGAATAGGGAACTCTTAAAAGACGTGAAAACTCTTCAAAGACCAAGGGAATGAGTTTCTATTGGTAGAATTTCACAGAATAGTGTGCATGTAAGTTAGGGGCTTCTTTTTATCTCAGCATCCCATCACTTAGAGGCAGTCCCATACTCTAGCAGTTTTCAAGTGAAAAAAGGCATTTTTAATAGTGGCAGCCTCAATTCCTGGGGGTTTGAAAATTTTTCTCAAGCCAAGAATCTGTTCCAGAACAATTGCTTCAGATATCTCTTGATTCAATAAAAGAGCTAAGTTTTTTGAAATATGCAAATGTGCTTGAGCTCATTTTGCTAAGTTGTTCAAGGTCTTCAATGGAAATATGAGAAATCTTCTAGAAAGAAGGATTAAGAATGTGCTAAAATAAAGGGGCAGGGCTTGTGAAGACTGTACAATTAGTTACTTATTAAGTAAGCTTAGCCACATAACTACTGGGGTCCCAAAATACTATATACCAGAGTTGGAAGGGATCTTAGAGGTTCTCTACCTGTTTCCCTAATGGAAGGTAATGTGGGATAATGGGACAAAAAAAGGAACATGTACTTTGGAGTCAGATAGACCTAGGTTTGAATTCCATGCTTAGTGGGTGACCTTGGGAAAATGAGAACGTTTTTGGGTCTCAGTTTCCACTTCTGAAAAATGAAGATGACAGTGCCTTCTAAAAGGGGCTGTTGTGAGGATTGGAGATTATGTATATCTAAAGCACATTATAGGTGTTCAGGAAATGGTATCTATTGTTATTATCATCACCATAAGATTATAGATGAGGAAACTGAAGAGTAGAGGTTAAATGACTTACTCAAGGTAATTTAGCATGTTATTTAAAAATGGACTAGAACACAGGTCTTACATGTCTCTGACTCCTTGGCTTATCACAGCACATTACACTGCCTCATCAACTGCCATATATGGGAGACAGCCATTTATATGAAAATGGCAAATTGAGGCAATAATTAAAAGTTAAATCTAGTAAAGCATGAGTACACTGTTCTTCCTCTTTGTACTCTAAAATATATTTTCTCGGTACAAAGTTGGTAGACTAACAGAAGGGGTCTTGGAAGTCACCTTCCAGAAAGAGAATGATGAATGCTATGTGGTTATAGGGCTTGTTTTCTTGAAAGAAATAACCAGCAGTATTTTTGTGAGGTTGTACAACCATCATTTTAAATTGAAAACTTTGAATCTCTTTGATTCTAAATCATTTTGATATCTCTTGTCTACAAGTATTCACCTATTTGATAGATGAGGAAATTGAGGTGTACAGAGGTGAGGGACTTGCCCAATGCCATAAAAATAGTAAGTTGCAGAATCATAATTAAAACCAAGGTCTTCTGACTCAATTTAGAGCATTTTCTATCTATCCCACTTGAATTGCTCATACTTAAAAACGCTTTTTCTTTCTTGCCCTTTTGGATGTCAAACTTTTGAAAAATAACTGGGTATGGACATGACCGTCCCTTAGGACTATTTGAGACTATGTTACTCAGATATTTTCACTGTTAGCAAATGGCACCATCAACTTGAACTTTTTCTTGATTATGAAGTTTTTTTAATATAGCTGACTGGTGACCCAGATTCCTTCGTCCATATCCCACTCTGGCTCTGATGCAGATTTAAGTTCCTGTTTTGATCTCCTGCTTTGCCCCGTGGTCTGCTGTGGATATATTTCCACCCATGAGAAGACTTAGCCTTCACTTAGCCCTGAAGATCTTAGAATTGGCCCCATTTAGTAGGATACTGATACACATCAAGGGTTTTTTGCCCATCTGTCTTGTTTTCTTTTGTGCTCAGTTCCTGTCCCTGGGGTTGTTTCCTGGAATCTGGACCACTTGCTTGCTAATTCTACTGTTGGGAACTTACTGGTGAATTCTAAACCTTCCTCTTGACATGATGTGGTAACTAATCCTGTTATATACCTGGTAAGGGATCTTGGAAACTCTCAGAGGAACTTGATGATACCCCAGGGCCAAGTTGACAATTGCAAAACTGTTCTGAAGGTTATAGTAGAAAACATATGTTTCTCTATAGCAACAGAAGGCTAGCTGTAACCAAAACATTGACTGGGAGAGATACTGGCACCTCTCCTAGGTTGTAGAATTTTTCAGAAGAATTTTACAAATGATTTTTTTATTGCTGTATGGCAGCCCAATAAAAATATCACTAATAGCACTTACCTAAGCTGGACAAGCACCAACAATATTTTATAATCTTACCTTTGGAAGTAGTAAATCTTTGAGTTAAAACCATATATCATTAATATGACAAAAATGAAGATTGTTAAACCTCTTGCCTTGGTATGATTTATTTCCTGACAGCTGATACTGAGGACTAACTGGAAGCGGTCTCAACTATACTGTGTGATTTTAGTCTGGAAGAGGTTGCGATTGGAGGGAGTAGAAGTAAAGATGAGTTTCCTGGAATTTCTTTGTACCATCTATATTCAAATCACTTAATATCACACAAACTATTTCTCTGAAATTTAATGAGACTCCCAAGAGTTTTTCATTTTTCACTTTCACCACTGTACTTTTGCCTCCTGACCAAATTTTCTTGTTTGTAAAAGGAAAAGAGCTATTGTATTGTAGGTCCTTTGGGAGAACAGGAAGGAGAACAACAACAAGTGGGCTCTCACTGAGGTAAAAACAATTCTGGACAACCATATTATGAATAATAGCTGGATGTAGCTAGGAGAACTTGAAAGGAATGAACCCTGACAGGAACTACTGAGGAACAAAAACTTACACTGAGCTGTACTCACACTAAGCCATGGCCCCCTAAGGCATATGTAATGCCTAGAATACTATTTTCCCTGAACTCCATTTTCTTTCTGGTTTCATGGGGCCCTCTATTTCAGCTGTAAAGGTTATGACTCAAAATACTTTTTGGACCAAAGGCCTACAGCCCTCTTTTCTCCTCAATACACATATAAACACACACATACACGTTCTTTCTTTCTCTCTCTCTCTCTCTCTCTCTCACACACACACACACACACACACACACACAATTTAACACTCTCAGATTTTATTATCAAAAAGTCTCTATTACTTGTACCTGTTACTCTTAGTTTGAAATGGTTCCTGAAGTGCTGAGGCCAAGGATTGGTCATTCATTCATCCACTGAGTCATTAAACAAATACTCAAGTTCTTACAGTTTGCCAGATAATTTATTTGGCCTTGAGACACTTTGTTTGACACTTTTATTTGCCAGACACTTTATTTGCTTCTAACAACAATGTGTTAGAAGCTAAAAAAGAAATACAGAATGTTATGAAAATATGGGATATAGGAACATCAGGTAGGATAGGAGAGGGTGACTGAGTTAAGGAAGGCTTCCCAGAGACCTGCATAATAAGTGGAAATTAGCTAGGTAAATAGAGATGAAATATATTCCTGCAGAGGGGGAAGGCATGTGTGAAGGTTCTGATATGAAGGAGAATAACTGGTTTATCATGAGTGAAAAGTAGAATACAGAAACATTAGTTGGAGAGGTTGGCCCAAACCAGATCATGCAAGACAAGAGAGTAAGTATTTGCATGCATTGAATCATACTTCCCAAACTTTAGGTCCTGCTTCTCTTATTGTCCAGGTTTTGAGGTTCTTCTACCATAATATTAGTTTGCTATTCTGGAAGCCCCATTTAAGAGGAGACAATCAGTATCACAGGACCAAAGGTGGCTGTGCAGATGGTGAGCATAGGATTTGTCCATTTTATGAAGGGGGAGACCATTTAGAGCTGGCTATTTCAGGATAGGCAAACCAAAGTACTCCGTTACCATGGGAAATAATCTTAGAAACTGTGTTACTTGCCGTCAGGAAATGGTATATTTAAACTATTTCTATGAGATGGGTCTAATTATGCAAGGTCGATGATGGATTAGTCAAATTCCTAGATTATTTCTTAAAATCCATGCCTTACTTTGTCTTGCATCTTGAGCTCTGGTATCTAGCATATGTTAGCCACTTAATAAGTACCTGTAAAATGAATTGATATAGGTTTGTAATCTTACATTGGTAGAAGCCTGTGAGGATAGCTATCATAAATCTTCAGAAACTGGCTCCTGCAGCCATTGTTATAGAACTTGGCTGACTGAACGACTGTTTATATGATCCAATAATGTTTTTCTCAAAACAAATGGGTCAGGGTAGGAGCCAACTGAGAATTGTAAATGGCAGATCTCATGGACTCAGGGACTCCTTGAACATGACATCTCGGAGACCCTAGATTGGGGTGCCATATGTCATCTAGATCTGCTACATCTATGATGATTTCACTAGAATATTAAAAATAATAATTTGTGTGTTGGGAAGAAGTTTGCATTTTTGTGAAGGAAAATTTATTTAGCTGCTGCTAAGGTGTTAAGGTGCTACTGAGAAAAACATTTATCATTATTTGCTAGAGCCATCAAGTCTTGCCTCTGCATGGCTCAATGAACTTTCATATTTAACGACAGAAGAGGAAAGTCAGAAAAGTAAGATACCAAGCAACAATTCTTCCACTGGGTGGTGGAGTGTCCTAAAGTCTTTTTACTCAACATTTCACTAGGTGTTAAGTGCTGATTATCAGTAAAATCAAGTCATTTTCTTTGAGTCATGCTATTCCAGAAGGCATTTGGCAAGAAACAGATGGAGTGAAAGTATAAACATTTTTTTTTTTTTTGAGATGATAGAGGAATAAGAACTCTAGCTTCTGAACTCAGTCTCAACTTACTTGCAAACAGACTTCCAGAAGTTGGGCTTGTCTTTTTAGAACTTCTGACCAAAAGATATTCTGGGGCATTCTGAGAAGTTACCAGGTTTGTTAGGCAAAGGCAAGATGCTATGTTCAGGAGAGAAGAAATTCAGAGTGATTGAGGCAGGATTCATCTGTATGGATGGATTAGGGATTTTCTTTGTGGAAAGATTTGAGAGTTTCCTCCACAAAAAAAGAATATCTTAAAAGCCTTCAGCAGAGCCTGATATTCCAGAAGCCAACTAAGTAATTGAAGGTCATCAATTTACTGAGAATTAATTCACCAAAAACGATCTTACTTAATGATTAATTGGCCAAGTCACCAAACTACTGATTGTTTTGAAGTTTTACTGTGTTTTGTTGCAGTCATCTTTCAGCCAGCATAGGGTGGGGGGAGAGGAGTAGGGTGAGAGTTATAGGGAGATTCTGCCCCTTTGAGATAACAGCATACCTCTCCTTCCTTTAAAATAGTTTAATTATGCATTCACCAAAACTGGTTTCAATTAACTACTTCAAAAGTTAAAAAAAATAATTTATGCTATATGTGATGTGTGTTAGTCAGGAGAGGATAGATTATGTCACAGTAGGTAATTAACCTTAAAATCTCAGTGTCCTAATATAGCAAAGGTTTATTTCATATGTATGATGGACATAAATGCAGTTTGAGTTTGGTGAGAAAGCTCTACTATACAAGATATTCAGGGACCCAAGCTGCTGAAGGAAGAACCTAGGCTGATGAAGACTCTATCATCTTTTAACTACACTATTTGGAACACATGCCAGAGTAGGAGAAGAGACTAGAGAATCACAAAAAATTGTTTTAGGATAGAAGTGATACGCAGAACTTCTTTTCATGTTTCTTTAGTCAGAACTAGTTATATATCCCTATCTAATTGCAGAGTCGCTAAGTCCCTTTTATTGAAAGGACAACAGAAACTGTTCACTGCTAATAATATCTACACAGGATGGACTTAAGAATTTGGGAGGCTTTTTCTGAAATTTCAGTTTTACTGAAATTTGCAAGTAGTGATTTTGTTGCAGCAGGAGCTGGTTATAGATGAGGACTGGCAGAAGAGTTCGTGACCTTAGCAGCTTCCACCGCCAACACACACACACACA
>NW_012116066.1:2416202-2416856 GCF_000951035.1 Colobus angolensis palliatus
TCCATGGGGCAGTCAACAGGGCAGGCAGATAGAGAGGCACTTCTGAGACCTGACTGAAACTAACAGGCTTTGATGAGTTAATTTTTTGGTGACATGAATTTTAGAGAATCGGCTTTGGATGATTTGATATTTGGTGAATTAATCTAAAGCTTGAAATTCTAGACAAGCTCTTTTTGTTTTTTAATTTTTGTATGAGAAGTGATGGATGATTTGCTTGCCAGTTGAGAATAGGTGTTTGAAAAAGTTCAGCGAGAGAAAAGGAGACAGAAAAGAAGGGCATCCACAATTGGTGGTTTTGGCTCTGGCTGTCAGGTGAGTTGGGAGAATAGTGTGGGGATAGGGCAGTGCTACTAATTGAGGGGTACAATTTTATTGATGGTGCATCCTTGATCCAAGGCCTGGTCTCTGGGGGGTAATTTTGAAAGTCCAAAAAACTTGTGTAGTGACTGCCCTGAGTTTCTCTTTCAGTCTTTTGTTTGTAGTTCCATATGTAAGGTAGCATTCTCAAAAACATATTACCTATTTTATGTTAATTTATAATCAACTAAGTTAATATTTATTTTTCGTTTTTTTTTTATTATACTTTAAGTTCTAGGGTACATGTGCATAACGTGCAGGTTTGTTACATATGTATACTTGTGCCATGTTGGTGTG
>NW_012116067.1:0-527 GCF_000951035.1 Colobus angolensis palliatus
ATACAGATGTTCAGGACTCAGATGTTTATAATATTGGAAAAAATCTATTGCAACTACATGGCAAAAGAATCCCAATCCTTTTTGAAAAAGCAACTGCAAATAGTTAATTTGTGAAAAATAATAGACCTGAAAAGCATAGCTCCTGGATCAACATTCCAGACTCAACAAATAATATTCAGTAGGTGCTGTAAGAAATGGAATTCATGACATACCTGAATAAAGCGAGAGAGAATTTACCACAGTCCAGAAACCTGACATTACATTGTAATAATTATTAATGAGCCATGATATAATAGGCTGGATTCTATGAACAGACATAGTGAAGAGACTAAAGCAACCTTTATCTTCCTAGTTTTCTTTGCTACATAAAATCTGCATTTTACTTGTAGACTCTGTGCTCGTTTTTGAGTGTGAGGCTTACCCAAGCAGATTTAAAAATTGTGCTGGCTTTCTTCACTATCCATCAAAACTCTGTCAGTTGATATGGTCAATAGGAAGTGCAAAATAATCCTAAATTTGCAGCACAA
>NW_012116067.1:577-1043 GCF_000951035.1 Colobus angolensis palliatus
TAAAAATTGTGCTGGCTTTCTTCACTATCCATCAAAACTCTGTCAGTTGATATGGTCAATAGGAAGTGCAAAATAATCCTAAATTTGCAGCACAATTTTGCACAAAATATGGTACATTTCAAAACACAGTTTTGTGCATAACTTTTAATTATCTATCAGATCAGACTACCTGTGTCTAGGTTCTTTTTCATTGGATTAGACAATCAAGAGGAGAGCTCATAGCTGAAGCATTTTGTCTTTAGCTGATTTGAAATACTTGCACAGTGACATAGTGATATAAAAATGATAATAAATAAATGAGTGGTTAAAATGATTTCTCTTCTTTTAAACTACTTTTACTTTTTGTCTGGGTTCTTTTTCTGAGGTTCTAGTTTTACCTACAGGTTTTGAGTTCTCTGAGAAGGGAAATATGGTTCATGCATCAAATAGGTTTTAAACAATCAATTATGCTCTGGAAAGAAAAAGA
>NW_012116067.1:2499-3971 GCF_000951035.1 Colobus angolensis palliatus
TGAGACGGGTGGATCACGAGGTCAGGAGATCGAGACCATCCTGGCTAACACGGTGAAACCCCGTCTCTACAAAAAAATACAAAAAACTAGCCCGGCGAGGTAGCGGGCGCCTGTAGTCCCAGCTACTCGGGAGGCTGAGGCAGGAGAACGGCGTGAACCCGGGAGGCGGAGCTTGCAGTGAGCTAAGATTGGGCCACTGCACTCCAGTCTGGGCGACAGAGCGAGATTCCGTCTCAAAAAAGAAAAGAAAAAAATCACAGATTCATTTGGTCATTTAAGGCATTATGCAAATTGAGGTTTCATTCATGCTCTGAATGTGAACAAACTGACTTTTTGACAAGGAAGAAATCAGAAATAGAGTGAAATTTCCAAGAACAACTAGCCTATTTCTAGTTTCCAGAAATAAACAGGAAGATATGACAGCATTTTTCAAAAACATACACAGCTCAGAGTGTTAGAAGTATAAGCTTTGTGTCGTAAAATCAGATTTTATCATTTCTTAAGAGTATTAAAACAGTAGAGTTGAATCTCAATGATTGGCACATAGTGTATTTAATTTTTAGCCTCTGTTATCAATGTTAAAATACATACAGGGTTCTTTTTAGCCATTTACCAAGCTCTAGATGCCTTTGAGTTACTTGGCATGTAGGATTAAAGCAAATAGAATCTAAGTTTAGATATTATAAAGCTAATTATAAATTATTTGGGCCTGTTTTGTGTTTCTGTTTTCCTCCGTTAATTTCCCTAATTAAATATCATCTTCTAAACCAATGGCTTCTACACTGACATTTATGTATATATTTCACTTGACAGCATTTTTTTCTTTTAGTTTTATATCAAACATGAATATGCACAGACCACTTTGAAGAGAAAGAACACAAAGAATTTCAGTCTTACATTTTTTTGAGAGCAGCGGTTAAAATACTAAGTTTTGTCAAGTCTGCTTGTATAAAGTGATTTACATGCAACCTGGTGGTCCTGGGAAAATGACTTAACTTGGTATAAATTTTCTTATCTGTGATGCTGGATTTGAATTAGGTGTTCTCTAATGATTTTGTATGAATTTTATAAAATATCAGAAGCAGTTTAGAAAAAAATACAGATAGAAGAATAAAATAGCCTACATTGCACTCTGGATGCATAAAATATTGCCAAATTAAATGTGATTAAATTCTTTATAATTACTCATTTGATAATAATTACAATAATTGCAGTTTCTTGAGAATATAGCATACCAGTAACTTGTTCTCAAGTGATTTAAAAATATGTTTCTTATTCTTCACTTGCAATTTTTCTGTAGCTTGAAATTGTTTAAATGTGTGTGTATATGTGTGTCTATATATTTCATCAACACACATTATACATACATTTTACATATCTAATGTTGTATTACATATAACAGTACACATATAATATATAGTGTAATTGAGAGGTGACAACATGCTAGCAGCCCTCACTCTCTGCACCTCCTC
>NW_012116068.1:0-5313 GCF_000951035.1 Colobus angolensis palliatus
ACCATGTTGGCTAGGCTGGTTTTGAACTCCTGATCTTGTGATCCTTGTGATCCAGGCTCCCAAAGTGCTAGGATTACAGGTGTGAGCCACTGCGCCCATCCAAGGTACCAGTTTTGCTTGGTAAAGATATTAATTTCCTTTTGCTGCTGTAACAAATTACTGCAAACCTAGTGGTGTAAAACAACACACATTTATTCTCTTACAATTTTGAAGGTCAGAAGTCTAGAACTAATCTTTTAAAAATTATTTTGTTGTAGAGATGGGATCTCACTATGTTTCCCAGGCTGGCCTTGAACTCTTGACCTCAAGTAACCCTCCCCCCTTGGCCTCCCAAAGTGCTGGGATTACAGACATGAGCTACCATACCCAGCCTTAAAACCAATCTTAGGGGCAGAAATTAAGATAGCAGCAAGTCTGTTTCTTTATGCAATGTTCTAGGATAGAATCTGTGTTTTGTCTCTTATATGGAGTCTGCCAACATTCCTTGTCTCATAACTACGTCACTCCAATTTCTGCTTCTATCTTCATATCATATCATTCTTTTCTAAGTTTGGTCCTTTTGCCGCCTCCTTATAAGGACCCCTGGCATTATATTGGGCCCACCAAAATAATTCTGGATGCTCTTTCCATCTTAAGATCCTTTATCACACCTGGACGTTCTGGGGTAGAATATCTCTGGACAGGTCATTGTTTAGCCAAGGACAGGGTTCGTCCGAGTTGGCAGGTCTTGAACTCCCAAGTTTTTTTTCTCAGCTTCGATTCGTCTGAAATCTCTGCTGAGTTTCTTAGCCCATCAGCTGCTTCTTCTAGGAGGAATAGACATGCCAAATACTAGACTTGCCTTTCTGAGGATTCCCACTTCTTTCACAAATTCTCACTCTTTTGATAGCTTTCTGAGGCTTTCAGACAGATACTGTTTTTTTTTTTTTTTTAGTATTTTCATCAAGCTTTTCTTGTTCTTGCCAGAAAGGTGGATCCAGAACAACCTAGTCTTCAATTTAATCACTTTTTTTTGGAATAATTGAAGTGCATTTTGCCAAATGTTATAGCATTTTATCTTTTATTGTTCTTTTCAGTTTTGGATGGCTGTTCCCTACCTTTTACAGATTTTTATATTCCCCACTTGCTATATTTGTTGTATGGTATGAATTAAAAGTGAAAAGTTTTTTTTTTTTGGAGACAGAGTCTCGCTCTGTCGCCAGGGCTGGAGTGTAATGGCCGGATCTCAGCTCACTGCAAGCTCCGCCTCCCGGGTTTACGCCATTCTCCTGCCTCAGCCTCCCGAGTAGCTGAGACTACAGGCACCAGCCACCTCGCCTGGCTAGCTTTTTGTATTTTTTAGTAGAGACGGGGTTTCACCGTGTTAGCCAGGATGGTCTCGAACTCCTGACCTCGTGATCCGCCCGTCTCGGCCTCCCAAAGTGCTGGGATTACAGGCTTGAGCCACTGCGCCCGGCCAAAAGTGAAAAGTTTTGATTGTCAGTTACTATAAATTTCTCTTTAATGAATAGGCTTAAAGAAAGGGTTTACTTGTTGTGGCCATAATTAGATCGCTTACATAAAAATACGCTCTTTGAGTAAATCTTTGGATAATCTTTAGTACAATCTTACCATTGGAATTTTTACCTCATTTTTAGTAAAAGATGCTAATATGAGTTATAGTCCTATGTTCTCTGAGAAGCAGACTTTACTCTTATAGGTGAAGTTCTGACATTTGTTGCCTGAGCTAGTGGTCTGATGTGTTAGCTGCTCTGGCATTGTTATGGTGGTCAGATTTGAAAAACTTAAAGCTAAGTAAATCCAAGTAAACTTAATGTACATGTGGAAATGGATTCTGTCTGCTTCTTAGGCATCTATCCAGACAAGATTTAGAATAAAATTGGTAGAGTTTTTACTTGTGCTGTTGCTTTGTTTCAGTATGAAGGCTATGAAGTAGAGTCATCTTTAAAGGATGCCAGTTTTGAGAAGGAGGCAACAGAAGCACAAAGTTTGGAGGTAAAAAATCACATGCTATAATTTAAAAGCTGGGGAAAAAATGCTAACTAACAAAAACTTTAAAAATGTGTTGTCTGAAAACTGTTTGAAAGAAATGTGAAAGAGCATCTCTGGATGTTAAAACTTAAAGAAGAAAATTAATATAGGAAATGGGACAATAGTAGGTAGCATAGAATATTATAAAAATTTGAGCTTTTATTGCTAACTTGTTTTGAGTCAGGCATGTTTATGGTCAAGGAATCAGGAGCTATAGAGAAACTTCATTCTGTCAGTCCTGGGAAATGTATTAAGGTGATCATTCGTTTTTTGACTCAGTTTGCTCTAGAAAGGAGAAATAAGATTCATTTTTACAAACTTAGGAATAGTTGGCAACAAGAACTTACGTAGATTATGACAGTATTTGCCTTTACTTTCATCTTGAGGATATTAAGAGCTAACTAGAATTAGGCCAGAGGCTTATAAGTAATGGTCTGTTGGTAAATGTTTAACAACTTTTTTTAAAAAACCAGCCTTATTTGTAGCCATTTGCTGAGTTCTGTAGTATGAATACTTCCACCGTGGCGAGTTTCAAGCTACCAACATGATGTCACTGAATAAGGAGTCTGGGAAGATAATGCTTAAAGGAGGCTTTCCTGAGCCAAGTGTCATTTGGTTAATTTTAAGGAAGGAAAGTATGGTAATTTGTAATTTAGCTAAACTAAGACAGATTAGGGTAAGTGATGGGAATGCCTTACTACTGTTTAGATATGGACGTGTTGTAAAAAGCAGAGTAGTGACAAAAGTTAGCAGAGGACTCCTGCATCTGCAAATATTAAAATAGAAAACAGTAGACCTTGTACCTTTGATAAGTGTCCAGTACAGTGTGGCAGTTCTCAGTCACTGCTGTCCGTAATCATCAGAAACTCTTATGTGTTATGATTCAGAATTTTCTGGTAGAATCCAAAGGAAGTTATAAATTGGATTCCAAATAAGTTTCTGGATATTTTCTTCACTTGTTGTCTATTACTGTCTTCAAGAAGTTGTTGAAATTATATTTTATTTGCTGACCCTCTGTCTTAACTACTCTCCCAGTAGTAATTTATTAGTTTGATAAAAGAATTTTAGAAGGCATTTGGCATGCTAACAGAAGAGCAAAAAGTAGGTAGCAAAGACATTTACTCAAGCTTCATAATATCGAGGATAAAATATTACACACCAATTTATTTTCAAGGTAATGAATTATTATAGGAGTAAAATTGGCTGAATTTTTAGCTGCATTCAATATTTTGGAAAATCTTCGATTTTAGTAATTTTTTAGCATGGTATTTTCAGTAATAGTAATCATAATTGAATTCAAACTATAATGTAATGCAATTTAAAAAATATGATAGCTGAATCTGTAGATAAAATCAAACCAATAAAGTAATTTTGATTCAGGTCAGGGAATTCCTATAATGAAATAGTCAAATTTGGGGTAATATGTATAAACAAGTTTTTAAATCACTGTAATATAGTATGTGTTTGTTCTGCTTTTATTTTGGCCTGCATTAAAATCTTTGAATCTTTTGGTTTATTTTTCTTTAACAAGTTTGTTGAAGGATCACAAATATCAGAGGTATGTTTATTATAGTATTTAAAATCCAGTTGGAATAATCCAATAACTAATCATTTTAAATTAAAAAGATCATAGAGAATAGGTCTTAATTCAATGTGGAATATTATCATGAAGCAGCGTTGATGGTTTTTTAGTTGATTTTTTATGTCATGCCTTTAATTATATTAAATTAGGTTTATTTCTCATTTTTTTCTTTATAATGTTTTTAAGCGGAGGTTGGCAAACTGTGCATAGTGGGCCACTTTTTTAAATAAAAAATTGTATTGGAACACAGCCATGCTCATTCATTTAGGTATTGCTTTTGTTTCTCACTACAATGGCATAGTTGAGTAATTGCGACAAAGACTGCATGGCCTATGAGCCTAAAATATTTATTCCCTGGCTCTTTACAGAAGTTTGCTGACCACTGCTACAGTTGCTGTTATTTTCATATTATAAAAATGAGCAAATATATAAATGAAAGTTATTTAACTTACAGTACATATTTTTGATTATGCTCATCTGATTTTCTCTAATGAAAAATTCTTATATCTGTTTTATAAAGTTCGCTTTCTCTCTTAGGCAACCTGTGAAAAGCTGAACAGGTCCAAGTCTGAACTTGAGGATGAAATACTCTGTCTAGAAAAAGAATTAGAAGAAGAGAAATCTAAACATTCTGAACAAGATGAATTGGTAAGGCTTTTTTATTTGAGGAGAATATAAGAAAAAGAAAGTTACTGAGCTTTACAAAATTAATATGATAGTGGTTAAATTATTACATTTTTGTAAAAAATGTAAAGAATACAGAATGTTGTAGGGAGCAAAATTTTCTAGATCCACTCTTTTCACTTCCCCTTAGATGTTACTGTGTTAAATTTCTTGCATATTTTCATAGAAAATTTCTATATGCACTATGCAAGTAGCTCATGTAAATAAAAACTGAATAATCATGTTTGTACATAGTGTATATTTGTAATTACTTAACATGTATATTAACATAACTTTTTCTTTTAAAAAACCTATCTTAATGAAAATCTTGATGTAGATGAGATTATTTAGTAAAACATGTTAGTGGACTTATCTTGAGCCTATATAACTTAAATGTTATGAAATATTAAAGTTGATATGAGATATTATAGTTATGTAATGTTCATATAAAATCCCTTTAAGCATATGGCTAAATAAACTGAGAAGGTTTCTTAATTTGAGCTGTTGCTTATGGAGCAAAATTGTTAGGTTAACAGTATATCTAATATTTATGGCATTTTGGAAACTAGAGTTTAGTAAATATTTATTGCCTGATACTGTCTTTCTAGATGGCGGATATTTCTAAAAGGATACAGTCTCTAGAAGATGAGTCAAAATCCCTCAAATCACAAGTAGCTGAAGTAAGTTGAATTAGTCTAGTAGGTCTGTTGCTTCTGAAAATCATTTTAATTTAATTTTTTTAAATTAAGAAGATATAATAGTAGAATTTGAGATATAGGGGATCCCAGGTATGTATTTTTTTTTTTTTAATAATACCTATATGAATGAGCATGGCTGTGTTGCCCAGGCTGGAGTACAGTGGCATGATCTTGGCTCACTGCAACCTCCACCTCCTGGGTTCAAGCAATTATTCTGCCTCAGCCTCCTGAGTAGCTGGGATTACAGGCATGCGCCACCACACCCGGCTAAGTTTTGTATTTTTAGTAGAGGTGGGGTTTTGCCATATTGGCCAGGCTGGTCTTGAACTCCTGAGCTCA
>NW_012116068.1:7291-7563 GCF_000951035.1 Colobus angolensis palliatus
TTTTTTTGTTTTTGAGACGGGGTCTCGCCTTGTTGATCAGGCTGGAGTGATCTTGGCTCACTGCAACCTCCGCCTCCTGGGTTCAAGTGATTCTCCTGCCTCAGCCTCCCAAGCTGGGATTATAAGCGTCTGCCATCACGCCCCGGCTAATTTTTGTATTTTTAGTAGAGGTGGGGTTTTGCCATATTGGCCAGGCTGGTCTTGAACTCCTGACCTCAAGTGATCAGCCCACCTCGGCCTCCCAAAGTGCTGGGATTACAGGCATGAGCCAC
>NW_012116069.1:0-855 GCF_000951035.1 Colobus angolensis palliatus
TCACACATCACAAAGAAGTTTTTCAGAAAGATTCTTTCTAGTTTTTTCCTTAGGATATTTCCTTTGTCACCTTAGGCTTCAATGCGATACAAAATGTACCTTCTCAGAATCCCCAAAAACAGTGCTACAAAAGTGATCTATGAAAAGTATCATGTAACTCTGTCAGATGAATTAAAACATCACAAAGCAGTTTCTCAGAAAAAATCTTTCTAGTTTTTTCTGAAGATACATGTTTTGTCACCATTAGCTTCAAAGTGTTCCCAAATATCCTATTGCAGATTACACGAAAACAGTATTATCAAACTGGTCAATGAACAGTACAATGTAACTCTGTACAATGTAATTCTGTGAGTTGAATTCTCACACCACAAAGCAGTTTCTCAGAAAGTTACTTTCTAGTTTTTATCTTTCTAACTTTTATTTGAGGATATTTCCTTTTTCACATTAGGCCTCAAACGGCTCCCAAATATCTCTTTGCAGATTCCAGGAAAACAGTGTTAGCAAGCTGCTCAATGAAAAGAACAGTGTAACACTCTGAGATGAATTCACACTTAACAATGAAGTTTCTCAGACAGCTTCTTTTTAGCTATTGTCTGAGGATATTTCATTGGTCACAATAAGCTTCAATGAACTCTGAAATATCCCTTTGCAGATTCCATGAAAACAGTGTTTTCAAACAGCTCAATGAAAATGACGGTGTAACTCTGTGAGATGAATTCATACGTCACAAACAAGTTTCCCAAAACCTTCCTTCTAGTTTTTATATGAGGATAGTTAATTTTTCACCACAAGCCTCAAGGTGCTCCATAATATCCCTTTGCAGATTAGCTGAAAACAGTGCTCACAAACTGCTCC
>NW_012116069.1:6700-8456 GCF_000951035.1 Colobus angolensis palliatus
ATTCAATGAAAACAGTCTTAGCAAACTGCTCCATGAAAAGGAAGGTGTAACTCTGTGAGGTGAATTCACACATCACAAAGAACTTTCTCAGAAAACTTCTTTCTAGTTTTTATCTGTGGATATTTCCTTTGTCATCATAAGCTTCAATGTGATCCAAAATATCCTTTCTCAGATTCCCCAAAAACAGTGAACTAACCTGATCCATGAGAAGAATCGTATAACACTGAGAGATGAATTATCACATATCAAAGCAGTTTCTCAGAAAGCTTCTCTCTCGTTTTTAACTGAGAATATTTGGTTTTTCACTATAGACCACAACCTGCTCCCAAATATCACTTCGCAGATGCCATGAAAACAGTGTTAGCGAACTGCTATATGAGAAGAAAGGTGTAACTGTGTGAGATGAATTAGCACCTCACCAAGAAGTTTCTCAGAAACCCACTTTCTAGTTTTTTTCTAAAGATATTTCCTTTGTCACCATAGGCTTCAAAGTGATCTAAAATATCCCTACTCAGATTCCCCAAAAACAGTGTTACCAAACTATGCATGAACAGAGCCTGGTAACAGTGTGAGATGAATTCATTAATCAGAAAGTATTTTCTCAGAAATTTTCTTTCTAGTTTTTTTCTGGGGATATTTTCTTTGACACCATAAGCTTCAATGCGTTCCGAAGTATCCCATTGAAGATTCCAAGGAAACGGTGTTAGTAAACTGCCGAATTGAAAGAACAGTGTAACTCTGTGAGATAAATTCACACTTCACAAAGGAGTTTTTCAGAAAGCATCTTTTCGGTTTTTATCTGAGAATATTTCCTTTGTCACCATAGGCTTCAATGTGCTACAAAATCTCGTATTGCATATTCCATGAAAACAGTGTTATGAAACTGCTGAATGAAAAGAATGGTGTGATCTTTGAGATGAATTCACACATCTCAAAGCAGTTTCTCAGAAAGCTTCTTTCTAATTTTTATCTGAGGATATTTTCTTTTCCTCCATAGGACTCAATGCAATCTCATATATCACTTTGCATATTCCACGAGAAGAGTGTTAGTAAAGTGCTCCATGAAAAGAAACGTGTAACTCTGTGAGATGAATTCACACATCACAACGAAGTTTCTCAGAAAGCTGCTTTCTAGTTTTTCTCTGAGGATATTTCCTTTGTCACCATAGGCTTCAATGTGATCCAAAATAGCTCTTCTCAGATTCCCCCAAAACAGTGCTGTCAAACTGCTCCAAGAAATGAATCATGTAACTCGGTGAGATAAATTCAGCTTCTCTGAAAGATTTTTCTAGTTTTTGTCTGAGTATATTTCATTTGTCACCATAAGCTTCAATGCACTCCAAAATATCCCATGCAGATTCCAAGAAAACAGGGTTAGCAAACTGCTCAATTAAAAGAACAGTGTAACTCTGTGAGATGAATTCATGTATCACAAAGCAGTAGCTCAGAAAGCTGCTTTCTAATTTTTATCTGAGGATATTTTCCTTATCACCATAAGCTTCAATGCACTCCCAAATATCCTATTGCAGATTCCACAAAAACTGTGCTATCAAACTACTCAATGAAAACAACAGTGTAACTCTGTGAGATGAATTCACAGATCACAAAGCAGTTGCTCAGAAAGTTTCCTTCTAGGTTTTATCTGAGGATATTTCCTTTTTCACTGTAGGCCTCAATGCGCTCCCAAATATCCCTTTGCAGATTCCACCTAAATACTATTAACAGACTGCTCCATGAAAGGAAAGGTGTAAACTCT
>NW_012116069.1:10191-10586 GCF_000951035.1 Colobus angolensis palliatus
CAGCAAACTCCTCCATGAAAGGGTGGTGTAACTCTGTGAGATGAATTCACACATCACAAAGCAGTTTCTCAGAAAATTTCTTTCTAGTTTTTTTCTGAGGATATTTCCTTTGTCACCATAGGTTTCAAAGCTACCAAAATACTCATTCTCGGATTCCACAAAAACAGTGATTGCAAGCTGCTCCATGATAGAATAGTGTAATTCTGTGAGATGAATTCACACATCACAAAGCAGTTTGTCAGGTAGCTTCTCTCCACTCTTTTTCTGAGGATATTTCATTTTCCATGTAGGACTCAAGGCCCTCAGAATATGTGATGGTATATTCCATGAAAACAGTGTTAGCAAACTGCTCAATGTAAAGAAAATTGTATCTGAGTGAGATGAATTCGCTCATC
>NW_012116070.1:0-1897 GCF_000951035.1 Colobus angolensis palliatus
TCCTTCTTTCTTTCCTCCCTCCCTCCCTCCCTCCTTTCTCTCTGTCTGTCTCTCTCTCTCTGTCTCTCTCTCTCTCTCTCTCTCTCTTTCTTCCTTGTTTTAAGACAGGGTCTTGTTGTTCTGTCCTACAGGCTGAAGTGCAGTGGCATGATCTCAGTTAATTGCAGCCTTAACCTCCTGGGCTCAAGCAATCCTCAACCTTAGCCTCCCGAGTAGCTGGGACCACAGGCACACGCCAGGATGCCAGGGATTTTTTTTTTTTTTTTGAGAGACAGGGTCTCACTATGTTGCCCAGGCTGGTCTTAAACTTTTGGGTTTGAGAGATCCTCCCACCTCAGCTTCCCAAAATGTTGGGATTACAGGTGCAAGCCACTCTGCTGGGCTGCCATCCTCTTTCAAAGCTTAAAAAAAAGAAAATCCTGGTGGGCGCAGCGGCTCAAGCCTATAATCCCAGCACTTTGGGAGGCTGAGGCGGGCAGGTCACAAGGTCAGGAGATCGAGACCTTCCTGGCTAACACGGTGAAATCCCGTCTCTACTAAAAATACAAAAATTAGCCGGGCGTGTTGGCGGGTGCCTGTAGTTCCAGCTACTCGGGAGGCTGAGGCAGGAGAATGGCTTGAAACCAGGAGGCAGAGCTTGCAGTGAGCCGAGATCATGCCACTGCACTCCAGCCTGGGTGACAGAGCGAAACTCCATCTAAAAAAAAAAAAAAGAAAGAAAGAAAATCCTAATCTTCTATTATACCCTAAAGTCAGCCTTTCATTCCCATGATTATGCTAATGTCTTTCTCTAAAATATTTTCTTGATATACAATAATTTAAAATGTGTGTGGGCCAGGTGTGGTGACTCATGCCTGTAATCCCAACACTTTGGAAGGCCGAGGCAGGCAGATCGTTTGAAGTCAAGAGTTCAAGATCAGCCTGGACAATATGGTGAAACCCCGTATCTACTAAAAATACAAAAAAAAAAAAAAAATTAGCTGGGCATGGTGGCGGACACCTACAATCCCAGCTACTCAGGAGGCTGGGGCAGGAGAATCACTTGAACCCAGGAGACGGAGGTTGCAGTGAGCTGCGATGGTGCCATTGCACTCCAGCCTGGGCAACAAGAACGAGACTTCATCTCAAAAATAAATAAATAAATAAATAAAACTAAATATATGTTGTATATCCCAGGGTGTATACAAAAGTGGAAAAATATTTTTAGCTTTCTTCTTATCTTTCTTCTTCTTCTTCTTCTTTTTTTTTTTTTTTTTTTTGAGACAGGGTCTGTCTCTGTCACCCAGACTGGAGTGTGGTGGCACAATCAACCTCCCAGGCTCAAGTGATTCTCCTACCTCAGCTTCCAGAGTAGCTGGGACTACAGGTGTGAACCACCACTCCAGACCCCCAAATCCTCCTTGATGTATTTTGTGGGCTTTTGACCAGTGCAGTGTCTTCACTAGAATGTCTCACTCTAACTGCCTGAAAATGGACATAATTAGTTATCCTATTATAATGTGTGTTACAATGCTAACTTTCTCTACTTTACCAGCTTTCACTTGTCCACCCCGAAATGAGATTTGGGGGCTATGCAAACCCTGAATATGCAGGGAGTATATGATGTATCACTTCTGTGGAATTAACTAAAGAATTCCTGGCTCTACGAGGCCGAGATGGGCAGATCACGAGGTCAGGAGATCGAGACTATCCTGGCTCTACTAAAAATACAAAAATCTCTACTATCTCTACTAAAAATACAAAAAATTAGCTGGGCGTGGTGGCGGGTGCCTGTAGTCCCAGCTACTCAGGAGGCTGATGCAGGAGAATGGTGTGAACCCGGGAGGCGGAGCTTGCAGTGAGCTGAGATCAGGCCACTGCACTCCAGTCTGGGCGACAGAGCGAGACTCTGGCTCAA
>NW_012116070.1:2716-2989 GCF_000951035.1 Colobus angolensis palliatus
GGAGGCGGAGCTTGCAGTGAGCTGAGAACAGGCCACTGCACTCCAGTCTGGGCGACAGAGCGAGACTCTGGCTCAAAAAAAAAAAAAACGAGAGAATTCCTGGAAGTTCTCTCTCCTTCAAGGACTCCACCGCCCAACACACACACACACACACACCTGGGTTCAAGTCCCACCTGGGTTCATGCAATATTTACTGTGTGCTGACTCTGTGTCAAGCATTATGTGAGGCAACAGCAGCAGAGATTTATACCTGGGGCTAAAGATTTCTAGGCA
>NW_012116070.1:7440-8444 GCF_000951035.1 Colobus angolensis palliatus
AAGCTGGAGTGCAGTGGCGCGATCTTGGCTCACTGCAACCTCTGCCTCTCAGGTTCAAGAGATTCTCCTGCCTCAGCCTCCTGAGCAGCTGAGATTATAGGCGCCTGCCACCACACCCAGTTAATTTTTATATTTTTAGTAGAGATGGGATTTCACCATGTTGGCCAAGCTGGTCTCGAACTCCTGACCTCAGGTGATCCACCCACCTTGGCCTCCCAAAGTGTGGGGATTACAGGTGTGAGCCACTGCGCCCAGCCTGAAGTTCAATTTTCTTAATGTGACATTCCCATCTGAGTCTTCCTCACTGCTGGGGATGGGGTCAGCGGTGCGGGGGCGACTTCTTCCTTCACTCTTCCCTGGCCTTGGGGGTTGAGCTGAGTGCCCACCCTGGCCCAGGGCATTCTATTCCTCTAGACAGGCACACATTTGACCCTGCATGGAGACCGTCTGTTTACAGTGTGCCTTACTCACACCCACAGGTGCACCGAGGCATCCATTTCCCCATGTCTTTTAAACCAAACTTGACTCCATGCCTCCATCCTGCCAGGTGTGGAGGAAGTTAATGTCGTTCATTTTGGGTGTGCTTTTCCCATCCCGGGCCAGTGCTCCAGCCGGAGTGAATCGGAGCAAGCCCCAGTGTCTGAGGGCCACGCTGGGTAACGTCAGGCGCCCTTCTCGTGCCCACATTGCTATGGCCAGATCCTAGAATCTTGGCCCAGATGGGAATGCTGATGTCCAAGGTGCATATATGTGTGTATATACATGTATACATATAAAAACTTATATATGCATATGTAAGTCAGGTTCCAACAATGCCATGTATACATATTATATATGTTATATATACATATATGTATAAATATGTAAGCTTATATATACACATCTATAACATATACATATAAAATATAAAAATTTAAAACACATATACAAAACATGATATATATATAACATCACAACAGTATTATTTCTCCACATTCCCCATTAATTTTTTTTTTTTTTTTTTT
>NW_012116071.1:0-1123 GCF_000951035.1 Colobus angolensis palliatus
GTGATAGTCCTCAATGCGCTCTGAAATATCACATTTTTGATTTCAATGGAACAGTGTTCAAACGCTGTCTTGTGAGAAAAGAGGTATAACTCTCTGAGTTGAATGCATATATCACAAAGTAGTTTCTCAGAAAACTTCTATCCAGTTTTTATTGGAAGATAACTCCTCTTTCACAATAGGTCTCAATGTGCTCCCGAATGTCCCTTCGTGGATCCGTGCATGACGGAGTTTCCAAACTGCGTAATATAAGAAAAGTTTTAACAATGTGAGATGAATAAATATATCTAACACAAAGCAGTTTCATAGAAATCTTCTTTCCAGTTTCTGTCTGAGGATATTTACTTTTCACCATAGGTGTCCCTATACTTCCGAATGTCTCTTGGTAGCTCTTTTTCCAAAAGGGATTCCGGAATCCTCCAGGAGAGGAAAGGTATATTTCTGGGAGTGGAATGCAGATGTCACAAAGCAGCTCCTCAGAAAGCTTCTCCTCAGTTTCTATCTGAAGACGTTTCCTTTCTCACCACGAATCTCAAATCATTCCAGATTATCACTTCGCAGACAAAGGAAAAACAGTTTTATGATACTGCTCAATGAAAAGAGAAGCATAACTGTTGAGCGGAATTCACTTGACACAGAGAAGTTACACAGAAATCTTCCTTCTGTTTTCTCTCTGAGGTTATTCATTTCTTTTTCAGGATATTCTAAAGAGTGTTTCCAAATGTTCATTCTCAGATTCCGCAGAAACAATGATTTCAAACTGCTCAATCCAAGGAATGATTTAACTCCATGAGATGAATACAAACATCACAAAAGAGTTGCACAGAAAGCTTTTCTCCAATTTTCGATGGAAGACATTTCCTTGCTCAACACAGGCCTCCGTTTTCCACTTACTATCCCTTCACTGAGCCCTCAAAGTCGGACTTTCAAACTGGGAAATGTAGAGTAAGATTTAATCCTGTGAAAGGAATGGACATGTCCAAGAATAGTTTCTTCGAGTGCTTCTTTCTGTTTTTCATTGGACGACATTTCACTTTTTGCCACAGTCTTCAATCTGCTCCAAATATCACTCTTCTGGTTTTACAGGAACAGTGTTCAAACTGTGCCTTATGAGAAGAAGGTTATA
>NW_012116071.1:3145-3604 GCF_000951035.1 Colobus angolensis palliatus
ATTACAGGCTTGAGCCACCGCGCCTGGCCCACAGAAAGCTTTTTTCCAGTTTTTATGTGATGATATTTCCTTTTTCACCATAGTCCTGAATGTGCACCTGAAGGTCCCTTCGTGGATCCATCCATGACAGTTTCCATGCTGCGTAATGTAAAGAAAGCTTTATTTATGTGAGATGATTACACATATCACAGAATGGTTTCCTAGAAAGCTTGTATCCAGTTTTTGTCTGAGGCTATTTCCCTTTTCACCATCGGCATCAACATGCTCCCAAATATCACTTGGTACCTGTTTCTCCAAAAGGGTTTCCCAACGCTGTATGAGAAGAGAGGAACACTGTGAGTGGAATGCACATGACTCAAAGCAGTTCCTCGAAAAGCTTCTCTCCAGTTTTGGTCTGAACATATTTCCCTTTTCACCATAAGCCTGAAAGTGCTCCTGAATATCCCATCACACGTTAAA
>NW_012116071.1:3654-4218 GCF_000951035.1 Colobus angolensis palliatus
CAGACACAGGGTTAGAAAACTTCTCAATGAAAGCAGAGGCTTAACTGAGTGAGAGGAATTTAGATGACACAGATCAGTTTCACAGAAAGCTTGGTATTGGATTTTTCCTGAGGATATTTCTTTCTCCAAAATCTAAGGATCATTTCCAAATATCCTTCCTCAGTTTGCCAAAAAAAAGTGATTTCAAGCTGCTCAGTAAAAAGATTGGTTTACCTACATGAGATGAATACACACATCGCAAAACAGTTTGCTCAGAAAGTTTCTCTGCAAGTTTCATTGGAATCACTTTCCTCGCACACGACAGGCCTCTGGGCATCACTAAGTATCCCTTCACAGATTCTTCAAAGACAGAGTTTCAAAACTGGCAACATAGAGTAAGTATTAACTCTGTGAAGTGAATGCACATATCAGACAGCAGATTCTTGAACGCTTCTTCCTCGATTTTATTTCAGCATATTTCACTATTCGCCATAGTCCTCAATGCGCTCTGAAATATCACTTTCTCGGTTTCACAGGAACACTCTTCAAACGCTGCCTTGTTAAGAAAGAGGTATACGTCCCTGA
>NW_012116072.1:0-369 GCF_000951035.1 Colobus angolensis palliatus
AAAAAAAAAAAAAAAAAGGACCTTTGGAATATTGAGAAACAGTAAGAAAGCGATCTTCAGGCATTCCCCAAAATAGCTATATCAGAAGAGTGTAAATGTGACCATCCAACCATCCATAGCCTAAAACCATATTTTGACCAGTTGTCTCTTGAATAAACAATCTCTCCTTTTTTCTTTTATGAAACAACTAAGTGTTTTATTTCTGATGCCTCTCTAAGGCTTTTAGAGAAATATATGTGTATATATGTGTATGTGTGTTTAAAAATTTAAACAATATAAAAAGAGATACTGAAGCCTCTTCTATCCTTCCTATTCCCCAGAGATAACTATTAATGATATCTGAGTACTTATGTTTCAAGGCTCTTTTTC
>NW_012116072.1:8384-10432 GCF_000951035.1 Colobus angolensis palliatus
AGATTGCGCCACTGCACTCCAGCCTGGGCCACAGAGCAAGACTGCGTCTCAATAAAACAAAAACGAAAACAGAAATAAATCAGAAGCTGATGTTGCAATATTATTTGCCAAGAGATATTAACTATGCAAAAACAATTCTGTGTCCAGTAAACTTGGAAAAGTGTTGTAAACCAAATTATCTCCTTAAAGATTCCCATTTCACAAAAGCACATAAAAGGCTCTTTCCTCAATCTCTATGCTTGACTTGCATTGGTCTTCTTTCAATCAGATCAATATATGACATGAGGATTTCTGAATGAACAGTTCCCTCTGCCTCAAATTATCTTCCTTCTAATCATCGACTGCCCCTTTCTTGTTATTAGAATCTCAGGTTGAATGGCACCTTTTCAGAGAAACGTTCCTGAATACCAAATTTAAACTCGCCGTTAGTCCATTCTGTCATATTTCAGTGATGCCTAATTTTCTGCATGTTGCATAAAAACTCCAGATAAACATGAATCTTTTCTTCTTTGTTCACCACTGTATCCTCAGCACACAGAAGTGCCTGAAACAAATTTGGCACTCAAAAACTGTTCGTGATAAATTGTTCAAAAAACATCTGTTGTTTCACAAGATATAGTTTGGAAAATAAGATCTGGTTTCAACCATTTACTGGATAGGAGGGGAAATGTTTGCCCACAGAGGTAAATTGGCTTGCCCAAGTCATAGCATCCTCTGGAAGCACAAGGAAAATCAAGATAGGCTTAAATCCCAGAATGTGGGAGAAGAAATCAACATGAATTGGGTGACCCTTCTGCGCTTTTCTGTGGTAGAGCTTATACCATCACTTAATACTTAAAACAACTGTACAAGAGGGGCATTATCATGCTTATTTCAGATAAACATGATGAGGGAGAAAGGGCTCAAGCTAATAAAAGGTAGTACTAAAATTTGAACCCAGGTGCAAGGCAGTTCAAAGCCCATGACTGTGACATTGTACCACATTGCCCTTTTGTAGTAGAAGGATCTACTATAGCATTAATTATCTGGACTAAAAAGTGGGAGCATGCCCTAAACAAGGGAAATGCAAGTGCCTAGCACAGGCGCAGAAGTCTAAAGTCAGAGCATGCCCAGGAACGAGTGATGCCTTCTGATTACCCAAAACTGCAGAATAAAAGTTTCTCAAGTGTTGCCTTCCAGAACATCACCGGTCCCAAAAGCAGAGTCCGAATTAGCCTGCAGACAGGAGCCAAGTGCCTTCCACTTAAAGGGTTTCTAATGTGGCAGTAATAAATAAGGGCAGGTAATTGTAAATACTTCGGCCAGGAGTTGGCGTGGAGCAAACTAGGAAGCTGAAAACCCTCTGCCGATGTTATGGTTTATTTATTTATGCAATTGACACACAAATAGGCAATTTATACATCATTCATCTAACAAATATTTGAATGTTTTCCATATCCCAGGCACTGTGGTATATGCTGGTAATATAGTAGTAAACAGGACAAAGAGAGTCCCTGCGCTATTCAATAAGTAGTTCATGAATGAATAAATTAATATAGGAATTAATGAATATGTTTGAAGATTTGCAGGGCATCAAGGGATACTAGCTATGCTTCAAGGGTTATGTACTGAGCTATGGCAAAAAATATATAAATAATCTGGGAAAAAGCATTTTAGGACCTCACTGCTACTCTTCTAAGTGTCAGTGTACCTTGGGTGAATTTGGTTTTGAAATCTCCTCCAAATGAAGCTATTATACTGTGCCTCTGTTTCATGAGGCAAGTCTGATGAAGCATCACCTACCACCTGCTGCTTCTCATCCCTGGTAAACCAATACCTGAGAACTTATCTGAACGACTTTCATTTAAAACCCATTGTCACTGTCAGGAAAAGATGTGATATGACCTCTATATCTTTCAGGGTTCTCCAGAGAATCAGAACCAAGAAGAAAGTATGTCTTTATAGAGATTTATTTTAAGGAATTGGCTCGTGCAGTTGTGGACATTGGCAAGTCCTAAGTATGCAAGGCAAACCAAAAACCTGGAAACTCAGTAATCTATTGATTACTA
>NW_012116072.1:13682-16878 GCF_000951035.1 Colobus angolensis palliatus
GAGGTAAATTGGCTTGCCCAAGTCATAGCATCCTCTGGAAGCACAAGGAAAATCAAGATAGGCTTAAATCCCAGAATGTGGGAGAAGAAATCAACATGAATTGGGTGACCCTTCTGCGCTTTTCTGTGGTAGAGCTTATACCATCACTTAATACTTAAAACAACTGTACAAGAGGGGCATTATCATGCTTATTTCAGATAAACATGATGAGGGAGAAAGGGCTCAAGCTAATAAAAGGTAGTACTAAAATTTGAACCCAAGTGCAAGGCAGTTCAAAGCCCATGACTGTGACATTGTACCACATTGCCCTTTTGTAGTAGAAGGATCTACTATAGCATTAATTATCTGGACTAAAAAGTGGGAGCATGCCCTAAACAAGGGAAATGCAAGTGCCTAGCACAGGCGCAGAAGTCTAAAGTCAGAGCATGCCCAGGAACGAGTGATGCCTTCTGATTACCCAAAACTGCAGAATAAAAGTTTCTCAAGTGTTGCCTTCCAGAACATCACCGGTCCCAAAAGCAGAGTCCGAATTAGCCTGCAGACAGGAGCCAAGTGCCTTCCACTTAAAGGGTTTCTAATGTGGCAGTAATAAATAAGGGCAGGTAATTGTAAATACTTCGGCCAGGAGTTGGCGTGGAGCAAACTAGGAAGCTGAAAACCCTCTGCCGATGTTATGGTTTATTTATTTATGCAATTGACACACAAATAGGCAATTTATACATCATTCATCTAACAAATATTTGAATGTTTTCCATATCCCAGGCACTGTGGTATATGCTGGTAATATAGTAGTAAACAGGACAAAGAGAGTCCCTGCGCTATTCAATAAGTAGTTCATGAATGAATAAATTAATATAGGAATTAATGAATATGTTTGAAGATTTGCAGGGCATCAAGGGATACTAGCTATGCTTCAAGGGTTATGTACTGAGCTATGGCAAAAAATATATAAATAATCTGGGAAAAAGCATTTTAGGACCTCACTGCTACTCTTCTAAGTGTCAGTGTACCTTGGGTGAATTTGGTTTTGAAATCTCCTCCAAATGAAGCTATTATACTGTGCCTCTGTTTCATGAGGCAAGTCTGATGAAGCATCACCTACCACCTGCTGCTTCTCATCCCTGGTAAACCAATACCTGAGAACTTATCTGAACGACTTTCATTTAAAACCCATTGTCACTGTCAGGAAAAGATGTGATATGACCTCTATATCTTTCAGGGTTCTCCAGAGAATCAGAACCAAGAAGAAAGTATGTCTTTATAGAGATTTATTTTAAGGAATTGGCTCGTGCAGTTGTGGACATTGGCAAGTCCTAAGTATGCAAGGCAAACCAAAAACCTGGAAACTCAGTAATCTATTGATTACTAAATTTCTCACTTACAATTTTTCTGAAAATTCCTTTACTTTATCTTCATTTTTTTAAAGATACCTCAACTGAGTTAAAAATTCTAGGTCAGTAGTTTTTCTTAATCAACACATTAAAGATACCATTCCACTGGTTTCTACCTTCCACTGTTGTTTTCAGTGGGTCAGCCATCATTCTAATTGTCATTGCTTTGAAAGTAAGACGTCTTTTCTCTGGATTCTTTCAAAACCTTTCTCCTGGATTTTGCATTTCTCTACATGTATGATGTCTAAATATAGATTTTTAAACATTTATCTTGCTCACATAGGCTTATGAATGGTTGGGTACAAACAGCTCTGGAAAGTTTTTGGTTATCTCTTGAAAATTTGCCTTTTCCTTATTTTTTCACTAATCAAACATGCATTAGTCCTTCTGTACATGTTCTGTACTTTATTTATTAGTAATTCTTAAAGTATTTTCCATATTCTTACTCTTTCCTATATTTTTCAACATTTTGTCTCTTTGTACCATAATCCAGATAACTTTTTCTTTCTATCTTCTAATTTACTAATTCTCCATTCTCTAATGTCCAATCTGTGCCATATCCTAAGTTTCAATTTTAGTTCTTTTGTTTACCATATCTGTACTTTTTCCAAATTTGCTCTGCGGTTTTTCTAGTGGCCTGTTCTTTGCAGATATTTCCAAACCCAATGAATTATTTAAACCCAGTAAGTGTATTTTTTTTCAGTCTGCCTCTAAAATTCCAATGCCTGAAGTCAGTAAGAGTCTTTTTCCTATGTCTGTTGTTTCAGTTGCTTAGCAGCCGTGTAGCCTTGTCTCCTTGCATACCTGCTAAATTTACCTGCATGCTAGTCATTGCTCTTGAAAAAAAAATTATTTGCTAGTGATCCCTGAGGCCTAACGTTGAGTATATCCCCTTTCAGAAAGTCCTTACCTTTGCTTCTGCCAGACACCTCTGGTGTTTGCAGCTGGTGCCAACTTCAAGTCAAGTTCATTGCTCAATATCCCCTGGCAGATGTGGGTTGTGTGAACCCAAGATGCAGAACAGGAGAAAGCCAGTCTGCAACCACAAATTCCCAGGGATGTCTTTCCTGCTCTTTGTCTTTATTTTCTGCCTCTACAAGAGCCTTCTCTAAAGTCTCCTAAAATTGATGAGGGAGAGAGAGTTTAGTTCTGACTCTCCTTTATGCCAAGGGTCACGTCCTTTGTGAATGCCATTTAATCCAGAGAAGGTTTCCTTTAAGATTTCTGAGTTACAAACCACCCCACAACTTAGGGCTTTAAAACAACAAGCAATTATTCTCAAGCACATGAGTCTGCAGGTAATCCATACTTGGGCTAATTTTGAATGGGCTTGGCTGGGCAGCTCTGCTTCAGGCTATACTTCGACTAGGCTTGGCTTCAAGCTGTCATTTGGTTCAAATCTCTTCCATGTGTGCTTATTCTGGGGCACAGACAAAGAGGCAGCCATGATCCTTCCATGTTCTCAGAAGGATCACCAGAGCACAAGGGAGAACACCTACCGGATATCTAAGTCAGTATTACAGAATGCAGGACACCCAGTTCATCTGTGGACTATCTTTTCACTATTCTCTTCCCATTAACTGCCAGCTTACTATATACTCTATGTGAAAAAAAAACCTTTGTGTAGCAATTAAGTGCCAGACTGCTTAAAGACATTGTCTCTTTAATGCTCAGATCCACCCTAGGAATTCAGTATTCCTGATGCTCAGAAAGGTCAAGTAAACTTGAATAGGGTCAAACATCTTGTACATGGCAAAGTCAAGATTCTGTTTCTAATATCTGAGTCTTCCCCACCATCCTCATGG
>NW_012116073.1:0-419 GCF_000951035.1 Colobus angolensis palliatus
ATGGTGGTGCATACCTATAATCCCAGCTACTTGGGAGGCTGAGGCAGGAGAATCACTTGAACCCAGGAGGCAGTGGTTGCTGTAAGCTGAGATTGTGCCATTCATTGCACTCCAGCCTGGGCAACAAGAGCAAAACTCCATCTCAAAAAATAAACACTCCCCAAAAATATGTTTTTTTGGTTGGGAGCAAGTGGCTCACACCTGTAATCCCAACACTTTGGGAAGCCAAGGTGGAAGGATCGATTGAGTTTAGGAATTTGAGATCAGCCTGGGCAATATAATGAGACCCCCCCATCTCAATTTTTTTTTAAAAAAAGAACCTATTTTTGTCAAACAGTGACAGAGTCCCATACAGATATGTTTGCTTATGCAAGCTAGGAGAAAAATACAGAAGGACATACACCAGAGAGTGGTGGAGA
>NW_012116073.1:6184-6539 GCF_000951035.1 Colobus angolensis palliatus
TGAGCCACTGCATCTGGCCAAAGCGCTACCTTTTAAGAGTCCTCTAGTTACCTGCATATTCATGTGAAGTCCTTCTAGGGATACTCCTAAATGCCCTGGGTCCCCAGTGAGAGGATATACCTGGAGGCAGGGTGTCAGGGAAGCTGACTGAGGTATGGGGGTCAGGCAGGTGTCTGTCTATGTTACTGGGTACAAGACAGAGAGCCCAGATGTGAACTTGTGGCTTGTTTTCAGAATTCGTGGCTAGGTATAAGTCGTGCTATTTTTTCTGACTTAGCACAAAAAAGGATTTGAAGAGCTGTAAGCTTTTATATTGTCTGATTTACTTTTAAGTGGTGTACTTCAGCAAAGGTTG
>NW_012116073.1:11574-11900 GCF_000951035.1 Colobus angolensis palliatus
GGAACAACCATGCAAAGGATGTGAAGGAAGGCAGGGCTTTGCCTGAGATTGAGCAGGGACCCCTCTGACGTGCCACATCCCACCCCCCACAACATAGAAATAAGGGAACATCCTGGGTTTCTTCAGGGGAAGTTCCAAGCACTAGCTAGCTAGCCCTCAGAAGTAAGTGAGCAACTTGATAAGCAAGAAAGTAATTGCAGCTTAAAACAATAGGCAAGGAAGTTAGACTCATAGGATGTTTGGTTCCCTATAAACTAAAGATAACGCCTTAACATATGGCCCTGAGTTGTTTTTAAGAATCCCAGACCTCCACCAGATGAATCCGC
>NW_012116074.1:0-1350 GCF_000951035.1 Colobus angolensis palliatus
AAAAAAAAAAAATACTTAATTTAAATTCCTTGTCTAGTGGAGCGAGGTCAGCATGATGTCAGCATAGAAGATTCAGCCTTCCTCTCCCTGTGAAGAACAATTCTGCACCTATCCATGAACCAAAATATCTCTGGAAGAGGCTAGGATCCACTTAAGGTGACACAACAATAGGGTAGAAGAGAAAACCCAAAAAGAGCCACACAAAAATGGTAATAAGAACAAGTTCATTTTACCTCCATCACTCCATCCTCCATGCTGACACTGCTCAGCATGGAGAGGGACCTCCCTAGCTTGAGTTTGCCTTGCAAGACAAAGCAGAGCAAGGTATATAACCAGTTTTGCCAGTATTTTAGGACACTGCTTATATGACTAGCTTCAGTTTCAACTCACCCAGATCTCTGGGGGTAACCTGCATAGCTGAGATATCTGGAGACAACCGAGAACAAAGACAAGGGATGAGGTTTTATTTTTATTTTTATTTATTTATTTTTTGAGACAGAGTCTTGCTCTGTCGCCTAGGCTGGAGTGCAATGGCATCATCTCGGCTCACTGCAACCTCCACCTCCCAGGTTCAAGTGATTCTCCTGCCTCAGCCTCCTGAGTAGCTGGGATTACAGGCACCCACCACCACCTCAGCTAATTTTTGTATTTTTAGCAGAGATGGGGTTTCACCATGTTGGCCAGGCTGGTCTGGAACTCCTGACCTCAAGTGATCCACCCACCTCGGCTTCCCAAAGTGCTGGGATTGCAGGTGTGAGCCACCATGCCTGGCCACCTGACCAGAATCTAAGTAAAAATCTTTGAACTTGTTTCCTATTGTGGTATGTATTGATTTTTTACCTTCCACCTGAAGAACTTGGGGCTGCTCCAGGCTGAGTTTTGCCCAGGATGCTGGCGAGAAAATCATATCTGGCTCCCAGTGGCAGTGATGGCAAGCATGACATAAATTGGACACAAGTCAGATAACAGTCACAGTGGTCTGGTCTCTGCCAGTATAAACAAGTTTCCTGTGTGAGGGCACTCCCCTGGTTACAGGTCAGACAGCTAAGCATTAGGCTGTCAACCAGGTAAAAGAAGTATCCCATGAAAGGCACACTGTAAACACCCATGTCTAACTCCCTTTCATGTTCCCCTAGGTCAAGGTTGCTAGCCACTCTAGTACTAGAACCTTAATTTAACTGGGGGGGTCTCAAAACAACGTCCTATGTTTCCTTATTGATTTACTTTCTATAGAATGTGTTCATTGTTGAAAGTGAGTTATTGAAGTTCTCTACTTTTATTATATTATAGTTTGTCTCTCTCTTCAGATCTATTAACATTTGCTTTACATATTTAAGTGCTCCAATATTA
>NW_012116074.1:6184-7534 GCF_000951035.1 Colobus angolensis palliatus
TGAGCTGAGATTGCACCACTGCACTCCAGCCTGGGTGACAGAGTGAGACCTTGTCTCAAAAAAACCAAAAAACCAAAAAAAAAAAAAAACCCAACAACTCTACATTTTATTCTGTTCCCTCCCTCATTTAAAAATTTTTATGTCACAATTTACATATATTTATATTGTGTATCCCTTAACAAATTATTGCAGCTATTATTATTTTTATGATTTTTCAGAAAGGGTCTCACTCTGTCACCCAGGCTGCAGTGCAGTGGTACCATCATGGCTCACTGCATCCTCTACCTGTTGAATTCAAGCAATCCTCCCACCTCAGCCTCCCAAGTAGCTAGGACCACAGACATGTGGCACCACTCCACCTAATTTTTAAAAAATTTTCTTGTAGAGACAAGGTCTCACTATGTTGCCCAGGTTGGTCTTGAACTCCTGAGCTCAAGTGATCCTCCCACCTCAGCCTCCCAAGGTGCTACTGTTATTTTGATAGTTTTGTCTTGCAACCTTCATACTAAAAATAAAAATGATTTACAAACCACCACCATTACACTATTAGAACATTTGACCTTTCACTTACTTTTGTTTTGTTTTGTTTTGTTTTTGAGATGGAGTCTCACTCTGTTGCCCAGGCTAGAGTGCAGCAGCGCAATCTTGCCTCACTGCAGCCTCTGCCTCCTAGGTTCAAGCAATTCTTGTGCCTCGGCATCCCGAGTAGCTGGGATTACAGGTGTGTGCCACCATGCCTGGCTGATTTTTTGTACTTTTAGTAGAGATGGGGTTTCACCATGTTGGCCAGGCTGGTCTGGAACTCCTGACCTCTAGTAACCTGCCCACCTTGGCCTCCTAAAGTGCTGAGATTACAGGCGTGAGCCACCATGCCCAGCCTCATCTTTATTTCTAAAGGACAGCTTTGCCAAATACAGTATTGCTGGTTGGCAGTTTTCTTTCTGCACTTTGGATATCTCATCCAAGTTTCTTCTGGCCTGTAAGGTCTCTGCTGAGAAATCTCCTGCTAGCCTTATTGGAAAAATCATTATATATTATTTGTTTCTTTTTTCCTGCTGCTTTTAGAATTTTTTCTTTGTCTTTGATTTTTGACAGTTTCATTATAATATGTTTTGATGTAGTCTTATTATATTTGGATTGACTCTGATTGGAAACTTTTAACCTTCCTGTATTTGGATATTTACATCTTTTCCAAATTTGAATTTTTTTCTGCTATTATTTCTTTAAATAAGCTTTCTTCCCCTTTATTCTTCTCTCTCTCTCTCTCTTTTTTTTCCATTTGAGACACAGTTTTGCTTTTGTTGCCCAGGCTGGAGTGCAATGGTGCAATCTCGGCTCACTGCAACCTCC
>NW_012116074.1:8324-8811 GCF_000951035.1 Colobus angolensis palliatus
CTCACTGCAACCTCCACCTCCCAGGTTCAAGTGATTCTCCTGCCTCAGCCTCCTGAGTAGCTGGGATTACAGGCACCTGCCACCATGCCCAGCTAATTTTTGTATTTTTAGTAGAGATGGGTTTCACCATGTTGGCCAGGCTGGTCTCGAACTCCTGACCTCGGGTGATCCACCCGCCTCAGCTTCCCAAAGTGCTGGGATTACAGGTGTGAGCCACTGCACCCAGCCTGTTCTTCTCTTTAATGAACTTCCATAACTTGAATATTTGTTCTTTTGATGTTATCTCATAAATGTAGTAAGCTCTTAATTCCTTTCCTTCTTTAGCCTCGGATGATATATTTTCAAATTTCTAGTCTTATGAGTTCACAGATTTCCTCTTCATTTCATTCCTTTTACTTTTCAGCTTAAGAATTTGTTTGACTTTTTAAAAAATTAATTTCAGCCGGTCGCGGTGGCTCAAGCCTGTAATCCCAGCACTTTGGGAGGC
>NW_012116075.1:0-480 GCF_000951035.1 Colobus angolensis palliatus
GAGCGGAGGCGTGAGCCACCACCCATTATTACTCTTAATGTTCAGTTACATATTCATTGATCAGCAAATCTAACATGGTGAAAGGATTCTGAAAGTTGAGGCTTTATAGGGACCTGACACTGGGCATTACCTTTTTCTTACACTCCTTGAAAAATTGTGGGTGGCTACAATTGTAACATGAGCATGAAACTTTCCCCTGTACCTCAGCTCCTCTCTGGAAGATGCAAAATGTGTACCTCTCTTGACATCTTGGAATAAAGCCTAGGAGAATGTTACTAGAAGGAAGCTGTCAAACACTTAAATATTTCTGTTATTCCCCATCTGTCTTTGGGGGGAATTAATCTGCAAATTAAGTTGGCATGGCCAAGTGGTAAAAATTATGAGATAAATCCTCCCAAAAGAAAACATTTCTGGGCCAGGCTTGGTGGCTCACACCTGTAATCCCTGCACTTTGGGTGGTGAAGGTAGATGGATCACTTG
>NW_012116075.1:4373-5681 GCF_000951035.1 Colobus angolensis palliatus
AAAAAAAAAAAAGAAAAGAAAAGAAAAGAAATAATATGGTGGTTCACACCTATAATCCTAGCACTTTGGGAGGCTGAGGCAGGTGGATCACCTGAGGTCAGGAGTTCATAACCAATCTGGCCAACATGGTGAAACTCCATCTCTAATAAAAATACAAAAATTAGCCAGGCATGGTGGCGCATGCCTTTAGTTCCAGCTACTTGGGAGGCTGAGGCAGGAGAATCGCTTGAACCTGGTAGGCGGAGGTTGCAGTGAGCTGGGATTGTGCCACTGCACTCCAGCCTGGGCAACAGAGCAAGACTCCGTCTCAAAAAGAAAAGAAATAATAAAGAGCAAGAGCAGAAATAAATGAAATTGCAATTTAAAAAATTCAGAAGATCAACAAAATGAAAAGCTGATTTTTTGAAAAGAACAAAATTGACAAACCTTTAGCCAGACTAAGAAAAAAAAGACCCAAATAAGTAAAATCAGAGATGAAAAAGACCTTACAACTGATATCACAGAAATTCAAAGGATCGTTAGAGACTACTATGAGTAACTATATGCCAATAAATTGGAAAACCAGCTGGGCGCAGTGGCTCATGCCTGTAATCCTGACACTTTGGGAGGCTAAGGCAGTGGACGCTTGAGGTCAGGAGTTCAGGACCAGCCTGGCGAACTTCGCCAACATGGCGAAACTCTGTCTCTACTAAAAATACAAAAATTAGCTGTGCATAGTGGTGCATGCTTGTACTCCCAGCTACTTGGGAGGCTGAGGTGGGAGGACCACTTTGAACCCGGGAAGCAGAGGTTATAGTGAGCAGAGATCGTGCCACTGTACTCCAGCCTGGGTAACAGAGTAAGACTCCATCTCAAAAAAAAGAACAAAAAAACAAAAACAAAAACAAAAAAAACTACAGGCTAATGTCTCCAATGAACATTGATGCAAAATCCTCAACAAAATACCAGCAAATAAAATTCAACAACACATTAAAAATATCATCAGGCAGGGCATGGTGGCTCACACCTGTAATCCCAGCACTTTGGGAGGCTAAGGTGGGTGGATCACTTGAGGTCAGAAGTTCGACACCATCCTGGCCAACATAGTGAAACCCCATCTCTACTAATAATACAAAACAATTAGCCGGGCGTGGTGGTGCACACCTGTAATCCCAGATACGCAAGAGGCTGAGGCAGGAGAATCGCTTGAATCCAGGTGGTAGAGGTTGCAGTGAACCGTGATCAGGCCACTGCACTCCAGCCTGAGTGACAGAGTGAGATTCTGTCTCAGTACAAAAAAAAAAACCCAAAACAGGTACTTCAGCCAGG
>NW_012116075.1:9401-10461 GCF_000951035.1 Colobus angolensis palliatus
CAGAGGAGGATATGACACCGCAAATTATTATTATTATTATTATTATTATTTATTTTTATTATTTTGACAGAGTCTTGCTCTGTTGCCCAAGCACAATCTTGGCTAACTCCAACCTCTGCTTCCGGGTTCAAGCGATTCTCCTGCCTTAGCCTCCCGAGTAGCTGGAATTACAGGCATGCGCTACCACGCCCAGCTAATTTTTGTATTTTTAGTAGAGACGGGGTTTCGCCAGTCACATGGTAATTCTATGTTTAACTTTTCCAGGAAGTTCTGAACTGTTTCCTGAAGTGGCTATACCATTTTACATTTCCAGCAGCAATGTAGGAGGGATCCAACTTCTCTATATCCTCACCAACATTTATTATTAGCTGACTTTTGGATTACAGCTGTCCTAGTGGAGTGAAGTAATAGCTCGTTGTGGTTTTGATTTGCACTCCCCTGGTCGGTAACGATATTAAGCATCTTTTCATGTGCTTCTTGGCCATTTGCAGATCTTTGGAGAAATATCTGTTCAAATCCTTGACCCACTTTGAAGTGAGTTATTTGTCTTATTTTTGAATTTTAAGAGTTCTTTATATAATCAGAATACTAGTCCCTTTATCAGATACATCATTTGCAAATATCTCTCCCAGTTGTCTTTTTACCTTGGAAGCACAAAAATTTTTAATTTTTATGAGATTTGTTTTCATTGTATTTTGTTAATTTTATTATGTAAAAAGAAACTGTGAGATGGCTTTATTCTGTTCTCTTTAAGAAATAACACTTTTTTGTCTAGGTGCAGTGGCTCATGCCTGTAATCCCATCACTTTGGGAGGCCAAGGCTTCAGGACTGTTTGAGCCCAGGAATTCAAGACCAGCCTGAGCAACATAGTGAAACCCTGTCTCTACAACAAATTTAAAAAATTAGGCTGGGCGCGGTGGCTCATCCCTGTAATCTCAGCACTTTGGGAGGTCAAAGCAGGCAGATCACTTGAGGTCAGCAGTTCAATACCAGCCTAGCCAACAGGGTAAAACCCTGTCTCTACTAAAAATACAAAAATTAGCTGGGCGTAGTGGCGGG
>NW_012116076.1:0-334 GCF_000951035.1 Colobus angolensis palliatus
AAAACATTCCATGCACACAGAAATAATCAATATTGTTAAAATGGCCATACCGCCCAAAGTAATTTATAGATACATTGCTATCTCCACCAAGCTACTATTGATTTTCTTCACAGAATTAGAAAAAGTCACTTTAAATTTCATATGGAACCAAAAAAAGAGCCCCCATAGCAAAGACAATCCTAAGCAAAAAGAACAAAGCTGGAGGCACCACACTACCTGACTTCAAAGTATACCACAAGGCTACAGTAACCAAAACAGCAATGGTACTGGTACCAAAACAGATATATAGATAGACCAATGGAACAAAACAGAGGCCTCAGAAATAATACCACAC
>NW_012116076.1:5444-5791 GCF_000951035.1 Colobus angolensis palliatus
TCATTTCAATTGACGCTGAAAAAGCACTTGATAAAATTCAACATCCCTGCCTGATAAAAACCCTAAAAAAACTAGATATAGAGGGAACATACCTCAACATAATAAAAGCCATATATGACAGACTGATGTATCATAGTGAATGGGGAAAAACCAAAAGCCTTTCCTCTAAGGTCTGGAACACAACAGGGATGCCCACTGTCACTACTGTTATTCAACATATGGTACTGGAAATCCTAGCTAGAACAATCAGATAAGAGAAAGAATTAAAAGGCATACAAAAAGGAAGAAGTCAAATTATCTATGTTTGCAGATGATATAATCTTATATTTGGAAAAACCTAAACAACT
>NW_012116076.1:7820-9599 GCF_000951035.1 Colobus angolensis palliatus
GGATCACCTGAGGTCAGGAGTTCGAGACCAGCCTGACCAACATGGGGAAACCCCGTTTCCACTAAAAATACAAAATTAGCTGGGTGTGGTGGGCACATGCCTATAACCGCAGCTATTCGGGAGGCTGAGGCAGGAGAATCATTTGAACTTAAGAGGTGGAGGTTGTAGTGAGCCAAAATAGTGCCACTACACTCCAGCCTGGGCAACAAAAGCAAAACTCCATCTCAATCAATGTAAAATAAAATAAAAATAACTAAAAGAGTATGATTAGATTGCTTATAACACAAAGGATAAATGCTTGAGGGGACAGGTACCCCATTTTCCATGATGTGATTATTATACATGCATATCTGCATCAAAACATCTCATGTACCTATAAATATATACTATGTACCCACAATATTTAAAAATACAAAATTTTTAAAAGAGATGAAGAATATCTTTGATACTCAGTAGAATGGACACGACAAAGGAAAGAATTAGTGAGCCTCAGTTTATGTCAATAGAAATTTCTAAAGTAAAAACCAATGATGGGCCAGGAATGGTGGCTCACACTTGTAATTCCTGCACTTTGGGAGGCCAAAGTGGGAGGATCACTTGAGGCCAAGAGTTCAATATCAGCCTGGGCAATAGAGTGAGACCCCCATCTCTACCAAAAAAGAATTTGGCTGGACATGGTGGCTCATGCCTGTAATCCCAGCACTTTGGGAAGCCAAGGTGGGCGGGTTACTTGAGGTCAGGAGTTTGATTCCAGCCTGGGCAACATGGCGAAACCTCACCTCTACTAAAAATGCAAAAAATTAGCCAGGCATGGTGGCGCATGCCTGTAATCCCAGCTACTTTGGAGGCTGAGGGAGGAGAATTGCTTGAACCTGGGACAGGGAGGTTGTAGTGAGCCAAGATTACGCCACCGCACTCCAGCCTGGGTGACAGAGCATAACTCTATCTCAAAACAAACAAACAAACAAACAAACAAAAAACAGTAACAACAACTAAAGAGAAAAAGATTAAAAACCCCCAGAATATCCAAGAATGGTGAGACAACTACAAAAGGTGTAACATACACTTAATGAGAAAATCAGAAAGAGAAGAATAACAGAAAGGATCAAAGAAACATTTGAAGCAATAATGACTGAGAATTTCCCAAAATTGATGTCTGAAACCAAACCACAGACCCAAGAATTTTAAAAAACAACATGCAGGGTAAATACCAAAAAATCTATACATAGGCATATATAGATTATAATAAAATGTATATCTTCCCAGGTAAATAAATTTGATTTGGCAAATCATACTGTAAATCACACTATAAACAGAAAGATATAGTATAAACAAAATCATAAGAGCAATGCTAGAGTTGCAAAAAGTTATCTGTAATGTAGGTAGCGAATAAAATATCTAAAATATACAAAGAGCTCCTACAAAGTGAGATGATAATTTAGTGGGCAGATGATATCACCACTGACAATAAACATTTTTATCTTAGTGTGTTTGTACTTTATAAAAAATAACAACGGGCCAGGCATGGTGGCTCACACCTGTAATCCCAGCACTTTGGGAAGCCAAGTCAGGTGGATCAACTGAGGTCAGGAGTTCAAGACCAGCCTGACCAATACGGTGGAACCCCGTCTCTACTAAAAATACAAAAAATTAGCTGGGTGTGGTGGCAGGTGGCTGTAATCTCAGCTACTTGGGAGGCTGAGGCAGGAGAATCGCTTGAACCAGGGGGGCGGAGGTTGCAGTGAGCTGAGATTGCACCACTTCACTCCAGCCTGGGCC
>NW_012116077.1:0-2603 GCF_000951035.1 Colobus angolensis palliatus
AAAAAAAAAAAAAAAAAAAGAAATAAAAGAATGCCTACTCTACAAACAGAGCAGCTTCAAGGGCTGCTGGTTACCCATTTTTATGGTTATTTCTTAATTATATGCTAAACAAGGGGTGGATTATTCGTGCCTTCCCTTTTTATATTATATAGGGTAACTCTCTGACACTGACCTAGCATTTGTAAACTGTCATGGCACTGGTGGGAGTGTAGCAGTGAGGATGACCAGAGATCACTCTCACCGCCATCTTGATATTAGTGGATTTTAGCTGGCTTCTTTACTGTAGCCTCTTTTATTAGCAAGGTCTTTATGATCTGTATCTTGTGCCAACCTCCTGTCTCATCCTGTTACTTAGAATACCTTAACCATCTAGGAATGCAGTCCAGTAGGTCTCAGCTTCATTTTATCCAGCCCCTATTCAAGATGGGGTTGCTCTGGTTCAAACACCTCTGACATTTCTCCCCTTCCTTTTATAAGGGAACCCTTAATCCTAAGAGTTGTAGAGAATGAAGATTCATCTACTGTAATTTCTTCAGGCTGAATAGGGGTGATGACATTCCTGCCTAACTATTAGGGTCTCTTGTATTCAGGGTAGAGAGGAGCTCAGTCAGAAAGCACCAGTATGGTGAGGGCCATTCGTAACTCCAAGTTCTAACAAAAAAAAATTATCTGGAAGATTAGTAAGTGCTCAGTTTAAGAAAATATTCAGTGAGCTTATTGTGCGCTCCTACACAAAGAGTACAACAACAATATATTCCACAAGAGTAAAGCAAGATAAGTAAAATGATCCCAAGTAAGCTAAATAAGAAGGCTTTCCATGAACTGGGCAACTGTTGGAACCAAACAGATATGGAGTTGCTAGCCAATTCCAATATGTGCCCAGAATTAGAATATTGATCCAGATTTTTGCATTACCCAACCCTTTCGTTTCTTCTGAGGTGCAGCCAGAGATCACTGGTTGGTTCACAAGAATAAGCAGGGGTAGTGTAAATTGCAGGGATAACCTCAAAAACAACGAATGAGACTAGAATCGAGTAACAAGTGTACCATAGTTCTTGAAAAATAATTTCTCTGTGCAGTTTCCCATTTTTACTAAAGACAAATCATGGTAAGACTGATTTGCTTTATTTTACTTGGCCTGATTATTTGTGTAAAGTGCAGCAAGAATAATTATTTTTTACATCAGCTCTTTTTAAATTGGCTTTGATGGAACTCTGTTCCATAGAAGGACTCTCAGATAAGACTTTTAAAAAAGCTGGGCCCAGCCATCGATTTGTACCCTCAAATACCTATGAGTTGGGAAAATTTCTCTCCTTTTGTGATCCCAAGATAACTTGGGACTCCTGGGCATGTCAGAAAGTGACATTCTTTACTTACCATAGGTCAGGAGCTGTGCACAGGGACTGTGTAGACAAGGTATGAGGCCAGTTTTCCCAAGGGGCTGTTATTGGTGTTACAAGTCAAGTTTGATTCCTTAAAGAAAAGTACACCATTCCAGTCAAAGCCTTGGTAAGATAACCAGTTTCTTCAATTGTGCCCTGTTGCAAAAGAAAACAGATTTTGTTTCTTGAGATGGAATCTCACTCTGTCACCCAGGCTGGAGTGCAGTGGCATGATCTTGGCTCACTGCAACCTCTACCTCTTGGGTTCAAGCGATTCTCCTGCCTCAGCCTCCTGAGTAGCTGGGACTACAGGTGCCTGCCACCACACCTGGTTAATTTTTGTATTTTCAGTACAGACAGGGTTTCACCAAATTGACCAGGCTGGTCTCAAACTCCTAACCTTGTGATCCACCTGCCTCAGCCTCCCAAAGTGCTGGGATTACAGGCATGAGCCACCTCGCCTGGCAAAAACAGATTCTTATTGCACCCATGCAAATAATTATGTTGCCATAAGTTAAGAATACTCACAAGTAGTTTCCAAATTCTGGAGAAATCAGGTAGAGAGAAACAAATATGCTCCAAATTTTGTTCACAGGAGTATCCCTTACTCAGTTGTTAAAAGCTGTATATAGCTCAAAAGAAAAGTCTTCTTGACTCTGAAAAACAAAACGAAGGATCAGAAACATTTTAAGCAAAATCAAAAAAATTACTTCAGACTTCCACTAGTTTAGTCCATGCAGTTAACTCCTGTTCTGCTTGGTATTCATGAACATTCCAGCTCTCCAAGGGAGTCCTGAAAGTTTTTTCCTCTATTCAAATATCACAATTTCCAAAGTTATCAGAAACCTTCATTTAAGAACACTGTTAGAGTTCTATAGTTAATTATAAATCACCTTTTAAAGGGAATCAAAACAAGACAGCAATTGTCTGTGAATGACAAAAAGTCTTAGGACAACCACTACTAAAGCCACAATTGACAAAGAATGTTGGTTACTTCTGTGGCATACAACAATTTGACATAACCATGGTAATTATTAATAACACACACACTAAGTCATATTAGAATTATAGGAGTTTTCCAGCTGCGCGTGGTGGCTCACACCTATAATCTCAGTACTTTGGGAAGCCGAGGCGGGCGGATCACCTGAGGTCAGGAGTTCGAGACCAGCCTGGCCAGCATGGTGAAACACTGTCTCTACTAAAACTACAAAAACTAGCTGG
>NW_012116077.1:3238-5074 GCF_000951035.1 Colobus angolensis palliatus
GGCTGGAGTGCAATGGTGCGATCTCAGCTCACAGCAACCTCTGCCTCCTGGGTTCAAGTGATTCTCCTGCCTCAGCCTCCTGAGTAGCTGGGATTACTTTCTCACAGAAAGTAGCGCCCGCCACCACACCTGGCTAATTTTGTATTTTTAGTCGAGATGGGGTTTCTCCATGTTGGTCAGGCTGGTCTTGAACTCCTGACTTCAGGTGATCTGCCCACCTTGGCCTCCCAAACTGCTGGGATTACAGGCATGAGCCACCCTGCCTGGCCTTATTTCTTTTTTTATACACTTTTTAAAATATACTTTAAGTTCTGAGATACATGTGCAGACCACCTGTATGATTTTTATACCACATAAGCCAAATATGTCATTTTGGACTTAAGGTGATGCAATATGTAAAAGATTAATTAGGTCAGAAAAAGACAAATTTTATAATTTGATTTGGGAAACTTTGTCAAATATCAAAGGTTTAAAACACCGGATGTCACAAAATAGAATCCCAGGTCACTATAAGTCATTCATTTAGCCAAAATGACAACTCAAAAATTTTAAAAAGGCAAAAACCTTCACTCATTAATAGAGGGAAGACTTAGCTTTTCAAACAATCCATCCCTTTTTTCCTTTCTTTTTCCTACAATGTATTTGAAAGGGCAGACAAAAATCTTTTTTTTTTTTTGAGACAGAGTTTCGCTCTTGTTGCCCAGGCTGGAGTGGAATGGCACAGTCTCAGCTCACTGCAACCTTTGCCTCCTGGGTTCATGCGATTCTCCTGCCTCAGCTTCCCAAATAGCTGAGATTACAGGCACGTGCCACCACCCCCAGCTAATTTTTGTATTTTTTGTAGACATGGGGTTTCACCATGTTGGCCTGGCTGGTCTCAAACCCCTGACCTCAGGTGATCCACCTGCCTCAGCCTTCCAAAGTGCTAGGATGACAGGTGTGAACCATCACACCCAGCCAAAATCTTTTTTCTTTTTTTTAATATAACATGAAAATATTGTTCAAGGGAGAAAGACAAATTTCACCCTTTGCATTAGTGTACTATCACTGTTAAACTGAATTCTTAATAAAACCTTATGGACATATTTACCCAATTTTAATGTTTGACCATAAGGTAAGATTTTCATAAAACTTTTATAACCCTTTACAAAAATGTTTGTGAAAGGGCAGATTAGTGCCCTAAGGAAACCTGTTGTGCTTTATTCCAATGTTCAATTTACAGAAAAACTGAATAATACCCCTTTAACTTTGGCCAATATGTTTATACACAGAACCTCTTTTACAAATTAATTTTTCACAAACCTTCCACAACTTGCTTAAACATTCAGCTTTATTCTGTCTAACTTAAAACAATCCTTTAACCTTTTAGTCTGGGCAAAAAAATCCACGTTTCCATGACTTCTTATAATCTTTTACCAAAAACACATTTCACTTTCTTTACACACCTCACATGTATCACTTTTTATTTCACAAAGATTACTTAATTCACACGAACTAAAAGGCATTACACTTTTTACTTTTCTCATAAAATATTTGATTTAAGCACTTACTATTTTTAAACCAGTTAATCAAAGCTATTTCATATCACTTGCACAACACATGTAAATACACAGGCAGACAGAAGAAGATCCAGTAGTAGCAACATGTTTCATTTGCCAGTGTTTAAGTTTCTCTTTTTAAAGTATGCAGTTTAGGCCGGGTGCGGTGGCTCAAGCCTGTAATCCCAGCACTTTGGGAGGCCGAGATGGGTGGATCACAAGGTCAGGAGATCGAGACCATCCTGGCTAACCCGGTGAAACCCCGTCTCTACTAAAAAAAATACAAAAAACTAGCCAG
>NW_012116077.1:5124-22244 GCF_000951035.1 Colobus angolensis palliatus
AAAAATACAAAAAACTAGCCAGGCGAGGTGGCGGGCGCCTGTAGTCCCAGCTACTCGGGAGGCTGAGGCAGGAGAATGGTGTAAACCCAGGAGGCAGACCTTGCAGTGAGCTGAGATCTGGCCACTGCACTCCAGCCTGGGCGACAGAGCGAGACTCCGTCTCAAAAATAAAAAATAAAAAAAAAAAGTATGCAGTTTGTAGGGCCTAATAAGCAGGCACAGCTGGAAGGCAAAACAGATCTCCAGAAATTAAGGGTCCCATTTTTATACCAGATCCTGGATCCCCAAAAGAGAGAATTAATCCATCTCCCATAGGAGTCTAATCTCTCATTGTGGGGTAGGGACATTTCCATATTTCCTAGGTGGCCAAGAGTGTGCTTCTCTGATCCAAACGTGCAGAACTGAGTATCTCCCCATAACTACTATTAGCTGTCCCCCAAAGTATATTTCTTACCTGGTTATTACACAACAAAGTTCTCATAATGTGAGGTAATTTCTGATACCCCACCCCCAAAGTCAAAAACATCAGATAATTCAACACAAACCAGAACAGAGCCTTAGATTTTGACAGGGATTTATCCACTTTTAATTCCTGGAGTTTCATGAAGAAAACAGAGTTTTTTCCCAAAATGGAGTCTGTGGCACCTCCTCTGTTTTTCTCAAGTTGTCCCAGGCTGTTACAGCTTGAATAACCACTTTTAATTAAGCTGACTTTTAACCATAGCACTCTTTAAAAAAAAAAAAAGTCCTTTTAAATCTTTTATTGCCCAACTAGTCAGTCCAAATGACCAATATTTCTGGCTTTTGAACTTTACGAAAAGTAACCTCACAGGTGCTCTGAGAAAAGAAATTCAAGACAGTTTGTGGAGGGGAAGAGAATAAAAAAATGGCAAAGGTCACCCAAATATCAATCAGAACGGTTCATCCCCTAAGCTAGTGATTGAACCCTGAGACCAAGAGGAAGTACTGCCACATGGTTACAAGGTCAAGCTCCCCAAGGACATAGAAGGAGACAAGAGGAGAACCTCATCCTGTTTCCACTCCACCCCGCTCCCCACCGCCCAGGGACCTGCAGCAAAGTTTATAACTGAACAGTTTGCTGGGCTGTCTTGAACAGCAGGCTTATGGGGTCCTAGGCCTGTGTTCTATCATAAGGTACCACTCTTTCTCACAGAAAGATACAGAAAGACAAATTCATAGCACAAAGTACAACAGATTCGCTACAGCTTGAGACTAGCCTTACAAATCCTTTTTCAAATTAATCAAAACTTTACAGAGGAGATAAACAGTGATTTTTACCATTCATTCCACCGGTTGGCACAGAGAGAGAGAGAGGCCAGAAGTCTGACTGGTAAGAAATTCTTATCCTTTTGCTGTGATGCCAGGCTTCTGGGTTCCCTTTCCCTGAGTGGCCCTAGTGACCCAGCTGACTGCATCACCACACCAAAACACAAAGGAAAATTATGTTTTTCCGTTCTGGCCAGAGCAAAATACATGTGACAAAACATAGACATTAGTCACTCTGCTTAGCACCCAATATCAAACCGGCAAGGCTCAAACCCTAGTTAGGCTCTGTCATTGTCAATCCAACTTCGGACTAGGAGTTTCATCATGTGGTCTCTGGGCAAGATGGTCGCTCTGAGTAATAGAAAAGATAAGAAAGAAAAAGGAGAGAAAGGGAGAAAAGCCTTGCCTGCAGTGGGGTGCGGAAGGCAAGCAACTCACAGAGGCCAGAGAAAGACCCACCGATTGCAGTGACACTGAAAAGTTCAGGCAGCCACTTGTCAGTCGCCAAGGGATCTTTTCCAGCAGTCCCATCAGCTCTCAAGTTTCCCCTTTTGTGGAGGAAAAAGCCCCCCATGTCCCATGGTCCTGTACATGCCTAATTCTGCCACCCATAATCATCAGCAAAGAGCGCAAGGCAGATTAACCCAAAGAGAATAGCAGTTAACACCCCATAGTGCCAAACCCATTCTTCGCCGAGAGGGACTTTACTGAGAGGGGCCTCTAACCCCTTAAATCATAGGAAGGGCTCTAACCTTTCAAGTTAGGTCAATCATCCTTGCCTTTTATTAAGAGGGTCTTTAACCCTCTCTGTCTTAGGAGAGACTCTTAACTCCCCTAAGTTGGGCCTCTAACCCAATCCCATCCTTTACCTGGGTATATGCACCCCACTTACCCAAAGTCAGTCAATTCGTGGGCGCAGATGATTTTTCTTTGGGTCGGGGGTCTCCTTGGTATCATCCCCTCCATGGTTCACCAGAAAGATGTTACCAGACCCCACCACTTACTGTAAGTTAGCCTTTGGGTGTGTGGGTGGGGGTTCTTCTCTATTGTCCCTCTGTGGTCACCAAAAAGATGTTACCCAAAAGGGGTCCTGACCCAGACCCCAAGAAAGAGTTCTTGGATCTCGTAGAAGAAAGCATTTGAGGCGAATTTATAAGGCAAGTCTATTAAGAAAGTAAAGGAAGAAAAGAATGGCTATCCCATCGACAGAGCAGCCATGAGCAAATAATTTGAATCGACATAGCTCCAAAGAAGATAGACAAATGGTCAGTAAGCACATGAAAAGATGCTCGTTATTATTAGTCATTAAGAAAATGTAAATCAAAACTATGAGAGATCACATCACACTCACTAAAATGGCTATCATTAAAACAAAAAACAGAAAACAAAAAAATACAATCTGGGCTCAGGCCTGTAATCCCAGCACTTTGCAAGGACAAGGTGGGTCAATTGCTTGAGTCCAGGAGTTCGAGAACAGCCTGGGCAACATGGTGAAACCCCATCTACACACACACACAAATACAAAAACAATGGCTGGGCGTGGTGGCATGCACCTGTGGTCCCACCTACTCAGGAGGCTGAGGTGGGAGGACTGCTTGAACCCAGGGAGGTTACAGTATGCTGAGATCGAGCTACTGCACTCCAGCCTGGGCAACAGAGCAAGACTGTGTCCCTCCCCGCCCCCCACCAAAAAAACATGGAAAACAATAAGTGTTGGTGTACTTGTGGAGAAATTGGAACCCTCATGCATGGTTGGTGTGAATGTGAAATGGTTTAGCACCTTTGAAAAACAGTTTGACAGTTTCTAAAAGTGAAAATGTAGAGTTACCATATAACCCAGCAATTCCCATCCTGGGTATATACCCAAGAGAACTGAAAACGTATGTTCACACAAAAACTTGTACACAAATGTTTGTAGCAGCATTATTCATAATAACCAAAAAGTGGAAACAACCCAAATGTCTGTCAGTTGATGGATGAATAAAGAAAATGTGATATAGCCATACAATGGAATTTTATTCAACCATAAAAAGGAATGAAGTATTGATACAGGCTACAACATGGATCAACCTTCAAAACATATTAAGTTAAAGTCACCAGACTAAAAGGCCACATATTTTATAATTGCATGTGTATATAATGTCCAGAATAGGCAAATGAGCTCATGAATTGGATGAACCAACATAGTACAGGTGTCAGTTGTTCCCAAGTTGACATATAGGTTGAGTGCAATTCCTACAGAAATTTAAGCAAAATATTTTGTAGGCACAAATAAGATTATTCTAAAATATAAGCAAAGGCAAAGGAAGTAGAATAATAAAACAATGTTGAAAAAATCAACTGAGAGGTACCAGTCTATCTGATTTTAAGGCTTATATGGCTATAGTAATCAAGATTATATGGTTTTGGAGAAGGGATATACAAATACATCAAGAGAACAGAAAACAAAACTCAGAAATACACCAACAAAAAGATATCCATCTCCTTGTTTTTTGTTTGTTTTTGTTTTTGTTTTTGTTTTTGTTTTTTTTGTCAGTCTTGCTCTGTCACCCGGGCTGTAGTGTAATGGCATAATCTTGGCTCACTGCAACCTCCACCTCCCAGGTTCAAGCAATTCTCATGCCTCAGCCTCCTGAGTAGCTGGGATTACAGGCGTGCACCACCATGCCTGGCTAATTTTTGTATGTTTATTAGAGATGGAGTTTCACCATATTGACCAGGCTGGTCTCGAACTCCTGACCTCGAGTGATTCACCTGCTTCCACCTCCCAAAGTGCTGGGATTACAGGCATGAGTCACCATGCCCGGCAGATACCCATCTAATTTTTTACTAAAGAAAAAAAGCAATTCAATGGAAGAAAGCTTTTACAAGAAATGGTGCTGCAGCAATCAGATGTCCATAGGCAAAACAGCAAACCCTTTTTTCCAGCTTTATAAGATACAATTGACAAATAAAAATTGAGCCAGGCGTGGTGGCTCAAGCCTGTAATCCCAACACTTCGGGAGGCTGAGGTGGGCAGATTGCCTGAGCTCAGGAGTTCGAGACCAACCTGGGAAACATGGAGAAACCTCGTCTCTACTAAGAACACAAAAAATTAGCTGGGCGTGGTAGCCCGTGCCTGTAATCCCAGCTACTCAGGAGGCTGAAGCGCGAGAATCGCTTGAACCCAGGAGGTGGAGGATGCAGTGAGCCGAGTTTCCACCACTTCACTCCAGCCTGGGTGACAGAGTGAGACTATCTCAAAAAAAAAATTGTATCTGTTTATGGTATACAATGTGATGTTTTGATACATGTGTACATTGCAATACATGTACCAAAATCAAGTAAATTTGTCTACCCATCCTTTACTCGTCTACCGTTGCAGTGTGTGTGTGTTGAGAACATTTAAGATCTACTCTCAGCAAATTTCAAGCATACAATACAGTATTATTAACCATAGTCACCATGCTGTACAGTAGCTGTTCAGAGCTTATTCATCCTGCATAACTGAAACTTGTACTCTTTGACCAATACCTCCCCATCCCTTTCTCGAGCCCTTGGTAACCACCATTCTACTCTCTGCTTTTATGAGCTCAACTTTTTAAAATGCTACATGTAAATGAGACCATGCATACTGTCTTTCTGTGCTTGGCTTATTTCACTTATAATGTCCTTCAGGTTCATCTATGTTGTTGTAAATGACAGGATTCCTTCTTTTTTTAATGCCCTTCACTAGTCAGCCCATCCATAGATTCTGGGTGGGCTGTCTGGTGGGCTGTGAAGGCAGGCTTTTTGCTGGAGTCGTCGGGCAGCCTGCCCCAGTGCCTGAGTCCACAGGGACTGGCCTGGTGCCTTAGTCTGCAGGGGTGGGCTTTAAATCTAAGCTCTGGGGGCAGGCCTAGATCCTGTGTCTGCAGGGGCTGGCCTCAAGCCTGGCTTCATGGGGGCTGACCTGAAGCTGGGGAAGGCTTTGAGCCTCAGTCTCTGGAGATGGCCTGGTCCTGGGGCAGGCCTGGCCCCTCCCTGAGCCCACAGGGATAAGTTTGGACCTGAGTCCCAAAGAGGCTGGCCTGGTTCCTAAGTGCATGCAGAGAGGCCTGTTCATTGGTCTGCAGAGGCAAGTCTGGAGCCTGGATACATGGAGGCGGGCTTGGACCCTGGGGCTGCTGGAGCTTGGGGTCATAGTAGGAAGCAGGGTAGCCTATAAGCTGGGGCTACAAAAGGCTGGCCAGGCACTGGGGCAAGCCTGGAGCCTAGGTTCTCAGGGGCCAACCTGGCACCAGGGGTCACTGGAGCAGGCCAGTCCTGAGGTCCGCAGCAAAGTCAGATGCTCACTTCATTCTCCTTCCCTTTGTGGAGAGTATCTCTCTCCACACTGTACTGTCTGGGTTTGGGAGAGAGGTGACATGAATAATGTGAAACTGTCTGTCCTACTGTCTTTGATGTGCCTTTTAAATTTTCTGTGCTACACTCAGGTGCTCTAATCTCTCACCTGGATTCCTTAGCTCTTATGAAGGTATATTTTGCATGGGTAGTTGTTCAAATTGACGTTTCTGTAAGGGGATGAACACCAAAGACTCTTACTCTACCACTGATGTGTTCAAAAACATGAACCTTGATATAAGTCTTACATCTTTTATTAAAAAATTAACTAAGTCTGGGCGCGGTGTCTCACTCCTGTAATCCCAGCACTTTAAGAGGCCGAGGCAGGCAGACAACCTGAGGTCAGGAGTTCGAGACCAGCCTGAACAACATGGTGAAAACCCCTCTCTACTAAAAAAAATATATATATGTAAAAAATTAGCCGGGTGTGGTGGTACGCACCTGTAATCCCAGCTACTTGGGAGGCTGAAGCGGGAGAATTGCTTGAACCTGGGAAGCAGAGGTTGCAATGAGCTGAGATCACGCCACTTCACTGGGCAACAGAATGAGACTCTGTCTCAAAAAAAAAAATTGATTAATTAAATACCAAACATGATGATAGGGAAAAAATTAACTAAAAATGTATCATAGATTTAAATATATAATGTGGACTGAGTGTAGTGGCTCATGTCTTTTAGGAAAAAAAGCAGGAGAAAATCTTTAAGATCTAGGGTTAGACACTGTTCTTACACTTGATACCAAAAGCATGAAGCATAAAAGAAAAAATTGATAAACTGGACTTCATAAAAATTAAACATTTTTTTGTACTCTGAAAAACTGTGTTTAGAAAATTAAGACATGGCTGGGCACCGTGGCTCAAGCCTGTAATCCCAGCACTTTGGGAGGCCGAGACGGGCGGATCACGAGGTCAGGAGATTGAGACCATTCTGGCTAACACGGTGAAACCCCGTCTCTACTAAAAAATACAAAAAAAAACTAGCCGGGCGAGGTGGTGGGCACCTGTAGTCCCAGCTACTCGGGAGGCTGAGGCAGGAGAATGGCGTAAACCCGGGAGGCGGAGCTTGCAGTGAGCTGAGATCCGGCCACTGCACTCCAGCCCGGGCGACAGAGCGAGACTCCGTCTCAAAAAAAAAAAAAAAAGAAAATTAAAAGACAAGGTACAGACTGAGAGAAATCACATATCCAACAAAGGACTAGTACCTAGAATATATAAAGAACTCTCAAAACTCAGTAGCAAAAATCAAAAACAAAAATGATTCACATAGAAAATGGGTAAAAAGTACAAAAAGACATTTAACTGAAGCGGATATACTAATCCTCCATAAGCACATGAAATGCTGTTCAACATTAGGGACAACCACTAGGAAAATGCAAATTAAAACCAAAAGGATGCCGGGCATGGTGGCTCACACCTGTAATCCCAGCACTTTGGCAGGCGGATCACCTGAGGTCAGGAGTTCTAGACCAGCCTGGCCAACATGGTGAAACCCCATCTCTACTAAAAATACAAAAATTAGTTGGGCGTGGTGGCACACACCTGTAATCCCAGCTCCTCAGGAGGCAGAGGCACAAGAATCACTTGAGCTTGGGAGGCGGAGGCTGCAGTGAGCCAAGATCATACCACGGCACTCCAGCCTGGGCAAGAGAGAGAAACTCCGTCTTTAAAAAAAAAAAAAAAGGAGGTATCACTGCATGACTAGCAAAATGACTAAAACAAAAAATAGTGCCAATACCAAATGCTGAAAATGATGCAGATAAACTGGATCACTCATTCACTGCTGTTGAGAATGCAAAATGGTACAGCCACTCTGAAAAATAGCTTGACAGTTTCTTAAAAACACTAAACATGCAACCACCATATGATCCAGCAATTGCACTACTGGGCATTTATGCCAGACAAATGAAAACTTGTATTCATACAAAAACTGCTACACAAATATTTATAGTAGCTTTCTTTGTAGTAGCCCCAAATGTTAAACAACCTGAATGTCCTCCAAAAGGTAAATGGGTAAACAAACTGTGGTATATATCATGGAATACTACTCAGCAATAAAAATAAATGAACTATCCATACATGCAACAACCTGGATGAATTACCAGAGAATTATGATGAATGAATAAAGCCAATCTCAATAGGTTACATACTTTATTATTTCATGTGCATAACTTTCTGGAAATGACAACATTATAGAAATGGAGAACAGATTAGTGATTATCAGGAGTGGAGGGGGTGTGGGAGGAAAATGGGTGTAACTATAAAAAAGCAACAGGAGGGGTTCTTGTGGTGATGGAAACTGGTGGGAACTGGGTAAAGGGTACATGGGGCCGGGCGAGGTAGCTCACACCTGTAATCCCAGCACTTTAGGAGGCCAAGGCAGGTGGATCATCTAAGGTTAGGAGTTTGAGACCAGCCTGACCAACATCATGAAATCCCATCTCTACTAAAAATACAGAAATTAGCTAGGCATGGTGGCAGGTGCCTGTAATCCCAGCTACTCAGGAAGCTGAGGCAGGAGAATCGCTTGAATCCAGAAGGCAGAGGTTGCAGTGAGCCAAGATCACGCCATTGCACTCCAGCCTGGGCAGCAAGAGTGAAACTCCATCTCAAAAAAAAAAAGACACACAGGATCACTATGTTATTTCTCACAACTGCATGTAAATGTGCAGTTATCTCAGAATTTAAAAGTTTAATTAAGAAAAACTTATCAAAATAGTTTGAACAGTAAGGATTTCTCATTGTATGACTATCTGAAGCAAGCATTTTTTCTACGCCTTGGCGAATTGTCATGGTCATTTATTTATTTATTTTTCTGTTGCCCAGGCTACAGTGGAGTGACACAGTCATAGCTCACTGCAGCCTTGAACTCCTGGGCTCCAATGATCCTCCCACTTCAGCCTTCCAAGTAGCTAGGACTACAGGCATGCAGGACTATGCCTGGCTAATTTTTTTAAAAAAATTTGTAGATAGAGTCTTGCTCTGTCACCCAGGCTGGAGTGCAGTGGCACAATCATGGTTCACTGCAGCCTCAACCTTCTGGGCTCAAGAGATCCTCCTGCCTCAGCCTCCTGACTAGCTGGGACTACATGTGCATGCCATCACACCTGGCTAATTTTTAAAAATTTTTGTAGAGACAGGGTCTGTGTTTCCCAGGCTGGTCTTGAACTCTTGGGCTCAAGCAATCCTCCTGCCTCAGTCTCCCAAAGTGTTGGGATTACAGGCATGAGCCATCACACGCAGCCATCATGTTCCTTTCCAAGTTTGAATCCACTTTCAACATTTTATTCTCTATGCTTTCGATATCACTAAATGTCTCCAAAGTTTCCTTTAATGTGGAGGGATTTTTTACCCCTGGCATTACTTCTTCTTGAGCATCTTCATTCTTTTCACCACAATCAGTTTCTTCCTTTATGTTGATGAGTTTATCTTCACTAGGTTCCTCTGGTTGCATATCTAGAGTCTTTGGAATGATGTCAACATTCCCATGATCAGCAATTTGTTCTGTGACTCCATATATTTTGTATTCAAATCTCATTTCCAATATTCTTACTTTCTATTTCTTTGTTGCAACCTCATCTTTGTTGTCCAGTTTTCTCTCTTTTTAATTGATCTTTGTAAAATGTCACTTGGGTTTATCACCGGGATTCATGGAGTCAAAATATCTACATGCTTTGTTGTCTGTGCATCAACTGAATAACAGCTGCACAATGACCAATAGCTGGCAAGCTTTGAAAGAAGTGATGTGATTGGCCACTGATCATGATGCATATGTGTTATTTATGTAGTTATCTGTGAACTGATGAGCTAGCAACAAAGTCTGTACTTTACATAATTATAGTTAATATACTATGGCAAGTAAAATTTGAACTGTGTTATTGGGGGACTGGCGTTATTTAACCAAACTGTGTAACGGAAATTTGTGCATATTGAAACCGTGCAAAGTGAGCACTACCTGTAAACATGCTTTACCTATTAGATTCCACCTTCAAGTGATTTATATTGTGCAAGAACTTTATAATATCATACTTCCATTTCTTCTCTCCCAACATTTGTGCTATTTTCTCATATATTTTATTTTGACATATGTAATAATCTCATAAAATATCAATCATTTTTGCTTAAGACAGTTGACTATCTTTAGAGATTTAAACAATAAGAAAAAAGTCCTTTTACCTACCCACATATTTACCATTTTCAGTGCTTTGCATTTCTTAGTGTAGATCCATATTATATTTTTTATCCGGTATCAATACTGAAGGACTTCCTTTAACATTTCTTGTACTGCAGGTCTTCTAATGACTAATTCTTTCAGCTTTTGCATACCTGAAAAAGTCCTTATTTTGCTTTTGTTTTGCTGGGTGAAGAAGTCTAGGTTGAAAGTTTTATTTTTTTACTTTCACTTCTTAAAAGATGTTCTTCCAGTTGGGTGCGGTGGCTCACGCCTGTAATCCCAGCATTTTGGCAAGCCGAGGTAGGCGGATCACCTGAGGTCAGGAGTTTGAGACCAGCCTGGCCAACATGGTAAAACTCCGTCTTTGCTAAAAATACAAAAATTATCTGGGCGTGGTGGCATGCACCTGTAATCCCAGCTACTTAGGAGGCTGAGACAGGAGAATCGCTTGAACCCAGGAGGCGGAGGTTGCAGTGAGCCGAGATTGCACCACTGCACTCCAGTCTGGGCGACAGAGCAGGACTCCGTCTCAAAAAAAAAAAAAAAAGATGTTGCTCCACTGTCTTCTGGCTTGCATTTTTTTTCTGTCCTGTGTATATAATATGTTGTTTTTTCCTCTGGCTGCCTTGAGGATTTTCTCTATCACTGATTTTAAGCAATTTGATTATCATGGGCCTTGGTGTCATTTTCTTCAAATTTATTGTGCTTGGGTTTGTTGATTTTCCTAATTGTTTTTATTTTTAATTTTTTAGAGACAGGTTTCCCTCTGTCACTCAGGTTAGAATGCAGTGGCACAATCATGGCTCACTCCAACCTCAAACTACTGGGCTCAAGCAATCCTTCCAGCTCAGCCTCCTGAGTAGCTGGGACTACAGGCGTGTGCCACCACGCCCGGAAAATTTATTTTTATTTTTAATTTTTGTAGAGCTAGGGTCTCACTCTATTGCTCAGGCTAATCTCAAGTGATCCTCCTACTTCAGCTTCCCAAAATGCTGGGATTACAGGTGTGAGCCACCAAGCCAGCCTGATTTTAGTCGTTTTTGAATGCACAGACTTAGCACACTACCTGATATGTTGTAAATAAATTAAAAAGTGTTTTCTGAATCCAACCAAATGATTTAGTAAGGCAAATCAAATATATAAATGCATCTATTTGGATTTTCAAATATTTTAATCTGTTAAACAAAAGTAACTTCACCTACAAGTAGCACCTTTTTCTGTGGGCTCTTACTTTCACTCAATCCCCTCCCAACTCCTGCCTTCCACTTTAAGCTCCAGTAAATCTGAATTAGTTTAAGATTTCTAACCCATCAAGGCCAGGTGCGGTGGCTCACACCTGCAATCTCTGGACTTTGGGAGGCCAAGGCAGGCAGATTACAAGGTCAGGAGATCAAGACCATCCTGGTTAACACAGTGAAACCTCGTCTCTACTAAAAATACAAAAAATTAGCTGGACATGGTGGCACGTGCCTGTAATCCCAGCTACTCAGAAGGCTGAGGCACAAGAATCACTTGAGCCTGGGAGGCAGAGATTGCAGTGAGCCAAGATCACACCACTGTACTCCAGCCTGGGTGACAGAGCGAGAGAGCGAGACTCTGTCTCAAAAAAACCAAACAAACAAACAAACAAAAAGATTTCTGACTTGTCATGCTGTTTGCTGTGCTGTTCCTTCTGCGTTTACCTCCTTTGTATATGTGAACTACTATTCATCTTTCAAGACCCAGCTCAGATGATTCAACTTCCAAGGGGCTTGAGACTTCTTTGACTCAAGCCCCTTTCCCATCTGATGGACCACTCCTTTCTCTGAGCCCTCCTTAATTTGTGCATACACCCATCACTGCATTTATTACATTTGTCTATTTAAATACTTCTAGCTTTCAGTCGAATTCCAGGCACATTGAGGTGCTCAGCAAATGTTACTTGAATAAGTGGGAATTTGGAGAAATTTTTTAAAAGGAATACAGAAATTAAGAGAAAGTGATATGGGGGAGGCTGCCTTCAGTTGTTTTTAAATCGAATTTGTATTGAGGTATGCAAATAAACAAACAAATAAAAAAGTCTGAAACTTAAGTGTACATTTCCATGCTTTTCACAAAGTAAACAAATCCACATAACCATGCCCACATCAAGAAATAGAACATGACTGGCCAGGCATGGTGGCTCATGTCTGTAATCCCAGCACTTTGGGAGGCAGAGGCGGGTGGATCACTTGAGGTCAGGAGTTCGTGACCAGCCTGGCCAACATGGTGAAACCATGTCTCTACTAAAAATACAAAACTTAGCCGGGCGTGGTGGCACACGCCTGTAGTCCCAGCTACTTGGGAGGCTGAGGCACGAGAACCGCTTGAACCCAGGAGGCGGAGGCTGCAGTGAGCAGAGATGGTGCCACTGCACTCCAGCCTGGGTGACAGAGCGAGATGCTGTCTCAAACAAACAAACAAAGAAAAACGAAAGAAATAGAACATTACCATAACCCCTAAACCTGCCTTGTAATCTTTTCCAGTTACTACCCATATCTCAACAAGATAACCTTTATTATGACTTCTAACATCAGGGGTAAATTTGTATAACAACCTCTATATTATAGGCAAGACTAGATCAAAATTTGTTACTTACAGAAGACTACTAACAGTTAAGACCTATTCAGTACTTTCTATTTACCAAGCACCGTTCTAATTGCTTTACATATAGTAACTAATTTATCCTTACAGCCACCCTGTGAAGTAGGTGTTATAATTACTCCAAGTTTATTCAGGAAGAACCTAGGATACAGAGAAGCTAAGCAGATTGCTCAAGAACATGTATCAGTTGGATAGTGGAGCTGGTATTTGTACCCATATAGTTTCCAGAGTTTGTGTGATGTAATGTATAAACATCATCAAAGTGTATCTTAGCAAAATATGGCATGAATAGTTTGAAAATTATTACTATTCATCACTTGCTGTTAGAAAATGTGAATGTCAGAACAAGACATAGCTGGAATATAAGGTCTCCCTGACACTAGTGGTCAGATGCTCTCTTATATGTCAATGCTGCATAGTCATTGAAAGACTCCAGAGCCAGACCTTCCTGAGTTCAAACCCCAGCTCCACTTACTAATTGTGTGACATTAGGCAGGTTACTTAATCTCTGTGTGCTTCAGTTTTCTCATCTATAAAATATAGGAATAGAGAAATGAAGAGAAAGTGACATGAGGGAGGCTGTAATAATAGTACCTACATCATAAGATTGTTGTGAAGATTAAATGAAACACTCCTGGCACATGGTGTGAGCTCAATTCATTAATCCATTCATCTATTCATTCATTAACTGTTCCATGCCTACCATGTGCCAAGCAGTGTGCTTAGTGCTTAGTATGTATCAGTGAACGAATCAAAGATCCCTGCCCTCTTGGAGTTTATGGTGTACTGCAGACTGGGGGCAAGGGGTGCAGGAAGAACAGAAGATAACATACTGGAGTATCTTAGAAAATAAGTGCTATATTAAAAAATTAGAGCATGGTAAAGAATAGTGGGAGTGCTAGGGAGGCTATAAGTTAGCAGTAGGTGTCACCAAGAAGCTAGGATTTCAACAAAGATTTGAGGGATTTAAGGAAGTAAGATATGTAGATGTCTTGGAAAAGAGCATTCAAGGCAAAGGGAACAGGTTGAGCAAAGCCCCTAATGGTGGGAGGGTGCCTGTGTATTCTCCGAACAACAAGGCAGCCACTGTTGTTGAGTGGTACCAGCAAGGGCCAAAGGCGTAGGAGAGGAGATCAGAGAGGTATTGTGGGTATGGGTGTGGAGTTAGAGGATTCTTGATGCTAATCCCGTAAGGCCTATTACAAAGGCTTTGGCTTTTACTAAAATCAAATCAAGAGCCTTTGTAGGCTTTTGAGCAGAGTTGTAACATGATTTGACTTAGTATTTTGTAATGGTCTCTCTGGATACTGTGCTGAGAATAGACGCTGGGCAGGTGTTGTGGGTTGAATTGTGTCCCCCCAAAAGATATGTTCAAATCCTAACCCCCAATACCTATTAACTTGATCTTATTTAGAAATAGGGTCTTTACAGGGCTGGACTCGGTGGCTCACGCCTGTAATCCCAGCACTTTGGGAGGTGGAGGCGGGCGGATCATGAGGTCAGGAGTTCGAGACCAGTCTGACCAACATGATGAAACCCCATCTCTACTAAAAATTCAAAAATTAGCTGGGCATGGTGGTGCACACCTGTAATCCCAGCTACTCAGGAGGCTGAGGCAGGAGAATCACTTGAACCTGGAGGCGGAGGTTGCAGTGAACTGAGGTTGTGCCACTGCACCCCAGCCTGGGCAACAGAGCGAGACTCTATCTCAAAAAGGAAAGAAAGGAAGAAAGGGAGGAAGGAAGGAAGGAAGGAAGAGAGAGAGAGAGAAAAAGAAAGAAAAAGAAAGAAAGAAAGAAAGAAAGAAAGAAAGAAAGAAAGAAAGAAAGAAAGAGAAAGAAAGGTGTTTACAGATGCAATCAAGTTAAGATGAGGTCATATTGGATTAAGGTGGGCCCTAGGCCAACAACTGGCATCCTTATGAGAAGAGGAAGGGAATTTGGGCACACAGACACACACAGAAGGAGGACGGCCATGTGAAGACACACAGACACATAGGGAGAAGACCATGGGAAGACGGAGGCAGAGATTGGAGTGATGTATCTGCAAGCCGTGCAGAGTTGAGGATTGCTGGCAACCACCAGAAGCTAGGAGAGACAGATTCTCACTCAGGCCCTCTAGAAGGAACCCACCTCAAACCACCTTAGTTTTGGGCTTCTAAGCCTCCAGAACTGTGAAAGAATAAGTGTCTGTTGCTTTAAGCCACCCAGTTTGTGATACTTTATTACGGCAGCTGTAGAAAAAGAACACAGTGGGCAAGTGTAGAAGCAGGAGGCTATTGCAAGATCCAGTCAAAAGACGATGAAGACCAGAGGAGGGATGGTAAAGGTGGAAATGGTGAGAAGCTGTCAGATTCTGGACATGTTAGGAAGGTACGGCCAAAAGGATTTGCTGATGTATAGGATGTAGGGTGTGATAAGTGTTACCTATTATTATTATCTGCACAAATAGTTTATCCACATGTAATATATGCTTATAGACCAGGTGCAGTGGCTCACATCTGTAATCTCAGCACTTTGGGAGGCTGAGGCAGGTGGATCACCTGAGGTCAGGAGTTTGAGACCAGCCTGGCCAACATGGTAAAACCCTGTCTCTACTAAAAATACAAAAAATTAGCCAGGTATGGTGGCACATGCTTATATCCCAGCTTCTTGAGAGGCTGAAGCAGGAGAACCACTTGAACCCAGGAGGCAGAAGTCGCAGTGAGTTGAGATCACGCCACTGCACTCCAGCCTCAGTGACAAAGTGAGAACCCGTTGCAAAAAAAAAGAAAACAAAAAGAAAACAAAAATACAAAAATGTGTGTGTGTGGTGTATATATATATATGCTTATAAATGTTTATGTTTTCATTGCCCCAAATAGCCCAAGTTTGGGTTTGAGGCTACTGAAACTAGGATCATTTTCCAGGGCAATCAAGAGTAGCCTATTTTGCTGCATGATCAAAGAAAAAATCACATTACTTCTCTGGGTCTCAGTCTCCTACGTGGTGAAATGAGAAGGCTGGGCTCCATTGTATGACTGTATAATTCTATTAATACAATATCAAGCGCTTTGTTGCCTTAGTGTTCGTAAATCTTCCAGAGGATAGTAAACGTTTTCTGACTTACATATTTAAAAACCTATCTCCAAGTCTGCAGTAGCTTTGAATAACAAAACTCCCTGTCCTCATCGTTGTTGATCCTCTGCCATATGATACCTCTGGTACAAGGAGTGACCCACCATATTTAAAAAGATAATTACGGCAAGACCAAGGTAATCTTTGTGCCTTTTATTCACGAATATTGGGATGGTGTGGAGTTGCTTGGTGAGAATCTGAAACTCTACCTGAAATAGAGGCTTGGAATTCTGGGTCTCAAGATTTCTGACTCCATTTTCCAGAACACACCCTGAATTATCACCATCAGTGTGTTTGTATTTACATTTTAGGAAAGTAAGGAATGTATAAGGCAATATAATAATAATAATAGCAAACAGTTATATAGGATTTATTCTGTGTCAAGTACCGTTCTAAGGGTCTTAAAAACATTAACTCACTTGCTCCTCACAACACTCATGAGTTAAGTCCAATTAGTTTTCCCATTGTACAAATGAGGAAAGTGAGGCATGGAGCAATTAAGAAAGATTCCTTTATTATAAGGGATCTTACCTCAAGCAGAAATAAATGGGATCCTTTTAAAATAATTAAAACAAATGATAGGCCTGGTGCGGTGACTCATGGCTGTAATCCCAGCACTTTGGGAGGCCAAGGCGGGCAGATCACTTGAGGTCAGGAGTTCAAGTGATGCCTGGCCAACATGGAGAAATCCTTTCTCTACTAAAAATACAAAAATGAGCCAGGCATGGTGGTGCGGGCCTGTAGTCCTAGCTCCTCTGGAGGCTGGGGCAGGAGAATCACTTGAACCCAGAAGGCAGAGGTTTCAGTGAGCTGAGATCACACCACTGCACTGCAGCCTGGGTGACAGAGCCAGACTCTCTCAAGAAAAAAAAAAAAAAAAAAAAAAACATGCAAGATGCACGGCAATTTGGAGACTCAATGTCAAGGAAAGAAGTTCTGTCAGAATCCCACAAACAAATTCTAAAGGAGTCAGTCAATAATAAAACACACATTGACATTAGGACTCTTCCTATCTCCAACCCTTTTTGACTTTGATTCTCTAAGAAGGAAAAAGGGGATTGAGAACTAGGCCTCAGGGCACCTAAATAAAGCTTTGCCAGCTCCCAAACACCTGTTACATCCAGTTCCCAAGAAGTTTTGAAGCTTTGAAATGTATCCTGGTATTGTTCCTAAGTCACTCCCTTGCTAGGTCCTTGATAAATTAGACTGGCACTTTTAAAAAATTCTTAAATCTCCTTTCACTTGAGATTCCAAAGCCAATATTTCTTTTCACCCTCATGCTTCCTAGAAAATACTAGCTTTCCTAAGAATCACACTTACTACTATTTCAGACACCCCAGACCCATGGTTTCAGGTCCCATGGCCTGAGTCAGGTCCATCGTGATGATGGAAGAATTAATACTGGTCTACCAAGGATAATCAAAATCTGAGAAGATATTTATTCATTTATTTATTTAGAGATGGAGTCTCACTCTGTCGCCCAGGTTGGAGAGCAGTGGTGCGATCTTGGCTCACTGCAACCCCTGCCTCCCAGGTTCAAGTGATTCTCATGCCTCAGCCTCCC
>NW_012116077.1:23299-54454 GCF_000951035.1 Colobus angolensis palliatus
CAGGGTCGCGGTGGCCAGAGCCGAACGAGGGGCTGCCGCGCGCCGGTGGTGGTTGGCTTTGAGGAAGAGAGGTTCAGGCTCTCCAGACCGCATCCACGTTTCCAGGTATGTCTGCGCACGGGAGAGCCGGGGCTCCCCCAGGCTCGCCCGTCTTCTTCCCGGACACAGGGGTCGAAGGGGCGGAGAGCCAGGGGCAGGGGCCCAAGTCCGCACCCCGACCCCCAGTGCAGGTTATTTCTGTCTTTAAAGGCCCAGGCCGGGACTGGAGAGCGTTTGGGAGGGAAAGGACCAGGGCGTGGGAGTGGCAGTGCGGAAAGAGGAGTGGGGTCAGGCCTCTCCCGCCGCCCGCCAGCGACTAGGTCGGGACTGGGGAGGTGGAAAGTGTCACCTGCAGTGGGGACCGAAGCAGTGCCCCGACCCCGAGCCACCTTCTCTCCTCTGGAGGCAGCGATGGCAGGAGTTTCAGTTAACAATTTACAGAGAAAACTCCCAAACTATGCATACAAAGATACAGCTTTGTGGCAAGAATGTGACTTCCATACTAATAAAGTCTCAGCCTTCGGAATTAAGGTGACTCGCCGTATCTTTTCTTATAGAAGGAATAACTTCACACTAATAACAAAGAATTGGGGAGTAATAACCATTCACGGGGTCCAGTTTTCAATGATACTTTTCTTCCCCCTCAATAGCTGCCAAGCAATAGAGAAGACAATTTGTCCCGGGGAGTGGACACTTTGGCCCATATATTAGGACCCTGACAGATGAAAGCAAAAATCAGGATGACTTCCCTTTTCGATGTTTTTGTTTGTTTGTTTGTTTCAAATTAACTGCACTCTGAGGGAGGGAGGGAGGCAAGGCCTGGGTTCCAGCCTTTTGTTAATGCGGTTCCTGGCGTGCTAATTAACAAGGAGCCAGGCTCCCTCCTTTGCTCAATAGGTGTTAAAAGTGAGGAGGTACTGTGTTGAATAAAATTTCCTCATGATTCTTGTCCCATTTGATATCTGTATGGCTTGGGGAAGGAAGACTTAGTGGCATAGTAGTTGGGGAAATGGGTTGACAAAAAGAGAAATTACCTCTTAGTGTCTGGTATCACATTTCAGATAGACCAAGTGACATTCTAAGTATATCACTTGTCCTTTTTTTTTTTTTGAAACGGAGACTTGCTCTGGCGCCCAGGCTGGAGTGCAGTGGCGCGATTGCGGCTTACTGCAGCCTTCGCCTACCTGGTTCAAGCGATTCTCCTGCCTCAGCCTCCTGAGTAGCTGGGATTACAGGCACGTGCCACACCGCGCCTGGCTAATTTTTGTGTTTTTAGTAGAGACAGGGTTTTGCCTTGTTGGTCAGGCTGGTCACTCCTGACCTTGTGATCCCCCCGCCTCAGCTTCCCAAAGTGCTGGGATTACAGGCGTGAGCCACCGCGCCCGGCCATCACTTGTCATTTTAATCTACATCTCAGATATAAACACAGGTTTAGGCATTCTGGTTAAATATATTTCCTGATCACACGGAGGGAGGTGGAATTTTCTTTTTTCCAGTTCAAACTGGAGAAGGAGGGCAAGGATATCCGGTAGATAGAAGATCTTGGACCCCAGGAAGTGTAAGTACAGTCGTGTTAGCTGATATTTTGTTGGGGTGTTTAGAAGCACAGAGCCTTAGGCAACATAACTCTTCAGCCTTGTAATTGATCATCTGCATTGTCAGTAAGCCCTCAGGAAGGCCTCATAGAAATACAAAAGAAAAGTGTTCTGCCAGGAGAGGTGGCTCATGCCTGTAATCCCGGCACTTTGGGAGGCTGAGGCGGGCGGATCACGAGGTCAGGAGATCGAGACCATCCTGGCTAACACGGTGAAACCCCGTCTCTACTAAAAATACATAAATTTAGCCGGGCGTGGTGGCGGGTGCCTGTAGTCCCAGTTACTCGGGAGGCTGAGACAGGAGAATGGCGTGAATCCGGGGGCAGAGCTTGCAGTGAGCCGAGATTGCACCACTGCACTCCAGCCTGGGTGACAGAGCGAGACTCCATCTCAAAAAAAAAAAGAAAAGAAAAGAAAAAGAAAAGTGTTCTGAAGACTTTTAGCTAAGCCAAATAAACTTCAAGGGAAAAAAAGTGCTTTCCCTAAAATACCACCCCCCAAAACTTTGTAAGCCAGAGGAGAAATTATGTCAAAAAAATTTAAAAAAACTAACTTAGAATCAAAGCATTGTAGAGATTTCAGGAAGAATATTAAGGATCATTCATTAAACAAATATTTATTCAGGGCCACTATGTATCAGGTAACAATGCCAGGCTATCACAGCATATTTGTATAATAAAGGTCTGTGTGAAATGCCACAGAAGCACAGGAACAATTCAGAATGCAAAGTCATCCTTGCTAATCTTCAAACGAATACTCATTTCTGAGAAGTTATTGGTGACTCTGAAATACAGTGGTACATTTGGAAAGCTCTTGGTAAAGCAATTGGTGATTTTAAAATGCTGATATATTAGGGTGTAGAAAAGACTACCACTTTTTTGCTTAGATAAAATCAATTCAGCTTCAGAAATTTGGGGACATCAACAACTAACTTACAGAAGTTAGGGCTAATTTTTCCCTGAGGATGCAGATTAAATTAATCTGAGATTGGAGTTTAGGCTTACCTTATATTTGTTTTAATAGTACCTACTTTTTTTTTTCAAACTAACTTTTTCTGAGGTCTGATGACTTCCGGCTGGCCACTTTGGAGTACATATCTCTGGAGAAAGTTTAGGTTGTTTAACTGGCTGGTTTATGTTCAAAGGGAGGGTAAGGAAAACCTGAAAATGAACAAAACCCGTTGTTTACAGTACACTTTAAAAATTGCTTTCATTTCCATTTTCATTCATTTTTCTTAATCACCTGTGAAACCGATATATTGTCCCTATTTTACACCTGAAGAATCTGAGGCTCACAGTTCTAAAATGTGGGGACCAAGATTTCTGACTCCTTCAGTCTTTTTTCCACCCTAGTCCACACTCAGTTCCTTTCTCAGGAACTTCCTTTTCCTTCTTCCCCACAATTTTGCATGGTAATACATATTGATCCATCTTGACTTCAGACAGTTCATTTGAGTCCTTCTTTTGGTATTTAAGAGTTTTCTGCAAGTCAGTGAAAGAAGGTGGAGAATGGGGAATCTCCCCTATGGGGGCAGGTCAGAATCTTCTAAGGAAAGAGGGTAATGACGGGAGTGTTTTTGTGTCTGGAAACAGTGGAAGCAGGAAAAAGAAAATTTAAAAAAAAAAGATTGAGAACCACAGCTCTGAAGTGAGAGTAAATTGGACAGTTGAGAAAGAAGCAAAACTAGTGATTTCCTTTGTAACAGACTTTTTTCCTAGTTTGGTGGAGCAGCTTTTCTAAAGGTCCAGAGAACAGACTATCCAAGAATAAGGGGAGAAAGTTCTTTATGCTAAGAGGAGCCCTTTGTCTTCACCTTACTGCCCCTGGTTAGTGACTAAAAGCCATGCCCCTTCTTGAGCACTACTAAGCGACTAAGGGTAATGACAGGTTACTCAACACAGGTTGGAGATGACCTTTTCCAACCATCATTCCCAGTTTATAAAGTTTGAGAGGAAGGACCCTTGTGAGATGGGAAAAAGCCTTTGGCATTCTTCCAGAACTGTTTTCCAGTCCCTACCTACTCTGCCTGGAAGAATAATGGAATTTTGCAGGCAGATCTAAATTTGTGAAGAGAGATGGTCCTGAAAATTTGAAACCAAATTCTTTTTTTTTTTTTTAAGGAGACAGAGTGTCGCTCTGTTTCCCAGGCTGGAGTGCAGTGGCATGATCATAGCTCACTTCAGCCTCAACCCCCTGAGCTCAATCAATCCTCCCACCTGAGCAGTTAGGACTACAGGCATATACCATCACACCTATCTAATTTTGTTTTTAATTTTTGTAGACACAAGTCTCACTATGTTGCCCAGGCTGGTTTTGAACTCCAGGCATCAAGTTATCCTTCCGCCTCTGCCTCCCAAAGCACTGGGATTACAGATGTGAGCCACTATGCCCATGTAAATGGGATAAGACAACAGAAAAAAAAAATTTTGATTTATGTCATCGAATTTCCCTAAAGCCTGTGATTTAAAATATGAATATTTTAGAAAACAAATAATTAAATTTCACAGTCACTTTAATATGATTATATTCTCTAGGGCCCCAGCTCAAAAATGAAACTGAGATGGTTTGTAGATTTCTCCTTTCACAGTAAATAGTAGTGTATTATTTTCTGAAGCTATTTGAGAATAAATGTGCATTCCTCTAAGATTTTTATGGAACAGTGCACCTACAGGTCCATTGTAAATGACTGTTCTTTGCTTAGCTCTCAACATTCATGTTACATCATGTTATATATAAATTCATCTTCAATTTATTTTATCAGTGGTTCTCAAATTCTTTAGGTGAATACAAACCACTTTCATGAGACAAGAGATCTCTTACTCTGCAAAAATATTCTATTACTTTGCCACTGCAAAAAAAAAAGTCACCCGAGGATAAATGATAATGTTTTCAGCGAGACACTAACTAGAACCATCAGGAGTCCATTATTAATTCATGTCAGACACAAATGAATAGATGTAGTCATATTGTAGACACATACGCCTTAACAGTGCAGTCCTGAGGGCTTCTGGGGGATTGCTATCTTAGAGGACTACTGATGTTGTTTTTGTCCTATGACTTTTTATTGTTTTCCCGTCTGTGTTCTGGATTATTTGCTTCTAAAGAAACCAGTTTTTCATCCCCTCTAGGCCTCTTTCCCCTACCCTTCTGACCTTCAGTATCCAGTGTAGTGTTGAGTAGGCACTTACATTAATGTCCACAACTGACCCACTAACAGGCATGCCTACACTTTCAATAATGGCTTCTGGTTTGGTTTGCCTTATGCTGGAACAAATTACCTAGTCAAGTTTATTGAGAACAAAATGGCTGCCAGCCCAGGGTAAAGGAGTGTCATTGCCTTAAAGCATATTCCTTGTTCTCGCCAGAGAATTCTAATGCCATACTCGTTCTGCATAAAAAAAACAGACAGTGCAATTTGTGAAGAGAAAATGAGACTGGCAGCTTTTACCCCGAGTCTGGGCTTTGCCACATTCTGTGACTAGATTTGGGAACAAGCCCTTAAAGGATATCTTGCCAATGAAAGAGAGAGAGAGAAAAGAAGGAGCAGCTCAGAGACCCCTTGACCCTGCCCTGTGTAAGCCATGGGAGGGAAATTCCAAAAGGCTTTTCAAACCTTTCTCTTTCTTTTCTTTGAAATGTGACATGCAGTTCTCCTTACCCTCCCCCGTTCACTTTTCCTCTCTTCTTTTGTGGCCTTTTAAAAGATACCTAAGCTCTGAAAATAGTGGGTTGTTTTCTTTCAATTTGGGGAATGAAACCTAGCAGATGAATAAAGAAGAATTTTAGAACAAGCACTGACCTGAGAGACAGGGTCCTCAGTTTTACTACTATGGGCTGTGTGGCCTTGGTCAAGTCACTTAACTTCTCTGGGCCTTAGTCATAAATGGATTCTTCCCATTTCAGTAATTTTATAGGCTTCACTGAAAGGCATTTCCTTTCAGACACCAGGAAATTATACGGAGGCCCAGGGAAGAAAGACAGTGAAAATTAAAAAGTGTGTGTGTGTGTGCGTGCACACGTGTGCATGTGTGCATATGTGTATGTGTTTTGTCAGAGATTTATGGGATGGTTGGATGTAGAAGTTACTTTTTCAAGAAGCAAAATTATTAATGAAAAGAGTTTTTTATTTTAACCTTTATCCATACCCAGACCTCTATCTCAGATGTGTCATTCTTACTATCTCCAGATATAAAGTGGCCACACTTTACTTGCCCCTGTGCTCACCTCCTTCCTAATCAATCCCACCAATGCCCTTCATCCAGAATTAAGAGAAATAGTAATCTCTCTGCCATTGCTACCTGATTAGAAGCATTTTTATCATCTATAGAATTGTTGGGTAAAAATTTGACTGCTAAAAAATGTGACTGGCAATTAATATCACCCTCTTTTCTCCTCTCTCTGTTCCTTTCTTCTGTGATTGCTGTAATAATTCCTACTGATTTGCATTCACATTTCTAGAGAGGAGGGAAACCAAGAAATTATGTTTCCCTTTAAGAACAGATTGATCAATGATGCTTCTGGATGGTGACTCGTAGCATAATAAAAGTCAGAAAGGACTGTTTCAAAAGAAAGGAGATGATACTCCAATGGCAAATACGTACTGTGAATTTCAGGTCTGAGTTTATCACTATGGTCTGATTGACCTCAAGAAAGCTTGGCTTCTGGCTTTTGGACCAATGATTTTAGTACCTTCACTGAACTCTCCAAATAGTTCATCTTAAGAATATGTGTACCTTCTCCTTTCCTCAAAGCCAAGTAGTTGCCAGTAGGGATGTACCCTTGGGGATGGTGAGTCCCTTCCATCTTTTGTGTGGCAAAGGGGAGAGATATATTCAGTGCCTATAGGTATCAAGTTAATTCCTTCACTGCTCATGGTAAGGAAAACCTGTGTTATTTAAAATAAACTACTGTTTGTGAAAAGAAAAGAAAAGATCATACACCAAAAAGTAGTTATCTCAGGGCCATGAGATTATGAAGGAGATTCCTTCTGTTTTATGTGCTTTTCTGTATTCTCCAAAATTGTTATAATAATCAAAGAAAATATTAAGTTATAAATACAATATTTGCCATTTCTCATTACCAGCAGGAAATTACATTCCAGTGCATAGATAAAAGAGATGCAGGCATACTTTGACTTTTCTCCATGGTAATACTACAAATATGTCTTGACAAATTAATATATAAAATGAATAAAGTGACCCTCTCCATCTTCTCCTCACCCTTTAGGGCTAACTTCAGCTACCGGTTGGTGGTTTCAGGTGCCAGTGGCCCTCCACATGCTGCTTTGGTTCTTCTTTCTCCCTTCCCTCAGAAGTAGTCACTTATCAAATATTTCAGTGCTGTGGGAAAGCTGTACATTAAGGATTCCCTTTGGGTAGGGAAGACTCTTTTTGAAACAAAATAATCATCCTCATATTTTTATAAACTTGGAAAGTTGTTCGTGATTTAGTATGCTGAATTTTCACCTAAAAACTACACTCAGAGTCAATATCTTGAGAAAAAACCCATTTGGTGGCATTAATATTTTCAATTGTTGACATTAGGTTCTCCTCAAGAAATTGCTGTCAAAACAGATAGAATTCTGTACACTTGGCAGTCTTGCCCGAAAGCAAAGCCCAAGACTGGAATAGCAGGAATTTATAGGTCAAGACAGAAGGGCATTTGGCAGAGTTAGTCATAAGGAAGTCGGCATGGTATACTTTACCAAAAGCAGCTCACATCTCATTAAGCCCTGATGTTTTAGTCACTTTAAAGAATGAATAAACAATAGTCCAATCCACAAGAACTAGAAAGGCATCAGACACATTGAAAGCACAGGTATTACCAACATTAACCTATTAATTTCAAATCACTTTTTTTAATTTTAAAGCAGTCTGTTTTTATGTGTACAGTTGTTTTCTTATAGAATCACTTTCTGTGTGTACAGTAAGTAGCTAAATGTGTCAGTTTACCAGTTCTATTTCATAGGATCAGAGACTTTTAAAGCTGGAAGCATCTGTAGAACTTAGCTCATTCAGCCCTTTCCATTTATAAATGGGGGAACTGAGGCCCAAGTCATTTAGTGAGTTAGAGAGAGAGCCAGCACTCAAATATTCAGATTCTTCACCCATGAGCCAGCATTCTTATTTCTTTCTACTATACTAGCTACTAGTGTAAATAATGTGCCTGCCTTGGTTTTAAATTGTGTTTTTCAGATATTGGAAGAGGTGCCTGGAGAAATGGATGCTAGAAGAAAACACTGGAAGGAGTATATGTTTACTCCATTTTTTAGTGCACAGGATGTTCTAGAAGAGACTTCTCAGCCTGAATCTTCTTCTGAGCAAACGACTACAGATAGCAGCAAGGGAATGGAAGAAATTTATAATTTGTCCAGCAGAAAGTTTCAAGAAGAAAGTAAATTTAGGAGGAAAAAATATATTTTCCAACTAAATGAAATAGAACAAGAATCAAATTTAAGAGAGAACAAGATAAACATTTCACAGAACGAGACAGACACAAATTCTGCATCCTATGAATCATCTAATGTGGATATTACAACCGAAGAAAGCTTTAACAGCACGGAAGATAGCTCTACCTGCAGTACAGATAACTTACCAGCTCTACTAAGACAAGACATAAGAAAGAAACTTATGGAAAGAATGTCTCCAAAACTTTGCCTGAATATTTTGAATGAAGAACTGGAAGAACTTAATATGAAATGCAGAAAAATAGAAGAGGAATTTGAAAACGCTGAAAAAGAACTTTTGTACTACAGAAAAGAAATATTCACAAAACCTCTAAATTTTCAAGAAACAGAGACGGATGCTTCAAAAAGTGACTATGAAGTTCAAGCTCTAAGAAATGACCTGTCTGAAAAAGCAACAAATGTAAAAAACTTAAGTGAACAGCTCCAGCAAGCCAAAGAAGTCATCCACAAATTGAACCTGGAGAACAGAGATTTAAAAGAAGCTGTTAGGAACTTAAAACATCAAACCGAGTTTGGAAATGTGCTCCTAAAAGAAGAAATGAAATCGTATTATGAATTAGAAATGGCAAAGATCCGCGGAGAGCTCAGTGCCGTCAAGAATGAACTGAGAACTGAGAAGACCCTACAAGCAAGAAATAACAGAGCCTTGGAGTTGCTTAGAAAATACTATGCTTCTTCAAGATACTTAACATCATCAAGTATCTTTGACCACTTTACTGGGGATTTTTTTTAAAACTTAAAAAAATCCTTCCATTACACAAGTCATTGAGCCAAATCAGTGTTTATTGTATTTGCTTTGTGTATTACTTAAAATATATGTAATAGGATGTTGTTTTCATTTTCGATAAATCACAGTATCTATAAAACATGTACATGTTTCCAAGCTTCTGCTTTCTCTTTCTGATGAAGTTATTCCAGGAGTACAAATGGAAACGAAGCTTTGGAAATCTCATATCTGTGTGTGTGTGTGTATATATATATTTATCTATATACACACACACATATATTCACTCAAAAACACATACTGATTCACCATTTATGAATACAAATCAACAGCCATTTTGTGATCTCATAAGCAAATATGTCCTTGCAACGTGAATATTTTTCCATCTGTGTTCATTGATGTTAACAATAAAAATCTTGTTTATGTGTATAAGCCTAACATATGCCTGTGGGTCTTGTAACTGCCTGTTCAAACTCAATGGGATACCAAAAATGTATCTGCTTACTTTGGGAGTCTAACTTGAATTCGGTACATATAAACATCTCTGAAAAAAAATGTAGTTTTTTTCTTCCCCCTGCTGTTTTCCCCAGGCTTTCTCCTTTGACCTGGCCACAGTTCCCATAGACTAGAGGACAACTTAGAGACATTGCTGTGACCTTTGCTAGAGCCCTGCTCTTGTCAGCAGTGGCTTTTGTGTTTTCTTACGTTGACCAGTAAGGGGCGTTGTTTACACAGTTCTCTCAAAACTCGACCAGGGGAAAATTTCGAAGCTTCCTCTCCGGCTTACATCACAAATTGGTGGGGACTGTGGTGAAGTTGGATGTCATCTGGATAAACTTTCAGTGATCTGGCTTGATTTTTACAGTAATCCAACCCTGTAAGGGCCCCAGGTGATGACAATTTATTTTACACTTATACATGGTAAAAATGTACTGCGTCAATCTTTTGGTGGAAGTGATGGGCCAGTTGATTCTTTACCATTTGTTCGTATCAGTCATCAAGATATCCTGTAATAGGAGCTCTATTTGCATGGTGTTTTAAAGCCTAATGAACTAAATGTAACTGCAGACTATGAGCATGAGATACAATTGTAAGGGTTTAGGTATCTTCCCTGTTGGGAAAATCCCCAGACTGGGAGTCAGGACATTTGGCTTCTAGTACTTGCTCTGCCAGTAACTAGTTAGTTAACTTTCTTCCCCTAAAAGTCCTCATCTATGAAACAAGGCAGCAGATCTATCATCAAGATTCTGTTCAGTTCTAATGTTCTATGATTTCACCTCAATGATTTTATTTGCAAGTGTAATTCTACCTGTAAGGAAGTAAAACTCCTATGGCATTGGATGCATTCAATTCTTTTTTGTTTTGTTTTATTTTGTTTTTTTGAGATGGAGTCTTGCTCTGTCACCCAGGCTAGAGTGCAGTGGCGCGATCTCGGCTCACTGTAACCTCCGCCTTCCGGGTTTAAGCAATTCTCCTGCCTTAGCCTCCTGAGTAGCTGGGATTACAGGCGCCTGCCACTACACCTGGCTAATTTTTGTTGTTGTTGTTGTTAGTAGACACAGGGTTTCACCATCTTGGCCAGGCTGGTCTCGAACTCCTGACCTCATGATCCACCCACCTCGGCTTCCCAAAGTACTGGGATTACAGGCATGAGCCACAGCGCCCAGCCTGGATGCATTCAATTCTAATACTTTGGGGGACCTACTTTGCAGACCCCCTTCGAAAGAAAATATAAGCAGGGTCCTTTATATAGATTGAACATCTCCAAATACTATCAATAATAAATCAATAGAGGTTGTTTCTCTACCTTTCTCTTGTTTCCTTTTTATTCATTAAGGCTGGGGAAGGCACTGAATGGGTACTGACTAAGTTGACCTGGAGGCTAAACAAGTCTTGCCTTGCCTGGGAGGATTGGCGTAAATTGGAAGATGCTAATCTTTGGAGCTTTCTGACTTAGTCCTGATAAACCTAACCCCAGCACTGGCAGCCTGCCTCAAAGGGGGAGATGACTTTCAGGTTTTTAGTGGTCACTGGCTTCCCACCAAGGGTGTAAGTATGAAAGCAAACTCGTTGCCCTGTTTTACTCTCTTCTTCATCACCCCCTTATAAAATTACTCCTTTGTACTTGCATCATAAAGACTCTCATTCCCTGAATGCTAATGTGAAGAGCTGCTTACATGTTTAAAAATTTTATAATGTATTAATTAAGCTACTAGGCTCAATCCTTTCAGTATAATTCTTTTATTATTATTATTATTTATTTATTTATTTATTTATTTATTTATTTTTAGAGAGAGGGAGACAGGGTCTTGCTATGTTGCCCAGGCTGGACTCAAACTCCTGGGCTCAAGTGATCCTCCCCAGTAACTTGGGCTACTGGCATATGCCACCATGTCTGGCTAGTATAATTTCATTTTCCTTTCTTTTCTTTTTCCATTTTTTTTTTTTTAGACTGTGCCTTGCTCTGTTGCCCAGGCTGGAATACAGTGGCACGATCTCAGCTCACTGCACCCTCTGCCTCCTGGGTTCAAGCAATTCTCGTGCCTCCGCCTCCTGAGTAGCTGGGATTACAGGCAGCTAATTTTTTTTGTATTTTTCTTAGAGATGGGATTTTGCCATGTTGGCCAGGCTGGTCTCGAACTCCTGAGCTCAAGGGATCCACTCACCTCAGCCTCCCAAAGTGCTGGAATTACAGGCATGAGCCACCATGCCTGGCCTATAATTCTATTTTCAAAGAGGAACTTTTATTCCAGGAGTATTTCTGTGAACCAACCATACATTTAAGGTTTTCAGTGACAATTTGGTTTATCTTGCATAAGTGTGTATATGTGCTTGGGGGCAGAGAAAGAGTGGTGGAAGGAGTCCAGAGACATTAAGTGTATGGCTTAGACTAGGTCTAGGGCAGGGGGTGGGGTTTCTTTCAAGGATGGAACTAGAATTCAGATTCTTGATGAGACAGCCTGAAATACTAAGACCCAGCAAGGCCTGCCCTATGGAAAGATCCTATGAAAAGCATAGGTCCAGACAGACACTAACCAGAGAAGTAATATACAATCACTAACTTCATAGGGACAAGGCGAAAGGGGAGCCAAGGTCACAGACCAACAGTTTGGAATTAGGAAGGGATTGCATCAAAACAAAAGCAGGGCTGGAATAAACTGGGAGAAAGCTGAGCTGCTATTCCTCTTCATGGGCAGATGAGAACAGCAGTGCGTTGAACTAGTTTAAGGAACTAGAATCAATATATCATCACTTTACTTTCTAGCATATTAAATGGGAGATCTGGAGGTGTCTTTGTTGTTGTTGTTGTTTTAGAGGTGGGGGCTGGCCTTGTTGCCCAGGCTGGAGCACAGTGGCACAAGTAACTCACTGCAGCCTCGAACTCCTGGTTTCAAGCAATCCTCCAACCTCAGCCTCCTGAGTAATTGAAACTACAGGGGCTTGCCTCCATGCCTGGCTAATTTTTTATATTTTTAGAGACAGAGTCTCACTATGTTGTCCAGGCTGGCTTCAAACTCCTGGCCTCAAGCAATCCTCTGCCTTAGCCTTCTGAAGGAGTGGGATTACATGCATGAGCCAGCAGGCTTGGTCCTGGAGGTGTTTATTTTTTTTTTTTAAAACAGGAATGGCACATCAGGCCACTCATCCCTTTAACTAATCTGTTGGGTAAAATATTTGAAATCAGCAATGCAGACACACACCATTCATCACCAACTTCTAATCCCTTACTTATTAAGAAGCATGGGCTGTCACAGTTCTCTAGAAATATCTGTTCCACCTTGGTTTAATAATTCAGTTCTATAAACATTTGGTGAGCACTTATTGCCACAGTTCATTCCTTCTAAAACACATTTAAAAAAATTTATTGACATTTCCTGAATTTGAGACACATCTTCAAATTGATGGTATGTCATAGAATAATCGTCAGTATTTTGTTTTTCTTAGTAATTCATGAAATAATGGTGTGTCTTACAATTGATGGAGTTTTAGATTTGATGAAATAAGGTATGTGCTAGGCTGGGAATATGGGAATCAAAGGGTTTATGAATAAGACAAGTCTCTGACCTCAAGGAGCTTACTTATGCAATTAACTTAAACAATGTGGTAAGAGCTATACCACCAACGCTAATATAAAGTGCTGTGGGAGCATAAAGGAGGATCAATTAATTCTGCCTGTGGGACTGGGAACCACTTCGTAAAGGAGGTGACATTTGAGCTGGGCCTTGAAGGATATGAAGGATTTTTCCAGACAAAGCATGGGAGTAGGAGGCAGGGACATTTCTGGAATGTGAATATGGAAGGTTTATTTGGCTTCAAAGAGGATTCAGCAGCAATGAATTAGAGCACTGGTATGTTACGTGTTACTGATTTTTTTTGTTTGCTGAGACGGAGTCTCGCTCTGTCGCCCAAGCTTGAGTGCAGTGGCACAATACCGGCTCACTGCAACCTCCACCTCCCGGGTTCAAGTGATTTCCTGCCTCAGCCTCCCGAGTAGCTGGGATTACAGGTACCTGCCACCACACCCAGCTAATTTTTGTATTTTCAGTAGAGACAGGGTTTCGCCACGCTGGACAGGCTGGTCTCAAACTCCCAACCTCCTCAGGTGATCCACCCGCCTCGGCCTCCCAAAGTGCTGGGATTACAGGCGTGAGTCACCTCGCCCAGCCATGTTGCTGATTTTTAATGTCTCGTTTGAGGTTCTACCCTGAAAACTACTGTGAATTCCAACATTTTTGGTCATTTGCAGATAGACTGGAGAATGATGTTCTCAAGACATAAAGACCCGGTTCCAGATAACAAACTGCAGAAAACCATTTTGCTGATGCTACTCTACCTTTGAATGCTATCATTTTTGTTTTGGAAACAAAAGACCTAAGAGATTTTTGTCATAAGCCAAGTCTGCCGTGAGTAGACTGGTTTCAAGGAGATGTATGAAAGAGAAACATCACAGTTGCTCCTCTCTCCACAGAAGCATAGAGCATAGAGGTTAAGTGCACAAACTTTCGTTATCCACTTACTAGCTGTGTGACCTTGGGCAACTTGTGTAATTCTCTGTAGCCCAGTTTCCTCATCTTGTAAGACAGGGTTCATAAATAGTGTTTTTGAGAGGTAAGATGAGATCACATACAGTCAATAAATGTCATCCTTGTTATTATCGTTATTGCCTAATTGACAATGGGAAGTTGACCAAATCGATCTGTCTCCTCCCAGCTATTACTCTCACCAAGCTTTTTATACCTATTGTGTTCCCTGGAGAGAATATGATGAACTAATTCATAATATGTGTATCAGTGATGTGTGTATATATTTGGGAAGGTGGAGCAAGTTGCAGAGAAGACATGTTGGTTTTATTAGTATATGAAGTCTTAAGGCAAAGCAGCAAATCTATTGTGATGGCTCTTCTGGCCTCAGGAAGGATCCTGTAGAGGGAATTTCTTGGGTTAGAGCCTACCCAGCCCCTCTCCAATCAGGTCTGTGTTCGACTGGGCCCTGGCTCTAGCAGGCAGAGTACTAGATGGGGGAAGAAAGCCCTGCTATAGTGCTCCAGAGGGAAAAACCTCATCTAGGAAAAGGGAATGGAGACAAGAGAGGCTACTTATAGCATTTTTCATTTCCCCTTGGCACAGGGAGCCATGCAGCTGGAGACCCACTACTACAGCTGCTCAGATAAAAATAAGTCATTGTCTTGTCCTTTGTACTCATAAGACACTGAAGCTATAGTTATCTATGCATTGTAGGTGTACCCTCCTTTCCATACTGAGTACCAAGGTGGTGTCTCCCCTGTTTAGTGGTCAGAGCTACTGTTCACAGGGTATCTCTCTCCCTCCACCCCACTACGTCTCTCTGTGAATGACACCTTTGATCACACTCAACTTTCTGATGATTGCTATGTTTCACTGGGTGCAGGTTGTCATTTCCCAGGAGACTGGGCTTATTACTGGTTCTATGAGGATGTGTTATGGGGTATCCTCAAAGAATTACTTTTGCCTTTCAGCCCATGCCTGTTGACTCCGCAACAGGTGTTGTCATGTATGTTTCAGACCATAACAGGAGGCATACCTAAGAGATTCTCCTTATGTCACTAGTACCCTAGCCTGTATTTGGGCTATTGGTTGGGGCCTAGTAACAAAACTTTATCATGTGTCACACATTTCCACATGCATTGTCTTGTGTAGTCTGCACAAAAATCCTTGATTATCACTCATTTTTTACAGGTGAGGAAACCGAGGCTCAGAGATATGAAATGACTTAGTCAATATCACACAGCTAGCAAGTGGTGGATCTGGGATTCAAACCAAGCCTGTCCAACTCCATTAGGATGCTTGCCCCATTATATCAGGTCAGTTTTTGTGCTAAAATTAATGAGCCAAAGATTAATCATCGTAGAGATTATTTAACTTTCCCAAAGACAGACTCATTTAGTACTGCAACCTGGACTCAACTTGAGTCAGTCATCTAAATGGCTGAGATGAGCAGTGAAGATGCAGCTTATTACTGGAAAGACTGACGTGTGCATGTCTTCTGATGGCAGGTTAGTAGGTCTACATGAAGACACAGCATCCTCTTCCTATGGTTATGGAATGGATAGTAACAGTAACATCAACAAGAACAATTGAAATATGAAGCCCAACTAACAGCTCTCTAAATAAAGAAAGTTCCAGCACTGATGGAGCCAAATCAATAAACAACCAGGACTCTTTGATGAGCACTCACTTTAGCTTTGGGGTCTGACTTTTATAATTCAAAATGATTGATCCTATTTCACCCAATACTCATTTTTTCCTTAGATTATTTGCCTCCTAAAGTGTTTTCATTGAAAGCTAACTAATTTTTGAGACAAATAAATGCTGTGAACCCCCACTCCCGAACCTTGCTGCTTAGAAAGTGTTAATTATACTTGATGATTTATATGTTTTCCTCTTCTTTCCTTGACTCCCTGGTAATCTTCTTAAAGTTACAGTAAAGGAATCATATTCTGCTCACTCATAACTGAATCAATTCTTGAAAAAATATTTCAGGATCTTTTTACTAAAATATCTTCAATAACAAGACAAAATGTTTTCTTTCAAACTGACAAATGTATTCAAGATTGTACAAGAAAACATTTCCCCTTCATACAATGAAGGAGAAGAAAATCTGGAAAGCTGCTTTTGACTTCATAAATGTGGGTTATGTCAGCAGAGAGCCTGGAGGGCATTTCTGGTTTTGAGGTAATCAACCTTTTAAAATGCATAATACACTTTTATGTGGTTTTAATGAGTACAAAAACATATTTGCATGTAGCATAAGGACTTTTTCCCCACAAAACATGTGTTATCTTGAATCTTTTCCTTTGGGTATATATTAAGGTATGTTTATAAATAAACTGCTGAGAGTAAAGGGGCTCCAGTTCCTATGTTTGTGCCAGGGGAGAGTGCTGTACTAGAAAAAGCAGGAGACGTGGAGTTTGCCCACTTTGTTCCTCTGATAGAAGATAATGAGATGGAATTTTGGGTGGTAGATGTTTATTGGGGATTGACACCTGCGAAGGAAAAGGGGGAGGAAGCAAGACTGGGCAGAGAGAAGTCGAATCACCATGCAATCCTGACAAAACCTCAGCAACCCCAGCAGGGACCTCTGGAGTATTGTTCATCAGAGTGCCCCGAATTGGGTAGAAATACCTGGGCTTTTGTTTTACTTTATTTTATTTTATTTTGAGGCAGAGGCTCACGCTGTCACCTAGGCTGCAGTGCAGTGGTGCAATCATGGCCCACTGCTGCCTCTACTTCCTGGACTCAAGCGATCCTCCCACCTCAGCCCTCTGAGTAGCTGGGACCACAGGCGTGCGCCACCATGCCCAACTAATTTTTGTATATTTTGTAGAGACGGGGTTTCGCCATGTTGCCCAGGCTGGTCTCGAACTTCTGGGCTCAAGTGAGCCACCCGCCTCGGCCCCCCAAAGTGCTAGGATTTCAGGCGTGAGCCACCACACCTGCCCCCTGGGCTTTTATTCTCCTGCCTCATTGAGTCGCCAGATGCAAGCTGCCTCTGTCTGGAAGAATATAACCTGGGGCCGAGTGTATGAGTGTCTCTCTGCAGGTAAGGCAGGCCTTGCAGGAGGTGACAGCTGGAGACTGCCTGCCAACCTCACTCCCCACCATTGGACAGCAAATCCTTTCTTGAGGTGGTGCATCTTTGTGTCTACCACAGTCCATCGCTTGCATCTCTCTTTCTCAATTCCTTCATGCCTCTCCCAGAAGGGAACCTTGGAAGAGTGGTATTAGTGGGACAAACTACAGCCCCCACTGCTACAGTTAGTCTTGGGGCTGCAACTGTTTCTCAGCACCTGCCGCCTCCACTGCTCATTCTAGGTCACTCTCACCCATAGCTACTGCCCTCTGGTGGCCATGATGGCTTCCTGGCTGGCCTGACCCGGACCCTAATTCTGAGGGGCTAAGATCAGCCTGGTCATTATCCCCTTCTCAGGCTGGGGCTGCTGTATCTGTCCACTTATAGTCACAATTTGGCAAGGAAGTACTAAGATATGCCCAAGTGGCACACCTATTTCTCCCTCTCCCCATTGTGGAACAGCAGCCCCACCTCCTCCTGATAATTTGAGTGAATTACTGCTACCAAGTCAGTGACCCCTCTTCTGGCCTGCTGGTCTCTGGACACAAGGAGCCCAAAGTGTCCAGGCAGCAGCTGTAGCTTATAATTCAGTAAGAGGTTGACTCTGGAAATGATGTGTCTCCTTTGGAGACCAGGTCCTCTAACCCTGTAGCATGTAAGGGAGAAAATATTTCTTTCCTCACCCATTGTGAGGTTCATACCTAGCACCCCATAACAAAACACAAATTAACAAGATAAAAGGAGACCAATTTATTTCACACAAGTTTTAATTGACATGGGAACCCTCAGAAATGAAGACCCAGAGAAACAGGAAAAACTGCTTCTGCTGTTTTCTCAAATGCCAAGGTATCATAGTTGGGGGTAGCGTGTCCTGAACCCCGTCAAGAGTTACAGAGCACAAAGTTCCTATATTAGTCAGGATTCAATCAGAGAAGTGGAGCCATTAAGAAATTTTATTTATTATTATTATTATTACTATTATTTTGAGACAGAATTTTACTCTGTTGCCCAGGCTGGAGTGCAGTGGCGCTACCTCAGGCCACTACAACCTCTGCCTCCCGGGTTCAAATGACTCTCCCGCCTCAGCCTCCCAAGTAGTTGGGATTACAGGTGCATGCCACCATGCCTGACTAATTTTTGTGTTTTTTGATAGAGATGGAGTTTCACCATGTTGGCCAGACTGGTCTTAAACTCCTGACCTCAAGTGATATGCCCGCCTTGGCCTCCCAAAGTGCTGGGATTATAGGAGTGAGCCACCACACCCAGCAAGAGATTTTATTTTTATATCTATACCATCTACATCTATCTATCTATCTATCTAGCTATCTATCTATCATCTATCTATCCATCAGAGATTTGACCTTAATTGTAGGAGCAGGACTGGTTAAACAGCCTCTGCATTTCTTCACATTTAATGCTGTAGCATGAAGTCTGCAGGGCAGTCAGGAGGGGACAATGAATGAAAAGTGGAGGAGAACAAAGACAAACTAGAACCCAGAAGCATGAGCTGGAACACAGGAGGATAAACTAGGGTCTGTATCAGTCTCTCGTTATCTCCAACTTGGGTGATGTGGGTATCCTGCAGGGGAAGCTGGTGCCCTTTGCCCACAGCTACACACACACCTGGCCTATATCCAGGAGTCTGAGACACTAAAGGATGGTTGGGAGGAAGGTGTAGCAGCCGCTGCTGGCCCAGTTGCTGCTGCAAGCCACTGAGGTGAGCTGGTAGATAAGTGACAATGTGCATGAGCTACAACTGCACCTGGTTTCCCCGCACTGATTTTCCAATGTAGAAACTGTATGGCTCCTAACTGACTAAGGCCCAACAAATCTCCAAAAGATCTCTGTGACCCACTCTAATTGGAAACATAGAAGTGAGGGAATTCTGGGAAATGTAGTTCAGCTGGCTGTTTCAATGCTCTATCAGACCAGCAGCTTCTGGATGGTGTGGTATGTAATACGATTGGTGGGTCCCCTGATCCTGGGCCCACTCCTGTATCTCTTTTGTTGGTCTTCTGGTCTGTCTCAGTGTTACGTGGAATACCACACTGGTGGATCTAATACTACCAAAGTCCTGAAATAGAAGTACTGCCTGAGACCCTGCAGGCTGGAAAGTTAAACTCATACTGGAAATATGCATGTATTCCTATGAGAATGAACCATTGGTCCTTTCAGGATGGAAGGGGCATAATGTTGTGAACTTGCCACCAAGTGACCTGTTGGTCTTCTCAAGGAATGGCGCCATATTAGGGGCTCAGTGTTGGTCTCTGTAGCTGGCAGGCTGAACATTCTTTAGTGGCAGTTGCTAGATTGGTCTTCATAAGTGGGAGTCCATGCTGTTGGACCCAGGCTTAGCCTCCCTCTCTGCCTCAGTGGCCACTCTGTTCATAGGCCTATTGCACCAATACTGAGGTGGCCAAGGATAGAGACTGGCTGATGTCAACTGCCCAGGTCATTTTGTCTGCTTGGTTGTTCAATGCTTCTTCTGAGCTAGACGCTCTCTAACTGGCGTCAATATGTGCTACAAACATTTCATGCTTAGTGCCCACTTGCACACATCTATCTACATCCCTCTACCTCAGATATCATTGTTTCCAATTTTCCAGTCTTTTCCCTTCCAAGCGCCTTACAAGCTGAGCAGGCCATTCACCAGTGACCATAGCTCCATAAATATTTTAACCTCAAGCCACTTCTTTCCACCCAAGGTGGGTGATAAAGTGCGTCACCCAAAGCTCAGCCCACTGGGAGGATTTTCACCTGTCACTGTCTTTCAAGCACCCCCAATCTCCCAAGAGAGGCTATAATGTAGCCAGTGTCCATTTTTGGCTTGCACCCGCATACTGACCCAACCCATTCATAAACCAAACCTTTCCTTCTTTTCTTCAGTTGATCTGATGGAATCCCCATAAAGTTGCAGGCATGAGCTGAAGGAGGGCACTTGTATAACAGTGGTGCATGCCATGGTGGTCTAGGCTACCTGATCTTGCACTTTACTTGTGCCCTGTAGTCCTGTTCATAAGCACTCCTGGAAAGCCCCCTTTTGTCCTTTGATGAATTGTTGCTGGGTCCGCCTGACCTTTAGTGGGTCTGATAAGACCCAGCTCATGATAAACAGTTCTAGTTCCATGATCACTTGGTGTTCTGTGGTCAGGTGTTTCATATTTTTTAATTAATTTATTTTTTTGAAACAGGATCTCTCTCTGTCACCCAGGATGCAGTGCAGTGGTATGATTTCGGCTCACTGCAACCTCTGCCTCCCAGGTTCAAGTGATTAACCTGCTTCAGCCTCTCGAGTATCTGAGATTACAGGTGTCCACCACCACGCCCGGCTAATTTTTGTATTTTTAGTAGAGATGGAGTTTCACCATATTGGTCAGGCTGGTCTCCAACTCCTGGGCTCAAGCAACCTGCCTGCCTCAGCCTTCCAAGGTGTTGGAATTACAGGCATGAGCCACCATTCCTGGCCAGGTGTTTCATCTTTACCAGGGCCCAATAGCATACCAGAAGCTGTTTTTCATAAGGCATGTGATTCTCTTCTGTAGGCGACATGGCGTTTCTCCAGAACCCCAGGGGCCTGCATCATTAATCTCCAAGAGGGGGTTGCCGCAGAATCCATTCTGCATCTTTTCCCACCACTCATACCTCCAACACCACTCCATCTGCTAGATTGTATGGCCCAAGTGTCAGGCAGGGCACTTGCATGACAGCCTGGACCTGATGCAGAGCCCTTTGCTGCTCCTGGGCCCCAGGCATAACTAGTAACCTTCCTTGTCACCTGTTATAGAGGGATGGATCAGAATCCCTAGATGTGGGATACACTGCCTCTAAAACCCAAAGAGGCCCACCAGGTGTCATGATTCCTTCTTTGTGCCAGGAGGTGCAATGTGCAGGAATTTGTCTTTTACTTTTACTTTGGAGAGAATACCCCAGTATACCCTGAACCACTGGACCTCTAAAAATTTTATGGATCTGGTAAATCTCTACATCTTTATAGGGTTTATCTCCCACCCTCAGAGTATATGTGTCTTACCTAGAGGTAGCACACTAGTTACCTCCTGCTCATCTGTTCTGATCAACAAAACATCATCAATGTAATAGGTTAATATGATATTCTGCAGGATGTCCAGATGTTTTTACTCTCTTCAGACTAAATTATGACAGAAGGTAGAAGAGCTAATATAGGCCCAGAGCAAAACTATAAATTTATATTTCTTCCTATTTATTTGAATATTTCTGATTCTTTTTTATGATTGAAATAGAAAAGAATGAATTTTCCAAATCAACGCCTACACAACATATATTTGAGGCTATGTCAATCTGCTCCCACAAAGATATCAGGTCTGACACAGCGACTATGATCAGAGCTACTATTTGGTTGAGCTGGCAGCAGCCTACAGTCATCTCCAAGGATCTATCTGGTTTTTTCAGGCACAAGACTGGTAAATTAAATGGAGATATGATGAGAATTGCCACCTCTATATCTTTTAGATCCTTAAGGATGCTAATCTGCACATACCACCACCCCAGGGGGATGTGATAATTTACTATCTTGGCCAGGAGTGGTGGTGGTGGTGGTTTAGTATCAGAGGCTTCCACTTGGCCTTCCCCATTGTAATAGTTCTTATCTCACTGGCCAAAGACACAAAGTAATGGCTGCCCCAACTACCTGATCATACACTTGGAGACTGGGGTAATGACCACTGAGTTCTTGTACCCAGTGAACTTCCTGTGAGCTGGATATTGGCCAAGACTCAATTTCTTACCTGGTTCCCATATGTCCCCACTCTCACAGTGGGCCATGATGATGCTTTGGGTCTCTGAGTGTCTATGTCAACTCAGACTCTAGGTCCAACACTCCTTGAAACATCTAAGTATTCCCTTTCTCTAGTGCACAGTTACCTAAATGCATGCCCAGAGGTCTCTGCAGGAGGAAAAAGAAGAATCATGGCAGTGTCCTTTCTCCTAGGGACCCAATCACCTCTTCTGTTAGTGAGTTCTGGAATTGAAAACTGGCTCAAATCTGAAAAATCTACAAGGGATCATGACTTTTTTTTATTGAAGTGACTGCTCTCAGCCTCCCAGATATTTTCAGCTATCACAAGCTGAGTAGTACTCTTTTCAATAAATTTTGCCCCTGGAGATGCTCTGTTCTATTAACCATCTCCATAACTCTCCTGGATCAGGCTTCCTGAAATGTCATGCTAACTTTGTCTCATAATAATTGCAACTTCCTGGCTTCTGGAGATTAAGGACCACCACCTGCCCTCTGCTGTCTTGGGTCTTATCAGCCATAGTGCTATCAGTGAGCTAAGTTTATAAAGGCTTTTCCTGTTGTCAGTTCTGACCTGCAGAGGAGGCCACTACTGAAATTTTGAGTGATGCTTGCTGGCGATCATCTTGCCAGTGGATTCCTGATGGCCTTGTTCAACAGCGTGTCCTCTGAACCTTTCCATAGAATACAATCTTCTGGTGGGTCTTGTGGTTGTACATGGTGACATGAGTTCCAACATGCCCACTTCCTTGAGCCTCGAATCCCTCCCTCTGCAATTTGCTGCAGCAATTCTGACATTTCAACTTCACTCAGCATAGGCTGTATTTCTTACATCTAGGAGCTATCTTAGTAGAAAATTTGCACCATTTCCTGGGGTCTTTGACAGGATGTTAAATCCCATATCTCAGGAAAGCACTCCCAAGTCAGTAAACTTTTCCTATTGTATGATCCCACTGCCTCTATTCCCACCGCCTTGATCAAGCCCCCTCAGAACCCAGCTTCATGTGTATATTCCCCTTTCTCCTGCTAGTACACGTCAGCTACTTATTGCAGTTTCTTTGAAGTGTAATCCCTTTCCTCACTTGCAAGGCCCAGCATATCCCCAGCGCAGCATGTCCCCAGCAGCTATGCTTAAACGGAACCCTGACTGTGAGGCTAGTGCCCTGAAAGGGAAGTGGGAGCAGGCCGTAACAGGGAACATATGTTGTCATGTGGGAAGAGGCCTCTGCATAGTTTTCTACCATGGGTGCTAGTAGGGTGCTAGCTCTTGATAGGAATGAGGTGGGCCATATCTACTGGTTCAGAAGGTTTAGGGGAGTGTGGGGAATCAAAACCTTTGTAGTCATTCACCTAGATGACTCCATCCATGTGTCACAGTGCCTGATTTTTCCAACCAAGGGCCTTGTTTGGAATGGGCCGCCCAAAATCTGGCCATAAACTGGCCCCAAAACTGGCCATAAACAAAATCTCTATAGCACTGTGACATGTTCATGATGGCCATGACACCCATGCTGGAAGGTTGTGGGTTTACGGGAATGAGGGCAAGGAACACCTGGCCCACCCAGGGTGGAAAACCACTTAAAGGTGTTCTTAAACCACAAACAATAGCATGAGCGATCTGTGCCTTAAGGAGATGCTCCTGCTGCAGATAAGTAGCCAGACCCATCCCTTTATTTCTGCCCATCCCTTTGTTTCCCATAAGGTATACTTTTAATCTATAATCTATAGAAACAATGCTTATCACTGGCTTGCTGTCAATAAATACATGGGTAAATCTCTGTTCAAGGCTCTCAGCTCTGAAGGCTGTGAGACCCCTGATTTTCCACTCCACACCTTTATATTTCTGTGCGTGTGTCTTTAATTCCTCTAGCGTCACTGGGTTAGGGTCTCTCCCACCAAGCTGGTCTTGGCAGGCCTTGCCTTGGTTGGGTATTTAACCTTAGTAGAAGTCCAGCCACTCTGACTATTAAGTCCTAGGTTTAGTTCCCAGAGTACTCTACCCTCCTCATAGGAGATGAAATAGCTTTCTAATTTTTATTTTTATTTACTTATTTATTTTTTTTGAGACAGGGTATCTCTCTGTCACCCAGACTGGAGTGCAGTGGTGTGATCTTAGCTCACTGCAGCCTCAAATTCCTGACTCGAGCAATCCTTCCACTGCCACCTCCTGAGTAGCTGGGACCACAGGCATGTGCCATCACCCCCAGCTGATTTTTAAAAATTTTTTGTAGAGGCAGGGTCTTGTTTTGTTGCTCAGGCTGGTCCCAAAACCCTGGCCTCAAGCAATCCTCCCACCTTAGCCTCCAAAAGTGCCAGGATTATAGGCATGAGCCACTGACCCAGGCAAAAGAGCTCTTTTGTATATAATCACAGAGGCCTTCTCAGCTTTTGCACCTGGATTTCAATTGCCTATTACCCTCAGCAGTTAATTAAATCTTTAGTCATCCGATCTTGTCAGCTACGTAGTTAATATTCCCTCCCTATATTTCAAATGCCTTCTGTATCACACCAATAATGCATTTCCAATGCACCTCAGGTGAAAGTTTAAATAATCAGACTGCTTCCTGGTGCCATCTGTACTCCTCACTAGTGAGTAAGGGGTTCTCATTTTCACCTGAGAGGTGAGTGATCTGACTCCAAAAGTCCATCCTATTGGCTGCTTTCTCAGAATGCTCCCAGTATCAACTGTCACAGGGTTCTGCAGAAGCAGGCATGGAAATGAAGTTTGGGGTACAAGATATTTATTAGGGATAAACATTTGTGCAAGGAAGAGGGAAGAAACACTGTTGGGCAGAGGGAGAAGATGAACTACTGTGCAGGTCCAACAAAGCCTTGGCCAACCCAGTAGGAAACTCTGGAACAAATAATGCTCGTTCAAGTGCCCCATCTAAAGCCAAAATGGCCTTGCCTTTATAGCCCTCCCTCTCTCAGTCACCAGAAGCAGGCTGTCCCAGGAAAGGTGTGACCTTGGGGTAAGGTGACTCTCTGCAGCTGTGGAAGGAGCTGACAGACAGATGGAGGATGTTTGCTAATCAAACTTCCCACAGCTGGGCAGCATGTCCTTCCTTAAGGAAGGATTCAGGTGGTAGATCTCAGTGTCTACAACAGAGTTAGAAGTCGAGGGTCTGAGTCCTGACTCTTATCACTTGCTTGCTGTGTGACACTGGGCAAAGTGCTCCACATTGTTGAATCTCTGTTTTCATATTTTGAAATGGACATACCATGGATGGAACTGGAGATCATTATGTTAAGTGAAATAAGCCAGGCACACGAAGACAAACATCTCATGTTCTTACTTATTTGTGAGATCTAAAAATCAAAACAATTGAACTCATGGACATAGAAAGTAGAAGGATGATTACCAGAGACTGGAAATGGTAGTAGGGAGCTGGTGGGGGAACTGAATATGGTTAATGGGTACAAAAAATAGAAAGAATGAATGAGACCTACTATTTGATAGCACAACAGGGTGACTATAGCCAATAAAAATCGCACATTTTAAAATAAAGAAGTCTAACTGGGTTGTTTGCAACTCAATTCGTAAATGCTTCAGGGGATGGATACCCCATTCTTCATGATTCTCTTTGCATGCCTGTATCAAAACGCCTCATGTACCCCATAAACATATATACCTACTATGTACCCACAAAAAATTTTTGAAAAATTTTTAAAAGAAATAAATAGGAAAAAATAAAAACAAAATAAAATAAATTGTTGGTCTGTAAAAAAATGGAAATACTTTCCACATGGGGTAGTTATGAGAAGATTGAATAAAGCAATGCACACACAGCAGCACTTTGTAACTCTAAGGTGTGTTATAAACATGAGTTTTTATTGCAGGAAAAGGGCACATTTACATTCATAGAGCTTCTTTTTTTTTCCTTTACTCTTCTCTGGCCTATTTCCACTTCTTTCAGTCACCTAAATTAAAACAAGTAATACACTAGATAAAGTTTATTCATTTTTTCTCTATTGGAGCAAATATCCATTCATGTGAAGATCTATGTGTGATTTATATTTAGATTATTTAATAGTGACTAATACAGAGCTTTGCACCCCATCATATGGGACCTACAAAGCCAGAGACAACAGTCATTTGCTTCCTTGTAACAGGAATGTCTTGTTAGCAAGATTTAACTGGTGGCTTTACCATCAGTTTCATTCAAGTAAGCTTTTGTGTGGATAGACAATATTTCTTGATATTGAATGAGAATCAAATGAGGCCATATACATAAGAAGCTTTGCAACGGACTGTGCACATGCTTTCATTTCCATTAATATCATTTCCTGCCCAATCATTTCCTTCTCGAAAGGTAATTTCAAGCCTCTGTAAAGAAGTCCTGTGCTTAAGGATCTTGCTCAAAAATGCCACTTTCTTCCTGAAGGCTGGACTTTAAGGAATTTCCACTTCTTTCTTACCAAACAATAAGCTCCTTGATTATCATAGTATACATATTCAATAATATTTGTTGAATGACTTAGTGACTGAATGAAATACTTTTAAAAGGCAATAAAAGAGAGGCTTTTCTTGCTAAATGGGAGGCCTCATTTGTCCCCATTCTATTGAATGTGCTGGTTCTGAGAAGAATTGAGTTACTTTAATTTTCACTCTAGGCTTTCCCCAAGTTCGGTGAAACTTTCCATAGAAACTGTTTGTTTCGTTATAGTACCATCTTCTTAAAATTTTCACGTATAATTTTTCAGTTTCTGAATAATTGTGTAGTTAAGTGAGGCCTAGCTATTGATCATCTCCATTCTTATTTCATGGGCATCTCAGGTGAGGGATTGCTTTCCACTTACCTTTTGTTTTGCCTTTTTCTCAAGTGGTACTATCCCTACTTGACCCAGTGACTTTCATTCCTAGCTGGTATTCCCTGCTGGATAGGTGAGTTCATCCACCCATGGGCTTAGGTGACTGGAGATCCAGCTGATTGACATGTCAACTGAGCATCCTTCTTCTCCCAGCTCAAGATGTTTCCCTACGCCCATGACAGGCTGAAACCACTACAGTCATTCAAGTACTTGGACAACTGTACCTGTGGATCCTTCAAAACTCCAGGGTCTGAGAATAGAGACCTTTTAATCCAGTTGTGCTCACAGGCTCAGCATTAGATCTGGCTATCTCTAGGAAAGCCTCAGCTATCAGGTCTCCCAGGGACATATGATCATATGCAACCTGCTATCCTCACACTTGCATTCCTGTTACTCATCTATGCCATAATCACTGGGTGTCTGCTTCAAGAACAAAACCAAATTTAATTATTAACCTTATCTTAAATAGAATTAGGCAACTAAAAATAATAAAATTGAACAAAGAAGTACACATATATTTTGGATAAATTAGGCGGGTGGATCACATGAGGTCAGGAATTGAAGACCAGCCTGGCCAACATGACAAACCCCGTCTCTATTAAAAATAAAAAAAGTAGCCAGACGTGGTGGTGGGCACCTGTAATCCCAGCTACTTGGGAGGCTGAGGCAGGAGAATCGCTTGGACCTGGGAGGTGGAGGTTGCAGTGAGCCAAGGTCATGCCACTGTACTCCAGCCTGGGCAACAGAACAAGACTCTGTCTCAAAAAAAAAGGAAAGAAATACCCGAGACTGTTTAATTTATAAAGAAAAGACATTTGATTGGCTCACAGTTCTACAGGCCATACAAGAAACATGGTGCTGGCATCTACTCGGTTTCTGGGGAGCCTCAGGGAGCTCACAATCGTGGTGGAAGGCAAAGCGGGAACAAGTACATCACATGGCGAAAGCAGGAGAAAGGGAGAGAAGTGGGGGATGCAACCAGATCTCATGAGAATTCACTCACTATCAGGAAGACAACACCAAGGGGATGGTGCTAAACTGTTCATGAGAAAAATCCTCCCACATGATCCAATCACCTCCCTCCAGGCCCCACCTCCAATATTGGGAATTACATTTCAACATGAGATTTGGGTGGGAACAAATATCCCCACCATATCAAACACCAACCCTTTTCTTCACTCTAATTCTAACCTCCCCTGTTCACCCACAATGATACCACCCGTGGAAAAAGAACAAGGGGAAGTGGAAGGGAATACATGAAAGAGCCCTTCTGCGGTGGGTTGGCGCAACAGGAGAATCTTGAATAGCTTCCTGCCTCAACTTTCCAGCACCTAGCTCCAACCTTTCAGTAAGACCATTTAGGTTGTACTCATTTCTTGTTGCCGAGAGAAATTAATCTTTGGGGATCTGTAATTTCACTAAAGTTTTATCTTAGAGGTTTCTTTAAACCGTGTCTACACAGGCAAAACACAAATTAGATGTGAGAGCTACACCGATTATCCTGGTAATTCAAGCAAAACACCCAGTTCTTGCGTAAAATGAGAAGTTTTTGTGTTCGTTTTTTTCTAATTCTCTATACTACCCAAATACAAGGGACTGTAATGATACCATAGTCTTTACGATTCGTACTGGAGGCATTATAATTTGGGCCTTCAAGTCTTTTAGTAATTAGAACCCTGCTGATAAAATAAGACTTTTACCAAATCCCACTTGATGTTAAGCAAAACAAAGTTTTACAAACAACAGATAATTGCTCTACTTTGAATTTTACTTCATTTTAGAATTATAGTTTGGAGAATTCTATGAAAACAAAGTGAACCTTAACAAATAATATCTCAAAATAATGTCTTTTTCTTTTCTTTTATTTTCTTTTTCTTTTTTTTTTTTTTTTTTTGAGACAGAGTCTTGCTCTGTCACCCAGGCTGGAATGCAGTGGCATGATCCTAGCTCACTGCAGTCTTGACCTCCTAGGTTCAAGAGATCCTCCCACCTTAGCATTCTGAGTAGCTGGGCCCACAGGCACACGCCACCATGCCCAGTTAATTTTTTATTTTTTGCAGAGATGGGCTCTTACTATGTTGCCCAGACTGGTCTTGAACTCCTGGGCACAAGTGATCCTCCCGCTTCAGCTTCACAAAGTGCTTGGATTACAGACTTGAGCCACTGCACCTGGCCAAAATTCTATGAAAACAAAGTTTTAATATTAAAAAGAAAGCAGCTTCCTACCAGACATATGTCTTCATGTGTCTGAGATGGCAGTGACACTTTCTAGTTTACAATGAATCAGTCATGACAAGTCCCTATGATCTGTTTCAAACCAGGCCCTCTTCCTTTGATTCTGAAAGGTTAAAAATTTGGATCATACAGACTACAAAACACTAAGAAAACAGGACCTTCACCTTACAGTTAATTCTTTTAGCTTACTTTTTTTCTGATTATAAAAGCTATGCATATTCATTGTGGAAAATCTAGAAAATGGAATGTGCTCTTTGATCCACTAATTCCATTTCTAGGAATCTCTTCTTGCATATAAGCTCAATGATTTATGAGTGCATGGATGTTTACTGTGGCATTGTTTGTAACAACAGAAATGTCCACTAAAAGGGAAATAATTTAATTACAGTTTCTCTACACTATGGAATTTATGCAGCAGCTTTAAAAAATGATGTTAGTCTATATGAACTGATATGGAATGGTTTCCAACACATATTTTTAAAAGATTAATTGTATCTTTATCATAACCAGACATTGCTTTTCCTGTTGAAGAGGCTGCGTCTTGGTTGCTTTAGTTAAATGTATTGTCTTAACTCAGAACTAAGGAGACAGTTTTGACTAGGAAAGCTTACAAAGTAAACACAGTCCCTCTTTGTGACTAGAAGATACGTTCTCTTTATCCATATAAGCTTCCATTTTCTGCCTTCTTTTTGCCGGGGTGGGGTAGTGGGATGTTCTATTTTGATTTTTATCCTAGTAATACAGGCATAAGATTAAAAATAAGCAATAGCACAGGTTTTTAATGAAATGCAATATCCGCCTGCCTCACTCCTCTCCATTTTCAGACATACTTCCTAGAAGTAACCACTTTTAACCATTGCTCTTTTTAATTCTTCTGATGGTAATCCACTGAATGCTAGATGATCTGCATATTATTTGGCAATTCAAATTGTGCCAAAAATGCTTGTAATGCAAAACATCAGCCTCCTGATACATTCCCTCTATTTCTGATTCTCCAAAGGTAACCACTTCCTTGTCCTTTCTCCCGTCTTGTTTAGTAAGGTAATACATTCACGTGGTTCAAAATTCAGAACTACATACCAAGGTGTACATTGGACCAGTCACAGTGGCTCACACCTGTAATCCCAGCACTTTAACAGGCTGAGGCAGGCAGATCACAAGGTCAAGAGATCAAGACCATCCCAGCCAACATGGTGAAACCCCCTCTCTACTAAAAATACAAAAATTAGCCAGGTGTGGTGGCATGCACCTGTAGTCTCAGCTACTTGGGAGGCTGAGGCAGGAGAATTGCTTGAACCTGGGAGGTGGAGGTTGCAGTGAGCCGAGATCACACCATTGCACTCCAGCCTGGCGACAGAATGAGATTCAATCTAAAAAAAAAAAAAAAAAAAAAAGGTGTACGTTGACAAGTCTCATTCTCTCTCACCTTCCATCCCATTTTACCTGCTTTTTTGCACGTTCTTCCAGTGTTTATGCAAATATATGTTCTCTTCTCTTTCTCCTTTGTTACACAAAAGTAGAACACTCTAAACACTGTACTACACGTTGCTTTTTAACGTTTAACAAGATATGTTTTTACATCAGTACATAGAGAGCTTCCTGATTTTTTAATAACTGCATAATATTCCACATAATATTCCATTGGGTAGATACATCATAATTTATTTAACCAGGCCCTGACTGATGGACACTTGGATTGTTTTCAGTCTTTTAATAGAGAATGTTTTGGAAATAAAATCATACATCTGGCAATTTTTAAGATATGACTTTGGTCATTTACATAAAAAATACTTACAGAAAGAGATAAGGGGAGCAAGTAACTTCCAGGTAGAAGTAATTAATTGATTCTCGTTCACACCTGAGCACAGTCTAAGGTTTATCCCATAAACCTTTTCAGGAGTAGTTTGAGGATCCATAAGAAAGGCAAGCCCTTGCACTCACAAGTAAACTTTAAAAGACTGACGACATATTTTTGAAAAGCATTTTGAAAGCAGGAGGAGTAATGGAAACCCATAGAAACCAGGTAAAGTATATGATTAACAAAAGACTTAAAAATATATTTCAAAAACAAGAGGAGTCATAGAATTCATTTAGAAGAATCATGGAGAGGGAGTACGATAGTGAATATCTGTAAAGGTTTATAAATTTTGTTTGAGATAAGGATTATTTTGTTTGTTGAGTTTTTAAAATTAAATGTGTAATTATGGTGACTCTCTCTCTCTCTCTCTCTCTCTCTCTTTTTGACAGAGTCTTGCTCTGTGGCCCTGGCTGGGGTGCAGTGGCATGATCTTGGCTCACTGCAACCTCTCTCTCCCAGGTTCAAACAATTCCTCTGCCTCAGCCTCCCAAGTAGCTGGGATTACAGGTGTGAGGCACCACTCCCAGCTAATTTTTTTTTTTTTTT
>NW_012116077.1:55504-55939 GCF_000951035.1 Colobus angolensis palliatus
ATAATTTTCTTCCTTTTTTTTTGTTTTGAGACAGGGTCTTGCTCTGTTGCTCAGACTGGAGCACAGTGCCATTATAGCTTGCTGCAGCCTTGAACTCTTGGGCTCAAGCAATCCTTCTGCCTCAGCCTCCTGAGTATCTGGGACTATAGATGCACGCCACCACACCTATCTGATTTTTAAATTTTAATTTTTTGTAGAGATAGGGTCTCGCCATGTTGCCCAGGCTGGTCTCAAACTCCTGGCCTCACATGATCCTCCTGCCTTGGCCTCTCAAAGTGTTGGAAGTACAGGCATGAGCCGCTGTGCCCAGCCTTAATTGTTTTAATTAAAATTTTAACTCTTTTAATGCATGCAGTGGCTGTAATTTGCATTTTCCTGATAATTAGTGATGTTGAACACTTTTTCCCTTGCTTATTGGCCATTAATATTCCTTTT
>NW_012116077.1:56970-59276 GCF_000951035.1 Colobus angolensis palliatus
TCTGACAAAGGGCTAATATCCAGAATCTACAAAGAACTCAAACAAATATACAAGAAAAAAACAAACAACCCCATCAAAAAGTGGGGAAAGGATAATATTCCTTTTCTCTGTGAAATATCTGTCAAAGTCTTTTGCCCATTTTCTAATTGGGTCATTTGTCTTTTTGTTGTTGAGTTGTAGGAATTTGTTATGCACCCTGGACATAAGTCCTTTGTTAGATATATAGTTTGCATATGTTTTCTCTCTGTCTGTGGCTTGCCTATTCCGTGGATTTCCTAATAGTTTCTTCTCACATACACACATTTCACTTTATTTTTTATTTATTAATAGTAGCTTCTTCTTATTACAAAATTAAAACATATTCGTTTTAAAACGTGAGAAAAGCTTGCACCCTCCTGGGCCGAGGCGCTCCCCGGTGCTCCCAGTTCAGCCATGGCTCAGCACTTCTCCCTGGCCGCCTGAGGCATGGTCGGATTCTACCTGGACCACACCCTGTGTCGCTACAACCTGCCCGAGAGCGCCCCACTCATTTATAATAGCTTTGCCCAGTTCTTAGTTAAGGAGAAGGGGTATGATAAGGAATTGCTCAATGTGACCCCAGAGGATTGGAATTTCTGTTGCAAGCGTTTGGCATTGGATCTAGAAGATGGAACTTCCTTAAACTTGCTGGTAATGGCACTGTTCTCGGGGCAAGCCATGGCACCAAGATGATGATTCCAGAGGTGCTGGCAGAGACATATGGCAAGAAAGAGTGGAAGCACTTCTTGTCGGACACTGGAATGGCTTGCCGCCCATGAAAGTATTATTTTTACAACTACTTTGACCTGCCAGGAGCTCTTCTATGTGCCAGGGTGGTGGACTATTTAACAACAAACAATGGTCAAAAAACATTTGATTTTTGGAAGGATATAGTTGCTGCTATACAACACAATTATAAAATGTCAGCTTTTAAGGAAAACTGTGGAATATATTTTCCAAAAGTAAAAATAGATCCAGGCAGATATTTACACAGTTGTCCTGAATCTGTGAAAAAATGGCTTCGACAGCTAAAGAATGCTGGGAAAAATCTTCTGTTAATTACCAGTTATCACAGTGATTACTGTAGACTTCTCTACGAATATATCCTTGATTTTGCAGACTTTTTTGACATGGTGATTACAAATGCATTGAAGCCTGGTTTCTTCTCCCACTTACTAAGTCAGAGACCTTTCCGGATGCTCGAGAATGATGAGGAGCAGGAGGCGCTGCCATCTCTGGATAAACCTGGCTGGTGCTCCCAAGGGAACGCTGTCCACCTCTATGAGCTTCTGAAGAAAATCACTGGCAAACCTGAACCCAAGGTTGTTTGTTTCGGTGACAGCATGCATTCAGATATTTTCTGGCTTGTCACTATAGTAATTGGAAGACAGTCCTTATCCTGGAAGAACTCAGAGGGATGAAGGTGCAAGGAGTCAGAGGCCTGAGAAGTCAGAGCCTCTAGAGAAAAAGGAAAATATGAGGGACCAAAGGCAAAGCCTTTAAATGCTTCATCTAAAAAATGGGGCTCTTTTTATTTTATTAGTTCAGTTTTGGGACTGGAAAATACAGAAGACTCCTTGGTTTATACATGGTCTTGTAAGAGAATCAGTACTTACAGCACTATTGCAATTCCAAGTATTGAAGTAATCACAGAATTACCTCTGGACTACAAATTTACAAGATTCTCGTCAAGCAATTCAAAAACAGCTGGCTACTATTCAAACCCTCCGTTGGTCTTATCAAATGATGGGACACTGATAACTAAGTAAGTTGTCTTTACTGAAAAATTATGTGAAGACCCACATATGCAGTAAAAAAAATTAACTTTCAAAAAATACTGTAAAAAGCTTTAAGGAATAAGTTTTTAATGAAAATTGACCAACAAGTTGAAAAAAAAAGTGAGAAAATACACATAAACAAAAAGACTAAACTAAAAACCAGGCATGATAGAACCCAGAAATATTGTAACCAGGATATTAATACCTTTCAGATACTTTGATGTATATATTCATACATTTTTCTTTGCTATAAAGAACATTAGTTGAAAAATTGGTGAAATTTTAACAAAGCCTATAGATTAAATAATAGTATTATATTAATGTTAATAATAAGACTTTGACAATTCAACTACAGTTATATAAGAGAATGTTGCTGGGGAGGGGGGAGGGGGGAGGGATTGCATTGGGAGTTTCACCTGATGTAAATGACGAGTTGATGGGTGCTGACGAGTTGATTGGTGCAGCACACCAACATGGCACAAGTATACATATGTAACAAACCTGCACGTT
>NW_012116077.1:60141-73741 GCF_000951035.1 Colobus angolensis palliatus
TCACTCTGCCACCTAGGCTGAAGTGCAATTGCACAATCATAACTCACTGCAGCCTTGAATTCCTGGGCTCAAGAGATCCTCCTGCCTCAGCCTCCCAAGTTGCTGGGGCTACAGGCGTGCACCACCATGCCTGGCTAATTTTTTTAAATGTTTTATAGAAACAGGGTCTCACTGTGTTACCTAGGCTGGTCTTGAACTCCTAGCCTCAAGTGATCCTCTCCACCTCAGCATCCCAAAGTGCTAGGATCACAGCACTGCACCTGGCTCTCCAATTTTTAAGTTTTCTTTAAATACTCTTATCATTTTTCCATAATTTTCAATGTACAGGTATTAGATGTCTTTTGGTAGATTTATTCTTAAGTATTTTATGTCTTAAAACACTATTATAAACTGATTTTTGAAATTTTTATTTTTCTATTTTGCTAGTAGCATCTAAAAATAAATTGATTTCTGTATTGATCTTGCATCTTGAGATGTTGATAAGCTCATTTATTAGTTCTAATAGTTGTTTTGTAAATTCTCTGTAAAAATAATGTCATATGTAAATGACAGTTGTATTTCTTCTTATCATACTGGCATGCCTTTTATTTCCTTTTCTTGATTTATTGCAATGACTAGAATCACCAGTACAGTGTTGAATAGAAATGATAAGAGTAGATATCCTTGCTTTTTTCCTATCTTAAGGTGAAGAAAAATTTAATGATGAAATTCACGATTTCATTACTAAGTATGATGCTAGATACAAATTTTGGGAGATGTCTTTCCTCAGATTAAGGAAGTTCCCTTCTATACCTACTTGAGAGTTTAAAAAAATCATAAATGAGTATTGGATTTTTCAAATGCTTTTTCTGTATCTATTGAAGTGGTCATGTTTTTTCTTCTTTATGCTATTAATACGGTGGGTTAAATTGATTTGTTTTTTCCATAATTTTGTTACAAAAAATTATTTTCAAATGGTATGGCCAAAGTGAAAGGATTTTTTGGTGAACCATATACCCACCAACTACATTACACCATTAATCTTTTACTGTACTTGCTTTATCATATATCTATTTCTGTATCCATTCCTTTACTCATCCATCTTACATTTTTAATTTATTTCAAAGTAAATACTTTGGTATGAATTGACTACAGTGTATTGACTTATTTTTGAATGTTAAATTAACTTTGTACCTGAATTGCTTAGATAACCTCATTTGGTCAGGGTGCATTTTTTTATGTATTGTTAGTTTTTATTTCCAACTAATTCTTAAAGGAGTTATATGTCTGCGTTTGTGAGTGATATTGGCCTATAATTTTCTTTTCTTGGTTTTGGTATGATGATTATGGTGGCCATATAAAATGAGTTGAGAAGTGTCTCCTTCTCCTCTATTTTCTGAAAGAAGTTGTGTATGATTGATAATATATCTTCTCTACAAGTTTGATAGAATTAACCAGTGAAGATATCTGGGCTTGGAACTGTCTTTATGGGAAAATTTTCTATAACAAATTCAATTTTAAAATAGACATAGGGATATTTAGACTTACTATGTTATCTTGTGTCAATTTTAATACTATTTTTTCAAATTATTTGGCTCTTTCATCTAAACTGTTGAATTTATTGGCATAAAGTTTATCATAACATTTTCCTATTTCCTGTGAGATATCCATAGGATCTGTAGTGATAATCCTTCTATCATTTCTGGTACTGGCTATTTGTGTTTTAACTCTTTTCTTGATCAGTCTTGTTAGGTGTTTATGGATTGTATTAATCAAGTTGAAGACTCATCTCTTGGCTTTGCTAATTCTCTCTATTGCTTGTCTGTTTCCCACTACATTGACTATTGCTCTGTATTATTTCCCTACTTCTCCTTTCATTAGGGTTAATGTGCTCTTGTTTCTTTTTTTTTTTTTTTTTTTGAGACGGAGTCTCGCTCTGTCGCCCGGGCTGGAGTGCAGTGGCCGGATCTCAGCTCACTGCAAGCTCCGCCTCCCAGGTTTACGCCATTCTCCTGCCTCAGCCTCCCGAGTAGCTGGGACTACAGGCGCCCGCCACCTCGCCCGGCTAGTTTTTTGTATTTTTTAGTAGAGACGGGGTTTCACCGTGTTCGCCAGGATGGTCTCGATCTCCTGACCTCGTGATCCGCCCGTCTCGGCCTCCCAAAGTGCTGGGATTACAGGCTTGAGCCACCGCGCCCGGCCTCTAGTTTCTTAAGATGAACTGAGATCACGGTTTTATTACTTTCTTTCTAACATAAACATTTCAAGCTATAAATTTTCCTCTAAGCTTTGCTTTAAGTACACCCCACCAATTTTAATATGTTATAAGTTTGGAATATATTCTAATTTTCATTGTGATTTCTTCTTTGATCCATGGGTTACTCAGAGGATATTGTTTAATCTTAAAGCCTCTCTAGATATCATATTGTTTTTAATTCTGAATTTACTGCCATTGTTGCCATAGAACATATTCTGAGATGTTAATCTTTTGGAATCGATTGTTGTTTTATGGCCTAGTGTTTGGTTTATCTTGATGAATATTCTGTATGCATTTGAAAAAACGTATAATCTCATTTGTTGGGTGTAGTATTTCATAAGTAGTAGTTCTGTCAATGTGGTTGATAATGTCATTCATATTTCCTATATCTTTTCTGATCTTTTTCTATCTCCTCTATTATTTACTGAATGGTATATGTTAAAATCTCCAACTATGGTCTTGCCCATTTCTTTTGGCCTGACAGTTTTTGCGTCATATATTTTGAAGCTTTGTGGTTATATCTGTTCACAACTACATTTCTTTCTGATATACTGACCTCTTTTTTATAGTGAAATATTCTTCTTTCTCTCTAATACTCATTGTCTTATAGTCTATTTTGTCTGGTAATATTGTCACTCTGGCATTTCTAGGCTTATTGTTTGCAAGGTTTATTTTTTTCCACTAGTTTACTTTGAAACTATTTATGTCTTTGCATTTGAGCATATCCTGGCTAGGCACAGTGGCTCATACCTGTAGTCCCAGCACTTTGGGAGAACAAGGTGGGAGGTTTGCTTGAGGCTGGGAGTTGAAGGCCAGGTTGGGCAACATAGCAAGACCCTGTCTCTACAAAAAAATTTAAAAATTCAAGGGGTGTGGTGGCACACACCTGTAGTCCCAGCTACTCAGGAGACTGAGGTGGGAGAATCACTTGAGCCCAGGAGTTAGAGGCTGTAGGGGGCTATGATTGTGTGATTGCACCCCAGCCTGGGCAACAGAGTGAGACCTTGTCTCTTAAATAAATAAAGTACATCTTTTGTAGATAACAAATAGTTGGGTCTTACTTTTTTACCCAATCTGACAATCTCTGGCTTTTAATTGGGATGTTCGCTTCATTTACATATGATGTAATTATTATTATTTCATTTAATTATACCTTCTTTCTTTTTTCTAATTGTGTCATCTGGTTTCAGTTCTCCTCATGGTCCTTTCATGCCTTCTTTTGATTAAAGAACTATTTTTATATTCCATTTTATTTCTTCTATTAGCTTTTTATCTATAACTCTTTGTTTTTTAGTAGTTCTGGGGAGTACAATGTGAATCTAACTTATCACAAGCTAATGGATGTGTAGTGGAATCTTATGGTTTTAATTTGCATTTCCCTAATGGCTAATAATGTTGAATGTCTTTTCATGTGCTCATTTGCTATTGCATGTTTTCTTTGGTGAAATGTCTGCTCAAGTGTTTTAACCATTTTTTAAATTGAGTTTTTGTTTTCTTGCTGTTGAGTTCTCAGAGTTCTTTACATTATAGATTAAGTATTTGTCAGATATGTGCTTTGCAATTATTTTCTCTCAAATTGTACCTTGTCTTTTTGTTCTCTTAGCAGTGCCTTTCTAAGGGTAAAAGTTTAAATTTTGATAAAGTTCAATTTCTTGATTTTTTTGTGGATCATGCTTTTGATATCACATCTAAGAACTTCTTGCATAACTGTGGTCAAAAAATATTTTCTCCTATGTCTTTCTTTCTTTCCTTCTTTCCTTCCTTCCTTCTTCCTTTCTTTCTTTTTTTTTTGACAGAGTTTCACTCTTGTTGCCCAGGCTGGGGTTCAAGCAATTCTCCTGCCTCAGCCTCCCAAGTAGCTGGGATTACAGGCATGTGCCACCACGTCCAGCTAATTTTTGTATTTTTAGTCAAGACAGGGTTTCACCATGTTGGCCAGGCTGGTCTCAGGTGATCCACCTGAGTGAACTGAACTCCTGACCTCAGGTGATCCTCCCACCTCAGCCTCCCAGAGTGCTGGTTACAGGCATAAGCCACCAAGGCATAAGCCACCACACCTGGCCTCGCCTATGTTTTTCTATAAATGTTTAATACTCTTACATTTGACCTTGAGATGTATAATCTATTTTGAGTTAATTTTTGTATAATGAGGGGAGTTTAAGTCAAGATTCTTTTTTTTCTTTTCTGTTTTTTGTTTGTTTGTTTGTTTTTGTCATAAGAATTGTTCCAACACTATTTGTTGGAAACGCTATAATTTCTCAATTGAATTTTCTTTGTCCTTTATCAAAAAATCAATCAGCCAAATTTCTCTGGATCTATTTCTGGACTTTATTTTTTGTTCCTTTGATTTATATGTCTAATTTTTCACCAATACTACCCTGTCTTGATCACTATAGCTTTATGGTAAGTCTTAAAATCAAGCAATGCTTGGGAGGCTGAGGCAGGAGAACTGCTGGAACCCGGGAGGCGGACGGAGGTTGCAGTGAGCTGAGATCGCATCACTGCATTCCAGCCCGGGTGACAGTGCAAGACTCCAACTCAAAAAAAAAATCAAGCAATGTGAGATCTTCCACTTAATTATTCTTTCTCAAAATTATTTTGAATATTACAGTTTCTTTGATTTTTCACATAACTTTTAGAATCAGCTTCCCTGTATCTACAAACTTTCATGTGGGATTTTGATTGAAATTGTATAAAATCTATTAATCAGGTTGGGGAGAACTGATATTGTATCTCTCTCTTTCTCTCTCTCTCCCACACCACCCCCCTCCACATATAGAGACCAGCTAGTTGATCAAATTTCTCTGGGACAGAGAGAGAGAGAGAATCAGTTTTTTCTAACCCAATTTATAGATTTTACATAATTTCCATATATGTATGTGTATATATATATATATAGAGAGAGAGAGAGGGAGAGAAAAAAAAACACACACACACACACACACACACACACACACACACACACACACACGACTCATGATTTAATCATGAGTCTTCCAACACATGAGCACAGTATTTCTCTCCATTTATTTGGGTCTTCTTTTATTTCTTTTATCAGATTTTATACTTTTCAGTATATAGATCCCATGCATATTTTGTTAGATTTATACTAAAATATTTCACTTTTGAGGCAGCTATTGTAAATGTTATTGTCTAAAATTTTCAATTTCTATTTGTTAACTATTAGTGTACAGAAATACAATTGATTTCTGTGGGTTGACCTTCTACACTGCAACCTTGCTAAAATCACTTATTAATTCTAGGTGCTTTTTGAGTAGATTACTTGGAATTTTCTATGTAGACAATCATCTATCACCTGTGAATAAGGATATTTTATTTATCCATTTCCAATCTGCATGACTTTTATTTCTTTTTCTTGTTTTATTGTTCTGGCTGGGACTTCTACTGCAATGTCAAATAGGAGTGATGAGAGTTAACATCCCCTCCTTAGTTTTTTGTTTGTTTGTTTTTTTGTTTGTTTGTTTTTTGTTCTTAGGGCTGGATATCCATATTTTCTTTTTTCTTTCTAATTTAATTTAATTTTTATTATTTATTTTATTTTATTTTACATTCTGGGATACATGTGCAGGATGTGCAGGTTTGTTACATAGGTAAACATATGCCATGGTGGTTTGCTGCACCTATCAACCCATCCCTTAGGTATTAAGCCCCACATGCATTAGTTATTTATTCTGATGCTTTCCCCCAAGACAGGTCCCGGTGTGTGTTGTTCCCCTCACTGTGTCAAGTGTTCTCATTGTTCAGCTCCCACTTATAAGCTGGATGTGAGACATGGAGTCAAAGGAGATTGTTTCAGAGCTTTAAGATTTAATTACTACCTCGTTGGATTTCAGACTTGCATGGGGCCTGTAGCCCCTTTGTTTGGGCCAATTTCTCGCATTTGAAATGGGTGTATTTATCCAATGCCTATACCTCCATTGTATCTAGGAAGTATCTAACTTGCTTTTGATTGTATGGGACCACAGGCAGAAGGGACTTACTTTGTCTCAGATGAGACTATGGACTTGGACTTTTGGGTTAAAGCTGAAATAAAACTTTGGGGAACTGTAGGCTGGGCACAGTGGCTCACACCTGTAATCCCAGCACTTTGGGAGGCCGAGGCGGGTGGATCACGAGGTCAGGAGATCGAGACCATCCTGGCTAACGCGGTGAAACCCCGTCTCTACTAAAAATACAAAAAATTAGCTGGGCATGGTGGTGGGCCCTGTAGTCCCAGCTACTTGGGAGACTGAGGCAGGAGAATGGCATGAACCTGGGAGGCGGAGCTTGCAGTGAGCCGAGATTGCACCACTGCACTCCAGCCTGGGCCACAGAGCAAGATCCTGTCTCCAAACAAACAAACAAGCAAAAACTTTGGGGAACTGTTAGGAAGGCATAATTGTGTTTTGAAATGTGAAAAAGATGAGATTTAGAAGGGGCCAGGGGCAGAATGATATGGTCTGGATCCATGTCCCCCACCCAAATCTCATCTTGGATTGTAATCCAAATTGTAATCCACATGTGTAAGGGGAGGGATCTCGTGGGAGGTGACTAGATCATAGGAGTGGTCCCCCCATGCTCTTCTCATCATAGTAAGTTAGTTCTCACGAGATCTGTTGGTTTTACAAGGGGTGTTTCCCCCTTTGCTCAGCACTTCTCTCTCCTGCCACCTTGTGAAGAAGGATGTGTTTGCTTCCCCTTCCACCATGATTGTTAAGTTTCCCACAGCCTCTCCAGGCATGCAGAACTGTAAGTCAATTAAACCCATTTTCTTTCTAAATTACCTAGTCTTAGGTATTTCTTCATAGCAGCATGAGAATGGACTAATAAAGCATCTAAATTGGAAAGGAAGAAGTAAAATTATCTCTGCTCACAGATTACATGATCACATATATAGAAAACCCTAAAGACTCCACATCACACTTCCTATGTCAAAATATATTACAAAACTACAGTAGTTGAAATAGTATGGTACTGGCATAAAGATAGGACTACAGAACAGAATAGAGAGTCAGAAATAAACCCATGCATATACTGTCAACTGATCTTTACAAAGTTGGCAGGAATAGACAATGAGTTAAGGATAATGTCTTCAACAAATGGTGTTGGGAAAACTGGAGAGCCCCATGCAAAAGAACATAATTAGACCCTTAGACCATACACAAAAATCAGGTCAAAATGGACTAAAGACTTAAATGTAAGACCTGAAATAGTATAACTCCATGAGGAAAACAAGGAAAAAACTTCATGACATTGATCTTGGCAATGCTTTCTTGGATATGACCCCAAAAGCACAGGTAACAAATATAAAAATAGACAAGTGGGACTACATCAGAATATTTTCTAGACAGCAAATGAAACAACAGAGTTAAGAGGTAAAGAGGCAACTTTCAGAATGAGGAAAAACGTTTAAAATCATATATAACTTGATTTGAAATGCACGAAAGACTTGAATAAATATTTTCCCAAAGAAGACAAGTGGCCAACAGCTACATGGAAAGGTACTCACTGTCACTAATTTTCAGGGAAATGCAAATCAAAACCACATTGAGATATTACCCCACACCTGTTAGGAGGGTCATTATTAAAAAAATAAAATACAACAATTATTGGTGAAGATGTAGAAAAATTGTAACTTTTGTTGGAAAGTTCCAATTGTAGAAATGTAAAATGTAGAAATGTAAAATGGTGCTGCTACTATGGAAAACAGTGTGCAGTTTCCTCAAAAATTAAAAACAGAAATGCCATATGGTCCAGCCATCACACTTCTGCATATTTATCCAAAAGAACTGAAATCAGGACATCCAAGAGGTATTTGCACTCCCATGTTCATTGCAGCATTTCTTTTTTCACAACAGCCATGATGCAGAAACAAACTAAATGTCTATCTATGAATGTATGGATAAAGCAAATGTAATATAAAATGCAATATTAATCAGCATTAAAAAGGAGGGAAATTCTGACATTTGTAACAACACGGATGAACCTGGAGGACATTATGCTAAGTGAAATAAGCCTGTCACAAAAGACAAATTCTGCATCATCTTACTTACACATGGAATCAAAAATAGTCGAACTCACAGAAGCAGAGGGCAGAATGATGGTTATCAGGAGCAGAGTGAGAGGAAAATGGAGAGATGATGGCTAAAGGGTAAAAAGTTTCCACTATGCAAGATGAGTAAGTTCTAGAGCTCTGATGTAAAACATTGTACATTGCACTCAACAATACTGTACTACAGGGATCCCCAACCCCTGGGCCATGGACCAGTACTGGTCTGTGGCCTGTTAGGAGCCAGGCTGCACAGCAGGAGGTGAGAAGCAGACAAGCGAGTGAGGCTTCATCTGTATTTACAGCTACTCTTCATCACTCGCATTACCGCCTGAGTTCTGCTCCTGTCAGATCAGCAGCAGTATTATATTATCAAAGGAACACAAACCCTATTGTGAACTACACATGTGAGGGATCTAGGTTGCAAACTCCTTATGAGAATCTAATGCCTGATGATCTGTCACTGTCTGTCTTCCATCACCCCCAGATGGGACCATCTAATTGCAGGAAAACAAGCTCATGGCTTCCACTGATTCTACATTATGGTGAGTTGTATAATTATTTAATTATGCATTACAATGTGATAATAATAGAAATAAAGTGCACAATAAATGTAATGCGCTTGAATCATCCTGAAACCACCCACCACTCACCCACCAGTATGTGGAAAAATTGTCTGCCACAAAACCGGTCCCTGGTGCCAAAAAGGTTGGAGACCACTGCTGTACTGTATACTTGAAATTTTGTTAAGAGGGTAGATCTCATGCTATGTGTTCTTGCCACAAGTTTTAAAACCCACTGAATTATACGCTTAAATAAATAAATTTTATGGTATGTCAATTATTTCTCAAACTGTTAAAAAATCTTTAGAGTCAGAAAATAAATTAGTGATTGTCTGGGACTAGGATGGGAACAAAGATGAAGTTTAAAAAATCACAAGGGATTTTACTGGGGTGATGAAGATGTTCTAAAACTGGATTGTAGCAATGATTGCACAACTCAATTTACCAAATATCATTTAATTGTACACTTAAAGTGGGTGAATTGTATGGGATGTAAATTCTACATCAATAAATTTGTTTTTTAAAAAAACAATGGGGAGTGTGAGGACACAATGAAATCCATGATGACAATCTGGATCTCCCCAGGCCATACTAGAACTTATGTCTGTCTCTCACCTCCTCTAACCTTATTCATGTAGGTAGTGTGCTAAAGAACTTGGTGCTCTTTGCCATGGAGCTGCAACATACCTGGCCCAAGACTTGGAGAAGCTAAAGGAGCACATCTTGCTAGAGGTGAGGGACCGGTCAACCCATGTGCTTCCCCTTCACAACAGAGTCAGCTAGCAGATTAATGACAAATGTGCCTGAGCCATCACATCCTTGCCAGCATTTGTTATTTCCTGACTTTTGGAAAAAAAAGCCATTTTAAGATGGCATCTCACTGTAGTTTTGATTTGCATTTCTCTGATGATCAATGATATTGAGCACCTTTCCAGATACCTGTTTGCCATTTGTATGTCTTCTTTTGAGAAATATCTATTCAAATCTTTTGTACATTTTTAAATCAGATTACTAGACTTTTTCCTATAGAGTTGCTTGAGCTCCTAATGTATTCTGGTTATTAATCCCTTGTCAGATGGATAGTTTGCAAATATTTTCTCCCATCCTGTGGGTTTATTTCCTTTGCTGCGCAGAAGCTTTTTAATTTGATGTGATCCCATTTGTCCATTTTTGCTTTGGCTGCCTGTGCTTGTGAGATATTGCTCAAGAAATCTTTGCCCAGAACAATGTCTTGAAGCGTTTCCCCCAATGTTTTCTCTAGAGTTAATGTTTTATATGGTTATGATATTTAATTTCATTTTCCAATTTGAATGGGCCAAGGGATGTGCAGATATCTATCTGGTTAAACATTATTTCTGGGTATCTGTCAGGGTGTTTCCAGGAAGAGATTAGCATTTCAAATGGTGAAATGAATAAAGCAGATGGCCCTCTTCAGAGTAGCGAGGCATCCTTCAATCTGTTGAGAGTTTCAATGTAACAAAAATGTAGAGGAAGATTAAATTCATTCTCCCCTTGACTACTTGAGCTTTAACATAAATCTCCTCCTGCCCTCAGTGCTCTCAATCCTCAGGAGGCTTTCAGACTCGGACTGGAATTCATACCATCAGTTCTCTGGCTCTCAGGCATTTGAACTACACCACAGGCCTTCCTGAATCTCCAGCTTACAGATGATAGATCATGGGACTTCTCAGCCTTCATAATCACATATCACATGAGCTAACACACACACACATGCATACATGCACGCACACACACACATCTATGTAGATAGATATATAGATATTCATTCCCCTGGTTCTGTTTCTCTGGAGAGCCCTAATATGTGAGACTTCTACTTCATTCTTTTGCATGTGGATATCCAATTTTCCTTACACAATTTGTTGCAAAGGCAATCCTTGGCACCCCGTCAAAAATCCTTTAACCATATAGGAAGGATGTATTTCTGGGCCCTCTATTCTATTATATTGGTCTATATGTCTATCTTTATGCCAGTGTTACACTGTTTTGATTACTATAGTTTTGTGGTAAGTTTTGAAATCAGGAAGTGTGAGGCCTCCAACTTTGTTCTTCCTTTTCAAGGTTGTTTTGGATGCTTGAAGTCCCTTGAGATTCCATACAAAATGTAAGATGGATTTTTCTGTTTCTAAAAAAACAAAAAAGCATTGGAATTTCTACAGGGATTACACTGAATCAGGAGATCCTTTTGGATAGTATTAACATTTTAACAATGTTTAAGTCATCTAGAAACATGGGGTATGTTTCTATTAATTACTGTCTTTAATTTCCTTCAGAAATGTTTTTTAGTTTTCAGTGCACAGTGCACAAGTCTTTCACCTTGTTAGTCAAATTTTTTTCCCTCAGTATTTCATTATTTCTGATGCTACTGTAAATGGAATTGTTTTCTCAATTTCCCACCCACATGGTTCATTGTAAGTGTATATAAATGCAACTGATTTTTATATATTTCTCTTGTATCCTGTAAATTTACTGAATTGTTTGTTAGTTATAACAGGTTTTTTTGTGGAATCTTTTGGGATTTCTACATAGAAGATCATGCCATCTGTGAACATAAATAATGTTACTTCTACCTTTCCTATTTGAATGCCTTTCTTATGGCCTTATTGCCCTGGCTAGAACTTCCAATACTATATATAATATACTGTATATAGAATAGAAATAATGAATGGAGCATCTTTGTCTTCTTCCTGAAAGAGTAAAAGCTTTCAGTCTTTTGCCATTGAGCGTGGTGTTAGCTGTGGACTTTTCGTTATGGCCTTCATTATGTTGAGGTACTTTTGATGGCAGTAGTGTCCTGTCTGGAGCAGCTGCTGCAAAGACGCCAGCTGCAGTGGGGGGTGCATGGCTGGGGCTGTGCACTCCATGGAGCTGCTGGGAGCCCAGCTGCAGCTGCAGACCTGGGCATCCCTGTGCTCTCAGGGGCCCAGGGAGCTCCCCTGCCCCCACAGGCTCAAAAGTGCCTGCTCCCACTGCCTAGCCTATCCCCACTCACAGCAACCACTCCAAGTTTGGAACAAAGTTGTGGCTGAAACTGGGCATTGTCACAACCCAGCCAGGTGTGCACGTGCTTGGAGCAGCACTGACACACCAGCGCCCTGCCACCTCAGCCCCCTCTGGACTTCAGATGCCAACAAGCATGGGAAGGAGGTAGAGGGGGGCTGAAGGGGGCTCAGTGCAGGACTACAGGCACCCCTTGGCACACACAGCCTGGGCACCCTGAACAGCAGCAGGAGGCAGACAGGTTCCTGGGCAGAAAGGGGCAGGTCTCTGGTGAAACCCCATCTTCAGGCCAGGGATGACCTGAAGCCTGGGGTCTGGGCTGCCAGTTCCGCAGACCAGAATGAGAATTTATGATGCTTTTTCTCGGCCCACCCATGGCCACTCAAGTACCAGTCAGCACACACTTCCTCCCCTCTGAAACCCATGAAAACTCCAGACTCAGCCAGACTCAGGAAGACAATGGGGACAACCTGCCTGCAGATAGGAGCTACCCACTCTGGGTCTCCTCTCTGCTGAGAGTTGCACTCATCAGGAGGACCTGCCTGGAGAAAAGAGCTACCCACTTTAGGTCTCCTGAGAACTGTACTGTTGCTCAATAAAGCACCACTTCACCTTGCTCACCTTCCAGATGTCCATGTACCTCATTCTTCCTGGATGTGGGACAAGAACTCGAGACCTGCCAAATGATGGGAGTAACAAAGCTGTAATACAAACAGGGCTGAAACACGCCCCTTGTCCATCACATTGCAGGTGATGAAAAGGAAAGAAGAGAGAAGAAAAGAAGACGTGCCACCCTTCGGGAAGCCCAGACTTAGAAACTCCCAAAGCCAGGGCTATGACACCCTCTTTGGAGCTCTGTGGTTCCTGGTGCCACCATGTTTCCCAGTGCCCACAGTGGAAGCTGCTTGTGGTACACCTGATCCAACTGCAGCAGGGATCCAGCGCCTGTGCCAGGGACTGGAGATGCCTGCCCCACCACAGCAGCTGGTGTGCCTGGCTGTGCACAGTAGCCAGACCCTATGCTTGCTCATTCACACACCCCTCACCACTACATGCCTGGCTCACCCTTGGCAGGCACAGGATCTGGGCTGGTAGCACAAGCTGAGCACAGCCTGCCAGGCCAAGTGGGTGGAATGAACCCAGTGGGCCTGAGCAAAACTCAGGCAAAGGTGCTACCAGCCACAGAGGCTTCTGGCTGGAAAAGTGACACCCCAAGGATGCCATGACAATTTTCTTCTATTTCTAGTTTGCTGAGGGTTTTTACCATGAAAGGGTGTTAAATATTGTTAAATGTTTTTTCCGTACCTATCAAAGTGATTATGTGATTTTTATCTTTCATTCTAGTAATGTGGTTATTGCATTTATTGATTTGCATATATTGACCCACTCTTGCATCCCAGGGATAAATCCCACTTGGTCATGGTGTATAATCCTTTTAATGTGCTGTTGAATAATGTTTGATAGCATTTTGTTGCAGATTCTTGCATCAATATTCATTGTGGATATTTTTCTGTGGTTTTTCTTCTCTTGTAGTATCATTCTCTGGTTTTGGTATTAGGGTAATGCTAGCCTCATAGAATGACTTTGAAAATGTTCCCTCCTAAATCCTCCCTAACTCATTGTATGAGGCCAACATCATCCTGATACCAAAGCCTGGCAGAGACACAACGAAAAGAGAGAATTTTAGACTAATATCCCTGATGAACATCAATGCAAAAATCCTCAATAAAATAC
>NW_012116077.1:81525-88062 GCF_000951035.1 Colobus angolensis palliatus
TCGTTTATGACCTTCTCTGCATTAATTAGTCTGGCTGTCAATTCTTCCACTCTTTTTTCAAGATTTTTAGTTTCTTTGCGCTGGGTACGTAATTCCTCCTTTAGAAGAGCTGATTTTTGTAAAGATAAAACATGGGAAAACATTTAGATAGCCTAACTAAAGAAAAAAGACAGAAAAGTCAAATAAATAAAATCATAAAGGGAAGAAAAGACAGTAAAACTGATACCACAGAATTAAAAAGGATCATGAGAGACCGTATGTACAATTACATGCCAACATATTGGATAACCTAAAAGAAATGGATAAATTCCTAGATACATACAATTTACCATGACCAAATCAGGAAGAAATAGGGAATCTGAATAGACCAAGAATAAATAATGTTATTGAATCAGCAATCAGAAACCTCTCAAGAAACAAAAGTCCAGGACCAGATAGCTTCTCTAGTGAATTCTACTAAGTATTTAAAGAAGAATTAACACCAATCCTTCTCAAACTCCTTCAAAACATTGAAGAGAAGGGAACACTTCCAAATTCATTCTATGAGGCCAACATTACCCTGATACCAAAGCCAGAGAAAGACACTTTAAGAAAAGAAAATTACAGTACAAAATCCCTGATGAGCATAGATGTAAAAATCCTCAACAAATACTTGCAAACTGAATTCAAAGCACATTAAAAAGATTATACATAAAGGAGACAGAGAAAGATGGCAAAATAGAAAGCTCCACCGATCGTCCTCCAACAAGGACACCAATTTAACAGCTATCTACACAGAAAGACATCCTCATAAGAACCAAAAATTTGCTGAGCACTTATAGTACCTGGTTTTAACTTCATATTGCTATAAAAGGCACTGAAGAGATAGAAAAAAACAGCCCTAAATCGCTGATGCCACTCATCCCCCACCCCTGGCAGTGCCAACATGGTGCAGAGAGCATCTCTGAGCATTGTGGGAGGGAGAATATAGCAATTGTGAGGCATTGAACTTATAAATAGTGCTGTCCTGTTAGAGCAGAAAGGAAAACCAGACAAAACTCAGCTGGTGTCCGCTCATGGAAGGAGTATTTAAACCAGCCTTAGTCAGAGGGGAATCACCCATCCTAGTGGTCCAAACATGAGTGCCTGAAAACCTTGCGACCGAGGGCTACCGCATTCTGTATCTCCAAGTAAACCTGAAAGGCAATCCAGGCCATAAGGACTGCAAATATTGGGTAAGTCCTAGTGAGTGCTGAACTAGGCTTAGAGACAGTGGACTGTGGCAGGGCACATGACATACTGAGACACACCTGGGGCAGTCAAGGGACTGCTGGCATCACACCTCTCTTAATCCAAGGCTGCATAGCTCATGGCTCCATAAAAGACCCCTTTCTTCCACTTGAGGATAGGAGATGGAAGAGTGGGGAGGACTTTGTCTTGCATCTAGGATATCAGCTCAGCCACAGCAGGGTAAGTAAGCCACCAGTCAGAATTGTGAGTTCCCCACTCCAGGCCCTAGTTCCCAGATGACATCTCTAGACAAATCCTGGGCCAGAAGGCAACCTGCTGTATTGAAGGAAAGGACCCAGTCCTGTCAGCATTCATCACCTGCTGACTGAAGAGCCCTTGGCCCCTGAATAACCAGCAGTGATACCCAAGTACTACATCATAAGCCTCTGAGACCTGCTGATTTCAGGTGACCGGCACAGCCATAGGGGAGTAGAGCACTGATTGGGCTTTCGGGGTCCCTGATTCCAGGACTTGATTCTTAGATGGCATTTCTGGACTTGGCCTAGGCCAGAGGGGAGCCCACTGCCCTGAAGTGTGAGTCCCAGGCCAGGCAGCATTCATGACAAGCTGACTTAAGAGACCTTGAGCCTTAAGGGAACATCTATGGTAGTCTGGCAGTACTCCTCACAGTCTAGGGTGGTGGTGGCTAACAGGCTAGGCTCTGATTTTGAAAAGAAGAGGGAAGAGTGAAAAGGACTGCATCTTGTGGTTTGAGGACCAGCTCAGCTGCAATACAATAGGACACCAGGTAGACTTCTAAGTTTGTGACTCTAGTCCATGACTCCTGGGTGACACTTATGGACCCAGATGGGTTCTGGGTGACCTTGCTGCCCTGAAGGAAAGGGCACAAGCCTGGCTGGCTTTTTTACCTGCTCATTGTAGTCCTAGGGCCTTGAGTGAACATAGGCAGTAGTCAGGGAGTGGTTACAGCAGACCTTGGGTGAGACCCAGTGTTGTGCTGGCTTCAGGTCTCACTCAATGCAGTAACAGTGGTGGTGGCCATAGGGGTGCTTGTGTCACTCGACTCCCAGTTTTAGGTGGCTCAAAACAGAGAGAGAGACTGTATGTTTGGGAGAAAGTACTAGAAAAGAACAAGAGTCTCTGCCTGGCAATCCAGAGAATTCTCTCAGATCTTGTCCAAGACCAGCAAGGCAGTACTTTCAAGAATCTGCAAGAACCGCAGTGTTACTGGGGTGTCTCCTAAAGAGGACAGAGCTTAGATCACAACACCCAAGTCCTTTAAAATATATGGAAAGCCTTCCCAAGAATGATGGCTACAAATAAGCTCAAACAGTGAAGACTACAATAAATACATAACTCTTTAATATTTAGACACCAAAGAACATCTGCTAGCATCAACACCATCTTGGAAAACATAACCTCACCAATGCTGGGCATGGTGGCTCATGCCTGTAATCCCAGCACTTTGGGAGGCTGAGGCAGGTGTATCACGAGGTCAGGAGTTCAAGATCAGCCTGGCCAAGATGGTGAAACCCCGTCTCTACTAAAAATACAAAAAAAAATTAGCTGGGTGTGGTTGTGGGTGCCTATAATCCCAGCTACTCGGGAGGCTGAGGTAGAGAATTGCTTAAACCCAGGAGGCGGAGAGCCAAGATCACGCCACTGCACTCCAGCCTGGGCGACAGAGTGAAACTCCATCAAAAAAATAAATAAATAAAAACAAAAAACCATAACCTCACCAAATAAACTAAATAAGGCACCAAGGACCAATCCTGGAGAAACAGAGATATGTGACCTTTCAGACAGATAATTCAAAATAGCTGTACTGAGGAAACTCAAAGAAATTCAAGATAACATGGAGAAGGAATTCAGAATTCTATCAGATAAATTTAATAAAGAGGTTGAAATAATTTACAAGAATCCAGCAGAAATTCTGGAGCTGAAAAATAAAATTGGGATACTGAAGAATATATCAGGGTCCTTCAATAGGAGAATTAATCAAGCAGAAGAAAGAGGCAGTGAACTTGAAGACAGGCTTGAAATTCATATTTGAATTTGAAAATGCGTAGTCAGAGGATAAAAAAAGAAAAAAGAATGAAAAACAATGAAGTATGCTTACAGGATCTAGAAAATAGCCTCAAAGGGGCAAATCTAAGAGTTATTAGCCTTAAAGAGGCAGACAAAGAGATAGGGATAGAAAGTTTATTCAAAGGAAGAATAGCAGAGAACTTCCCAAATGTAGACAAAGATATTAATATCAAAGTACAAGAAGGTTATAGAACAGAAAACAGATTTAACCCAAAGAAGACTACCTTAGGCATTTAATAATCAAATTCCTAAATGTCAAGGATAAAGAAAGGGTTCTAAAAGCAGCAAGAGAAGATAAACATAACATAAAATGGAACTCCAATATGTCTGGCAGCAGACTTTTCAGTGGAAACCTTACAGGCCAGGAGACAGTGGCATGGCATATTTAAAGTGCTGAAGAAGAAAAACTTTTACCCTGGAATAGTATAGGTAGTGAAAATATCCTTCAAACATGAGGGAGAAATAAGGACTTTCCCAGACAAACAAAAGTTGAGGGATTTTATCAATACCTGACTTGTTCTATAAGAAATCTAAAGAGTGTACTTCAATCAGAAAGAAAATGACACTAATGAGAAATAAATAATCATCTCAAGGTACAAAACTCTCTGGTAATAGTAAGCACACAGAAAAACACAGAATATTATAACACTGTTATTTGGTGTGTAAACTACTCTTATCCTAAGTAGAAAAACTAAATGATGAACCAATTGAAAATATTAACTACAACAACGTTTCAAGACATAGTCAGTACAATAAGATATAAATAGAGACAACAAAATGTTAAAATGTGGGGAGATTAAGTTAAAGCATAGAATTTTTATTAGTTTTCTTTTTGTTTATTTATGCAAATAGTGTTAAGTTGTTATCAGGTTAAAATAATGGGTATAGATAATATTTGCAATCCTCATGGTAACCTCAAACCAAAAATCATACAATGGATACACAAAAAGTAAAAAGCAAGAGACTAAATCATGTCACTAGAGAAAATAACCATCACTAAAGGAAGAAAGGAAGGAAAGGAAAAAGGAAAACAAGACCAGAAAACAACCAGAAAACAAATAACAAAATGGCAGGACTAAATCCTCACTCATTAATAATAATATTTAATGTAAATGGACTAAACTCCCCAATCAAAAGACACAGACTGGCTGAATAGATGAAAAAACAAGACCCATTGATCTTTTGCCTACCAGAAACACACTTCACGTACAAAGACACATGTAGACTAAAAATAAAGGGACAGAAAAAAATATTCCATGCCAATGAAAACCAAAAAAGAGCAGAAGTCACTATACTTATATCAGACAAAATTGATTTCATAACCAAAACTATAAGAAGAAGCAAAGAAGATCACAATATAATGAAAAAGGAGTCAATTTAGCAAGAGGATATAACAATTTTAAATATATATGCAGCCAACACTGGAGCACCCAGATATATAAAGGAAATATTATTAAAGCCAAAGAGAGAAATATCCCTCATTATAGCTGAAGACTTCCACACCCCACTCTCAGCATCAGACAGATCTTCAGACAGAAAATCAACAAAGAAACATCAGGCTTAATTTGCACTGTAGACCAAATGGAGCTAATAGATATTTGCAAAATATTTTATTCAAGAGCTGCAGAATACAACTCTCCTCCTCAGCACATGGATCATTCTCAAGGATAAACCATATGTTAGGTCACAAAAAGAGTCTTCAAATATTAAAAAAAAAAATGAAATAATACCTGGTAACTTTTCTGACCACAATGGAGTAAAACTAGAAATTAATAATAAGAGGAATTTTGAGGAAGATACAAATACATGGAAATTAAACAATATGTTTCTGAATGACCAGTGGGTCAAAGAAGAAATTAAAAAGGAAATTGAAAAATTTATTGAAACAAATAATAATGAAAATACAACATACCAAAACCTATGGGATACAGCAAAAGCAGTACTAACAGGGACATTTATAGCTACGAATGCCTATATCAAAAAAGAGGAAAAGCTTCAAATAAACAATCTAATGATGCAGCTTAAAGAACTAGAAAAGCAAAAACAAACCAAACCAAAAATTAGAAGAGGAAAAAAAATAATAAAAATCAGAGCATAAATCAATGAAATTGAAATGAATAAAACAGTACAAAAGATCAGTGAAACAAAAAGTTGATTTTTTGAAAAAAATTTTTTAAATGACAAACCTATAGCTAGACTAAGGAAAAAAAGAGAGAAGATACAAATCAATAAAATCAGAGATGAAAAAGAAGACATTATGACTGATACTGCAGAAATTCAGAGGATCATTAGTGGCTACTCTAAGCAACTATATGCCAGTAAACTGGAAAATCTAGAGGAAATGGACAAATTCCTAGATGCATGCAACATACCAAAACTGAATGAGGAAGAAATCCAAAACCTGAACAACAATAACAAGTAACAAGATTGAAGCCATAATAAAAAGTCTCCCAGTAAAGAAAAGCCCAAGACCCAATGGCGGCATCATTGCTGAATTCCATCAAACATTTAAAAAAGAACTAATACAAATACTACTCAAACTATTCCAAAAAAAAAAAAAAATTAGAGGAGGGAATACTTCCAAACTCATTCAATGAGACCAGTATTACGCTATACCAAAACCAGACAAAGACACATCAAAGAAAGAAAACTACAGGCCAATATTCCTGATGAATACTCATGCAAAAATCCTCAACAAAATACTAGCAAACCGAATTCAACAATACATTAGAAAGATCATTCATCATGACCAAGTGGGATTTATCGCTGGGATGCAAGGATGGTTTAACATTTGCAAATCAATCAATGTGATACATCTTATCAACAGAATGAAGGATAAAAACCATATGATCATTTCAATTGATGCTGAAAAAGCATTTGATATAATTCAACATCCCTTCATGATGAAAACCCACAAAAAACTGGGGATAGAAAGAACATACCTCAACATAGTAAAAGCCATATATGGCAGATCCACAACTAGTATCACACCAAATGGAGAAAAACTGAAAGCCTCTCCTCTAAGATCTGGTCCACTGTCACCACTGTTATTCAACATAGTACAGGAAGTCCTGGGTATAGCAGTCAGGCAAGAGAAATATATAAAGTATATCCAAATTGGAAAGTCAAATTATCATTCTTTGCCAATGATATGATCTTATATTTGGAAAAACCTAAAGACTCCACAAGAAAACTATTAGAACTGATTAAAAAAAAAAA
>NW_012116077.1:88807-94162 GCF_000951035.1 Colobus angolensis palliatus
CACTATAAGACACTCATGAAAGAAATTAAAAGGACACACACACACACAAAAAGGAAAAATATTACATGTTCATTGATTGGAAGAATCAATACTGTTAAAATTTCCATACTACCCAAAGCAATCTACAGAATCAATGCAATCCCTATCAAAATACCAAGGACATCCTTTACAGGAATAGAAAAGACTATCCTAAAATTCATATGGAACCACAAAATACCCAGAATAGCCAAAGCTATCCTAAGCAAACAGAACAAAACTGGAGGAATCACATTACCTGACTTCAAATTACAGTACAGAGCTATAGTAACCAAAACAGCATGGTACTGGCATAAAAACAGACACATAGACCAATGGAACAGAACAGGGTACCCAGAAACAAATTCACACACCTATTTTTGACAGAGGTGCCAAGGTATACACTGGGGAACAGATAGTCTCTTCAATACCTGGTGCTGGAAAACTGGATATTCATATGCAGAAGAATGAAACTAGACCCCTGTCTCTCACCATATGCAAAAATCAAAGCAAAATTTATTAAAGACTTAAATCTAAGACCACAAACTATGAAACTACTACAAGAAAACATTGGGAAAATGCTCCAGGACATTGGTCTGGGCAAAGATTTATTGAGCAATATCCCACAAGCACAGGCGACCCAAGCAAAAATGGTATCACATCAAGTTAAAAAGCTTCTGCACAAATGGTATCACATCAAGTTAAAAAAATCTTCTGCACAGCACAGGATACAATCAACAAAGTGAATAGGCAACCCAAAGAATGGGAGAAAATATTTGTGAACTACCCATCTGACAAAAGATTAACCAGAATATCTAAGGAGTTCAAACAACTCTATAGGGAAAAAAAAATCTAATAATCCTGTGAAAAAAATGGGTAAAAGTTTTGAATAGACATTTCTCAAAAGAAGACATACAAATGGCAAATAGGCATTTGAAAAGGAGTTCAGTATCATTAATCATCAGAGAAATGCATATCAAAACTACAATGAGATACCATCTTACCCCAGTTAAAGTGGCTTTTATCCAAAAGACAGGCAATAGCAACTGCTGGTGATAATGCATAAAAAAGAGAACCATGGAACACTGTTTGTGGAAATGTAAATTAGTACAGTCACTACGGAAAACAGTTTGGAAGGTCCTCAAAAAAATAAAAATTGAGCTACCATATGATCCAGCAATCCCACTGCTGGGTGTATGCCCAAAAGAAAGGAAAACAACATATCAAAGAGCTATCTGCACACCTATGTTTGCTGCAGCACTGTTTACAATAGCTAATGTTTGGAATCAACCTAAGCATCCATCAACAGATGAATGGATAAAGAAAATGTACATACACACAATGAAGCATTGTTCAGCCATGAAAAGGATGAGATCCAGTCATTTGCAACAACATGAATTGAACTAGAGATCATTATGTTAAGTGAAATAAGCCACGCACAGAAAGACAAACATCATATTTTCTCACTTACTTGTGGGATTGAAAAATCAAGACAATTGAACTCGTGGAGATAAAAAGTAGAAGGAGGGTTACCAGAGGCTGGGAAGGGTAATGGGGCACTGACAAGGAGATGGGGATGGTTAATGGGTTCAAAAAATAAAAAGAATGAATAAGACCTACTATTTGATAGCACAATAGGGTGACTATAGTCAATAATAATTGTACATTTTTAAAAAACTTAAAGAGTGTAATTGGATTGTTTGTAACTCAAAGGATAAATGTTTCAGGGGATGGGTACCCCATTCTCCATGATGTGCTTATTTCACATTGCATGCCTGTATCAAAACACCTCATGTATCCCATAAATATATACACATTTTATGTACACACAAAAATTAAAAAATAAACAAAAACATTTTTTAAAAATCAAAAAACAGATTATACATTATGACCAGATGGAATTTACCCTTGGTATGCAAGGTTGGCCCAACATGTGCAAATCAGTTATGCATACACCACATGAATAGAATGAAAAATAAAAATCACCTGATTATATCAATAGATGCAGAAAAAGCATTCGACTAAATTCAACACCTCTTTATTATAAAAAATTTTTAACAGTATGGAAGAACTGTATTTCAATGTAATAAAGGCCATATATGACAAGCCCACAGCTGACATTATACTAAATGGTGAAAAATTGAAAGTGTTTCCTCTAAGATCAGCAATGAGATAGGTATGCCCATTCTTGCCACCTTGATTCAACATACTGCTGGAAGTCCTATACACAGCAATTAAATATTAAAAAAGAAATAAAAATAATCCAAATGGAAAAGGAAGAAGTAAAATTGTCTCTGTTTGCAGATGATATTATTCTATATATACAAAACCTTAAAACTTCCGCAAACAATCTGTTTGACCTAATAAATGAGCTCAATAAAGGAGTTGTGTTTCTATACACTAACAACAAACCATCCAAAAGCAATTAAGGGGCCGGTGTGGTGGCTCACGCCTTTAATCCCAGCACTTTGGGAGGCCAAGGCGGACGGATCACTTGAGGTCAGGAGTTCCAGACCAGCCTGGCCAACATGGCAAAACCCCGACTCTACTAAAAATACAAAAATTAGCCAGGCGTGGTGGCGGGGGCCTGTAATCTCAGCTACTTGGGAGGCTGAGGCAGGAGAATCACTTGAACCCAGGAGGCGCAGGTTGCCGTGAGCTGAGATTGCACCATTGCACTCCAGCCCGGGCAACAAGAGCGAAACTCTGTCTCAAAAAAAAAAAAAGAGCAATTAAGTAAATAATGTAATTTAAAATAGCATTGAAAAGAATAAAATACTTAGGAATAAACTTAACCAAGGAGGTGAAAGACTTGCACACTGAAAACCACAAAATATTGCTGAAAGAAATTAAAGACACTAATAAATGAAAAGATATCCTGTGTCCATGGATGGAATACTTAATATTGTGAAAGTGTGCACACTAACCAAAGCAGTCTACAAAATTAATGCTAAAATAGGAAAAGCAATAATAAAATTCACATGGATCCACGAAAGACCAAGAATAGCCAAAATCAACAGAGTAAAAAGGCAATCTACAGAAGGGGAGAAATATTTGCAAACCATATCTCTGATAAGAGATTATTTGCCAAAATATATAAGGAACTCCTTCAACTCTAAATCAAAACATAAATAAGTAAATAAATAAATAGTCCAAGGACTTGAACATATATTTCTCCAAAGAAGACATATAAATGAACAACAGGCATATAAATAGATGCTCCACATCATTATCAGGGAAGTGCAAATCAAAACTAGAAGGAGATCTCACCTTACACCTGTTTTCATAGTTATACTATATAAAAAATAAGACAATGTGCTGGCAAAAATGTGGAGAAAATTGGGATTCTGTACACTGTTGGTTGGGAGTATACAATGGTGCAACAGCCATGGAAAGTAATATGGATATTCCTCAAAATATTAAAATTAGAACTAACATATGATCCAGCTATCTCACTTCTGGGTATACATACAAAGGAATTGAAATAAAGATCTTTAATATTTTACTTTTCATGTTTCTTTTTTTTGTGAACCCAGGCTGAGTGGAGAAATAAAGATTTTTAAAAGGTCTCTGCATTCTCATGTTCATTGCGGCAGTATTCATAATAGCTAATATAAAGAAATAACCCACATGTTCATTGACAGATGAATGGATAAAGAAAATGTGGTATATACACTCAATGAAATATTATTCAGCTTTAAAAGGGAAGAAAATCCTATCTCAAAATAACTAGAGGGGGATTTTCTATGCTCCCACCACCAAGAAACGGTAAATGTTTGAGGTGATAGATATGCTAATTACCCCGATTCAATTATTTGTTACACAATGTATATGTGTATTGAAACATCACATTGTACCCCATAAATATATACAATTATTATTATGTGTCAGGTAAAAATAGCATTTTTTTAAAAAGTGTTAAGTATGTATATTGTAAGCCTAGAATAACCACTAAAAAACTATACAAAGATATATGTTCAAAAACACTATAGATAAATAAATATTTACTTGTAAAAAGTGTTCAGATATATTGCAGGAATGTATGGAGAAGAAAACAGAGGAAAAAAAGGAAACAAACAAGATGACATGAAAAATGGCAGCCTAGAGGAAACCAGGGTTCTACCACACCCCAAAAGTAACAAATGAGTTGGCAAAAACTGTCAGAGTGAACTTTTACAGAACTCCAGAATATAGTAAAAAATTACTATGACTAGGAAAATGATTAATTTTTTAAAACCCCTGCTTCTCTGCAGTAAGAGTGTTGTGGTACTTTAAATTGCTTGCTTACAGCACATCAAAAAACTTATCTACCAAGATCAAGTTGGCTTCATCCCTGGGATGCAAGGCTGGTTCAACATACACAAATCAATAAATGTAATCCATCACATAAACAGAACCAAAAACAAAAACCACATGATTATCTCAATAGATGCAGAAAAGGCCTTTGACAAAATTCAACAGCCCTTCATGCTAAAAACTCTCAATAAACCAGGTATTGATGGACCGTATCTCAAAATAATAAGAGGTATTTATGACAAACCCACAGCCAATAGTATAGTGAATGAGCAAAAACTGGAAGCATTCCCTTTGAAAACTGGCACAAGACAGGGATGCACTCTCTCACCATTCCTATTCAACATAGTGTTGGAAGTTCTGGCCAGGGCAATCAGGCAGGAGAAAGAAATAAAGGGTATATTCAACCAGGAAAAGAGGAAGTCAAGTTGTCCCTTTTTGCAGATGACATGATTGTATATTTAGAAAACCCCATCGTCTCAGCCCAAAATCTACTTAAGCTGTTAAGCAATTTCAGCAAAGTCTCAGGATACAAAATCCGTGTGCAAAAATCACAAGCATTCCTATACACCAATAACAGACAAACAGCCAAATCATGAGTGAATCCCATCCACAACGGCTTCAAAGAGAATAAAATACCTAGGAATCCAACTTACAAGGGATGTAAAGGACCTCTTCAAGGAGAACTACAAACCACTGCTCAACAAAATAAAAGAGGGCACAAACAAATGGAAGAACATTCCATGCTCATGGATAGGAAGAATCAATCTCGTGAAAATGGCCATACTGCCCACGGTAATTTATAGATTCAATGCCATCCCCATCAAACTACAAATGACTATCTTCACAGAATTGGAAAAAAACCACTTTAAAGTTCATATGGAACCAAAAAGGAGTCCACATTGCCAAGACAATCCTAAGCCAAGAGAACAAAGCTGGAGGCATCACGCTACTTGACTTCAAACTATACTACAAGGCTACAGTAACCAAAACAGCATGGTACTGGTACCAAAAGAGAGATATAGACCAATGGAACAGAATAGAAGC
>NW_012116077.1:96149-100467 GCF_000951035.1 Colobus angolensis palliatus
TTTGAGACAGGGCCTCACCTTGTCACCCAGGCTGGAGTGCAGTGGCACAATCACAGCATACTGCAGCCTCAACCTCCTAAGCTCAAGCAATCCTCCCACCTCAGCCTCCCAAGTAGCTGGGACCACAGGCACACACGACCACAGCCAGCTAATTTTTGTATATTTTGTAGAGATGGGATTTCATTACATTGCCAGGCTGCTCTTGAACTCCTGGCTCCTGGGCTCAATCAATCTGCCCATCTTGGCCTTCCAAAGTGCTAGGAGTACAGGTGTGAGCCACTGCACCTAGGCTTTTTTTTTTTTTTAATAGAGAGGGTCTCACTCTGTCACCCAGCTGGAGTGCAGTAGAGAGATCACGACTTACTGCATCCTTGACCTGTGCTCAGGTGATCCTCCTGTCTCAGCCTTCTGAGTAGCTGGGACCACAGGCATGCAACACCATGCCTGGTCTTTTTTTTTTTTTTAATAGAGAGGGTCTCACTCTGTCACCCAGCTGGAGTGCAGTAGAGAGATCATGACTTACTGCATCCTTGACCTGTGCTCAGGTGATCCTCCTGTCTCAGCCTTCTGAGTAGCTGGGACCACAGGCATGCAACACCATGCCTGGTTAATTTTTTTGTTATTTGTAGACACAGGGTCTCACTATGTTGCCCAGGCTGGTCTAGAACTCCTGAGCTCAAGTGATCCTCCTGCCTCAGCCTCCCAAAGTGCTGGGATTACAAGCATGAGTAACCATGCCTGGCCCATGGTTTTCTTTTTAAATTTTTCTTTTCTCTTCTCTTCTTTGCTTGCTTCCATCTTTCCTTCCTTTCCTTCTATTTTTTTTTTTTCCTCAGACATTTAAGATAACTCTGTCAAACACTAGCTAACCACTGTGGTAATAAGACACAGATGTCAGAGGCAACATATGAGAAAAAAATGCAGATTTCACATATAGTTTAGAAAAGTCATGAAATAAGCCAACAACAACTTATAACAAACAGCAACACCAAACCATGGAGAAGGAGGAGACTCTGATGTCCAGAGTTGCCACATTACAATGTTCCAAATGTCTAGTATTCAACAAAAAATTATGAGGCACGCAGGAAAACAAAAAAGTATGGTTGATTCACAGGAAAAAAAGAGAAATTAATAGAAACTGTCTATAAGGAAGCCCAGGCATTGGACTTACTAGACAAAGACTTTAAATGAAAATATGATCAAAGAGCTAAAGAAAACAGACAAAGAACAAAAGAAAACCAGGAAATTGGTGTCTCAAAAAATAGGGAATATCAATAAAGAGGTAGAAATTACAGAAAGAAACCAAATGGAAATTCTGGAGCTGAAAAATACAGTAATGGAAATAAAAAATCACTACGTGGGTTCCAACAGCAGATTTGAAATGACCAAAAAAAAAAGAATCAGTGAACATGAAGATAGGCCAATTGAGAGCATCTAGTCTGAAGAGCAGGATGAGAAAAGAATGAGAAAAAAAATTAACAGAGCCTAAAACCTGTGTCACACCATCAAGCATACTAACATACACCTAATAGGAGTTCTACTGGGAGAGAAGAGAAAGGACAGAAAGAATATGTTAGAAATAGTGGCAAAATCTTCCCAAATTTAATGAAAGACATGAATTTACATATCCAGGAAATTCAACAAATTTAAAAGATTTACACCTAAATACATTGTAGTCATATCGCTGAAGGCAAAAACAAAGAGGAAATCTTGAAAGTAGCAAGAAATAAGCTACTCATCACATATAGGGGATCTTCTATGATGTTAACAGCTGATTCCTCTCTGAATCCAAGGAGGCCAAAAGAAAGTAGGATTTAAAGTGCAGATCATGGCCAGTCAAGTGCACCACCTGATCTCAGAGTGGATGAAATGACCCTACCTAACTAGAGAACCCACCAGAAAGCTATGCCTGCCCATGGTTGTTACCAGCTGGCCCATTAAGAATCCCATGTTAAAGCCCAGTGTGGTGGTTCACACCTGTAATCCCAGCACTTTGGGAGGCCAAAGCAGGCAGATCACAAGGTCAAGAGATCAAGACCATCCTGGTCAACATGGTGAAATGCCATCTCTACTAAAAATACAAAAATTAGCTGGGCGTGGTGGCGGGGGCCTGTAATCTCAGCTACTCGGGAGGCTGAGGCAGGAGAATCACTTGAACCCAGGAGGCGCAGGTTGCCGTGAGCTGAGATTGCACCATTGCACTCCAGCCCGGGCAACAAGAGCGAAACTCTGTCTCAAAAAAAAAAAAAGAGCAATTAAGTAAATAATGTAATTTAAAATAGCATTGAAAAGAATAAAATACTTAGGAATAAACTTAACCAAGGAGGTGAAAGACTTGCACACTGAAAACCACAAAATATTGCTGAAAGAAATTAAAGACACTAATAAATGAAAAGATATCCTGTGTCCATGGATGGAATACTTAATATTGTGAAAGTGTGCACACTAACCAAAGCAGTCTACAAAATTAATGCTAAAATAGGAAAAGCAATAATAAAATTCACATGGATCCACGAAAGACCAAGAATAGCCAAAATCAACAGAGTAAAAAGGCAATCTACAGAAGGGGAGAAATATTTGCAAACCATATCTCTGATAAGAGATTATTTGCCAAAATATATAAGGAACTCCTTCAACTCTAAATCAAAACATAAATAAGTAAATAAATAAATAGTCCAAGGACTTGAACATATATTTCTCCAAAGAAGACATATAAATGAACAACAGGCATATAAATAGATGCTCCACATCATTATCAGGGAAGTGCAAATCAAAACTAGAAGGAGATCTCACCTTACACCTGTTTTCATAGTTATACTATATAAAAAATAAGACAATGTGCTGGCAAAAATGTGGAGAAAATTGGGATTCTGTACACTGTTGGTTGGGAGTATACAATGGTGCAACAGCCATGGAAAGTAATATGGATATTCCTCAAAATATTAAAATTAGAACTAACATATGATCCAGCTATCTCACTTCTGGGTATACATACAAAGGAATTGAAATAAAGATCTTTAATATTTTACTTTTCATGTTTCTTTTTTTTGTGAACCCAGGCTGAGTGGAGAAATAAAGATTTTTAAAAGGTCTCTGCATTCTCATGTTCATTGCGGCAGTATTCATAATAGCTAATATAAAGAAATAACCCACATGTTCATTGACAGATGAATGGATAAAGAAAATGTGGTATATACACTCAATGAAATATTATTCAGCTTTAAAAGGGAAGAAAATCCTATCTCAAAATAACTAGAGGGGGATTTTCTATGCTCCCACCACCAAGAAACGGTAAATGTTTGAGGTGATAGATATGCTAATTACCCCGATTCAATTATTTGTTACACAATGTATATGTGTATTGAAACATCACATTGTACCCCATAAATATATACAATTATTATTATGTGTCAGGTAAAAATAGCATTTTTTTAAAAAGTGTTAAGTATGTATATTGTAAGCCTAGAATAACCACTAAAAAACTATACAAAGATATATGTTCAAAAACACTATAGATAAATAAATATTTACTTGTAAAAAGTGTTCAGATATATTGCAGGAATGTATGGAGAAGAAAACAGAGGAAAAAAAGGAAACAAACAAGATGACATGAAAAATGGCAGCCTAGAGGAAACCAGGGTTCTACCACACCCCAAAAGTAACAAATGAGTTGGCAAAAACTGTCAGAGTGAACTTTTACAGAACTCCAGAATATAGTAAAAAATTACTATGACTAGGAAAATGATTAATTTTTTAAAACCCCTGCTTCTCTGCAGTAAGAGTGTTGTGGTACTTTAAATTGCTTGCTTACAGCACATCAAAAAACTTATCTACCAAGATCAAGTTGGCTTCATCCCTGGGATGCAAGGCTGGTTCAACATACACAAATCAATAAATGTAATCCATCACATAAACAGAACCAAAAACAAAAACCACATGATTATCTCAATAGATGCAGAAAAGGCCTTTGACAAAATTCAACAGCCCTTCATGCTAAAAACTCTCAATAAACCAGGTATTGATGGACCGTATCTCAAAATAATAAGAGGTATTTATGACAAACCCACAGCCAATAGTATAGTGAATGAGCAAAAACTGGAAGCATTCCCTTTGAAAACTGGCACAAGACAGGGATGCACTCTCTCACCATTCCTATTCAACATAGTGTTGGAAGTTCTGGCCAGGGCAATCAGGCAGGAGAAAGAAATAAAGGGTATATTCAACCAGGAAAAGAGGAAGTCAAGTTGTCCCTTTTTGCAGATGACATGATTGTATATTTAGAAAACCCCATCGTCTCAGCCCAAAATCTACTTAAGCT
>NW_012116077.1:105362-108424 GCF_000951035.1 Colobus angolensis palliatus
AGGAAGGAAGGAAGGAAGGAAGGAAGGAAGGAAGAGAAAAGAAAGAAAGAGAAAAGAAAGAAATTCCAGACTAGACTAAATAGTGAAGGCCTATTCCTGCCAAAGAACACCTGTATAAAGGCAGGAACAGGTGGCCATTTTCTCAAATGTGCAGACACCCACATAATAACACAAGGATTACAAAGAATCTGGGAATTATGATACCACCAAAGGAAACTAAATCTTCAATAACAAACCCTAAAGAAACAGAGATCTATAAAGTGACTGACAAAGAATTAAGAAAATCCTCTTAAAGATCACTGAACTGTAAGAAAATAGGGACAGAAAATTCAATAAAATGTAGAATACAATACTTTAACAAAAAGAGAAGTTTGACCCCCAAAAAATCTAATTTAAAAAATCCAAATAGAAATCTTAGAGATGAAGGATTAGCTGAACTGAAAAATTTAAGAGAAATCTTCAGAAGCAGGCTTGATTAAGCAAAAGAATCAGTGAGATTGAAGACAGGACATTTGAAATTATCCAGAGGACCAAAAAAAAAAAAAAAAGAATAAAAAGAAAGCCTATGGGAATTATAGAACACCATCAAGAGAACTACCTTTTCCTAATAGAAATTTCGCAAGAAGAGAGAGAAAATAATCAAAAGGCCTATTTTTTAAAAATTGGTAGAAAATTTCCCAAATATGGAGAAAGATGCCAACATACAAGTACAGGAAGCCTAGAGGCTTCCAATAAAATTCAACACAAAGAGAAGTTCATCAAGGCACATCATAATTAAACTATCAATAGTCAAACAACAAATTAGGAAAGTATCAAGAATTAAGAAACATATTACATATAAGGGAGCCATAATACATCTATCAGCTGGTTTATCAGCAAAAACCAGGAAATAGTGGGATAATATACTGAAAGTGCAGGAAAAAACAATAAAACCTGCTAGCCAAAACTACTCTACCTGGCAAAGCTGTCCTTCAGAAATAAAGGAGAGATAAAGCATTCCCCAGAAAAACAAAAGCTGAGGAGCTCATCACCACCAGACCTATCTTACAAGAAATGAGAAAGGAAATTCTTCAAGCAGAAAGACAAAGACACTAATAAGTAACATGAAAACATAAAAGTGCAAAATTTAATTGTATAAGTAATACATAGTCATACTCAAAATACTCTAATACTGTAATGGTGGTATATAAATTGAGAGAAGACTCAAATAAAATCAGAAATAAAAGAGGAGACATTACAACTGATATTCTAGAAATAAAAAAAGAATAAGAAGAAATTCTTGTGAACAATTATACCCCAACAAATTGGATAACCTAGAAGAAATTAATAAATTCCTAGACACATACAATTAAACAAGACTGAATCATGAAGAAATAGAAAACCTGACCAGACCAATACGAATAGGAAATTGAACCAGTAATGATTAGTTGCTGATTAAAGAAAGCCCAGGGCCAGATGGCTTCATGCCTGATTAGTACCATTCTCAAATTCTTTCAGAAAAAAAAACTGAAGATGAGGGAGCACTTGCAAACCCGCTTTAAGAGGCCAGTATTACACTGATAACCAATGCCAGACAAGGACACTACAACAAAGAAAATTACAGGTCAATATCACAGAGGAGTAAGGTTGCGAAAATTTTCAACAAAATAGTAGCAAACGAAATTCAAAGCACATTAAAAGGATCATTCACCATTATCAAGTGGGATTTATCCCTAGGATGCAAGGATGGTTCCTCATATGCAAATTTAGAAATGTGATACACCACATAAATAGAATAGAGGATTAAAAACATGATTATCTAAATAGATGCAGAAAAAAACATTTGACGAAATTCAACATGTTTTTATGATTTAAAACAACTCTTAGCAAATTATATATAAAAGAGATGTACTTCAACACAATAAAGGCCATATATAACAAACCCACAGCTAACATCATACACAAAGATAAAAAGTTGAGAGCTCTTCTTCTAAGGTCAGGAACAAGACAAGAATGCCCCTCTTTACCACTCTATTCTCTGTAATAATAGAAGTACTAGCCAGAGCAATTAGGCCAGAATAAAAGGCATCCAAATTGGAAAGAAAGATGTTAAATTGTCCTTGTTCTTGACAACGTGATCATATATATAGAAAATCCCAAGGATTCTACCAAAAAAAGTTCAAACTGATAAATATGATAAAGTTTTAAGACACAAAATCAGCATACAAAAATAAGTAGCATTTCCATATACCAATGAACAGCTATCCAAAAAAGAAATCAAGAAAACAATCCCATTTACAATAGGTACAAAGATAAAACACTTATGAATAAATTTAATTATTGAGATCTAAGACCTGTATGCTGAAAACTATGAAACATTAATGAAAACACTGAAGAAGATTTAAAAAATGGAAAGGTATCCTGTGTTCATGGAATGGAAGAATTGATTTTGTTAAAATGTCCATACTACCCAATATGATTTACAGATTCAATGCAGTCACTATCAAAATTCCAATGACATTTTACACAGAAACAGAAAAAAATTCTAAAGTTTGTATGAAACCACAAAAGACCCAGAATAACCAAAGCAATCTTGAGCAAAAAGAACAAAACTGGTGACATCTCACTACCTGACTTCAAAATACATTACAAAGCTATATTAATCAAAACAGCTTAGTACTGGTATAAAAACAGACACATCGACCAGTGGAACAGAATGGAGAGCTCAGAAATAAACCCATACATTTACAGTCGTTTGATTTTTGACAAAGATGCCAAGAACACACAATGAGGAAAAAACAATTCTCTGTAATAAATGATGTTAGGAAAACTGGATATACACCATGCAGAAGAAAGAACTTGGGCACTTACATCATATACCAAAACAAACTCAAAATTGATTAAAGACTTAAATGTAAGCTCTGAAACTGTAAAAGTCGTTTGGCCGGGCGCGGTGGCTCAAGCCTGTAATCCCAGCACTTTGGGAGGCCGAGGCGGGCAGATCACGAGGTCAGGAGATCGAGACCATCCTGGCTAACACGGTGAAACCCCGTCTCTACTAAAAAAAATACAAAAAATTAGCT
>NW_012116077.1:109929-125906 GCF_000951035.1 Colobus angolensis palliatus
TGATTTTTGGCTATGATCCCAAAAGCATAGGCCACAAAAACAAAAGTAGACAAATAGAATTGCATCAAATTAGAGAAAATATTTGCAAGTCATATAACTAATAAGGGATTAATATCCAAAATATATAAGGAACTCAAACAACTCAATAGCAATAAATCAAATAACCATATTTAAAAATGGGCAAAGGACCTAAATAGACATTTCTCAAAAGAAGACATACAAATGGCCAACAGGTATATTAAAAAATGTTCAACTTCACCCATCTTGCAAGGAAAATGCAAATTAAAATCACAATGAGGTATCACCTCACACTTGTTAAAATAGCTATCATCAAAAAGACAAAAGATAAGTGTTGATGAGGATATGGGGAAAAGGGAACCCTTGCATACTGTTGTTGGGAATGTAAATTAGTACATCCGTTGTGGAAAACAGTATGGAGGTTTTTCAGAAAATTAAAAATAAAACTACCAAACAATTCAGCAATATCTCTACTGGGTATATAGCCGAAGGAAATGAAATCAGTATGCGGACTCGATATCTGCACTCACATGTTTATTGCAACATTATTCACAATAGCCAAGAAATGGAATCAACCTAAGTGCCCATCAATGGATGAATGGATAAAGAAAATGTGGTACATATATACATGCAATGGAATACTCTTCAGCCTTAAAAAAGAAGGAAATCCCATCATTGGCAACAACATGGATGGACCTGGAGGGCATTATTATTATTATTATTATTAAGACGGACTCTCACACTGTCACCCGGGCTGGAGTGGAATGGCGCGATACAGGCTCACTGTAACCTCGGCCTCCTGGGTTCAAGAGATACTCCTGCTTCAGCCTTCAGAGTAGCTGAGATTACAGGCGCCTGCCACCATGCCCAGCTAATTTTTTTGTATTTTTAGTAGAGACGGGGTTTCACCATGTTGGCCAGGCTGGTCTGGAACTCCTGACGTCATATTTCGCCCGCCTCAGCCTCCCAAAGTGCTGGCTGGAGGACATTATTTTAAGTGAAATCAGTCAAGCACAGAAAGACAAATACTGCATGAGCTCACTTATATGTGGAATCTAAAATTGTTGAACTCATAGAAGCAGAAAGTAGAATGGTAGATATCAGATGCTGGGGGTGGGAGGTTGGGCAGATGTTGGTCAAAAGTACAAAATTTATTTTAGATTGGAGAAACAAGAGACCTATGGTACAACATGGTGACTATAATTAATAACAATATATTGAATTCTTGAAAATCACTAAGAGTAGATTTTAATTGTTCTTACTATAAAAAATGGCAAGTATATGAGATAACGCATATGTTAATTAACTCAATTTAGCTCTTCCACAATATATGCATATTTCAAAACATCATATTGCATACAATAAACATATACAATTTTTGTGCATGATTCTACTTGTATAAGGTATCTAAAACAGTCAAACGCATAGAAGCAGAGAGTAGAATGGTGGTTACCAGAGGCTGAGAGAGTGGGAAATAGGGAGTGGATGTTCAATGGGTATAAAATTCCAGTTATGCAAGATAATAATTTCTAGGGATCTGCTATATAACATTGTGCCTATAGTTTAAAAAACTGTATTGTATACTTAAAAATTTAAGAGGTTATCACGGGATTGTTGTAAAAACTAAAAAATTGTCAACCTAGAAGTTCTTAGCACAGCCAAGAAATTTTTTATGTTACTTTTTTTAATTAAATGACGTTCATTTTTGTTATCAATGTAAAAAAAGTAGGCATTTAAATCATATGTGAGGTTTTTTTTTTTTTTTAGTTTGGCAAATTTTTAATTTATTTTTTTAAAGTATAATATGCAAACAGAAAATTATACATATCATAAATATGCAGTTTTGTGAATTTTCATAAAACTAGATACACCCATGTAATCCATACCCAGAGAAGACATCGAATGTGATCATTTCATCACAATCATATGATTTAATTAAGCATTACAGAATTTTAACAGAAGTTCTAATCCATGTTTCAGAGTTGAGTCTTTAAAATTGTATAACAATTTTATATCTTAAATTTATATTACTGTATCCTCAATGGTCCTCATAATTCTCATTTAGACAGTGTGCTCCCAATACACTTTTAAAAAAATTATTATGGGTACATAATAGTTGTATATATTTATGGAGTACATGTGATGTTTTGATACAAGCATGCAATGTGTAATGATCGAATCAGGGTAATTGGTGTATCCATCACCTTAAGAATTTATCATTTCTTTTTGGTAGGAACATTCCAATTCCACCCTGTTGGTTATTTTTAAATACACAATACATTATTGTTAACTATAGTCACTCTATTTTACCACACTAAAAATTTTTTTTCAAGGTTGATAAGTACAGTTTTAGATTTTACAACTAGATGTCTTGGCGCTGTGAGATAGTCTTAAAAGATACAGAAAAATACTTGAAATGTAAGCCAACAATATAGACTGTAGTACCATTTCTGGATTAGATGCTAACAGATGGTGTCAATAATTCTGGAGCCTGAAAAAATGTATACTGATTTGGCTAAATTCATTTTGTTTATAAGTAAGTTGCCTTCCAACCAATTCACAAAAACCTTAGATTTTGTTTGTGGGGCTTTTCTTCTAACATTAATTATCTTCTTACCAAAAATTTTGTCTTTAACATGCTGCTCAGGAAGAGGTTAAACAATGGACACATATATAGTACGTGGCAAAATTACTCTACATTTTATGAACTAAATTGTTGTCTTCTATAAGTCTATTTTTGAATAGCTACAGAGAATATTATTGTCAGTCAGTGAGTAACAAAATCATAGCTGATAAAACCAAGTCAAAGCACACCAGATCATTTAGTTCTCTCATCTTTGAGGTTTGTGCCATAAAATATATAATACCATCTGATATATTGCACTTGTGTAGCATCTCACTGATTAGAAAAGTGTTCACATCTCTTTTCATCTGATCCTCACAACAATCCTGTGAATACACAAAATTATCCAGACCTTACAGATGAGGAAACTAATATTTAAAGAACTTAAGTGATTTGCCCATTTGCCTCACAATAAGAAAAGGCAGTTCCAGAATTCAAACACAAGTCTGCTGATTCTGGTCCCTTTACTGCACCAGAGCTGCCATGCTTTACCTTGTGAAGGATACATTAGGCCTCATAGCAACAACCTATTGCTCCATCAGTAACTAAACCATCCTGATTAAAAGTCCAAAATAGATGTTTCTTATGCTGAACTCCACTCCAATGGAAAGAGTTATAGCAAGTGCTACAATTTTAAAATATTTTGACATTTTAGTTATGATTTCCCAGAATGTGTACCAGTATGTGTCATGAGAACAGATAAGCTATATCATTGTCTGATCTGGGTAACTGAATTGAGCACTAACCCCTATGTATTTTCTTATTTGCAGAAGAAACGATGTATAATAAATATGTTACTTGTGTCACCCCATAATAATAATTACATGCAATAATAATAATACTACCTGTCAGATACTGAGCATCTATAATAAGCCAGATTCTGTTGGGCACTCTATGTACATTTCCTCACAGAATCATCTGTGAAGCATGTGTGTGTATCATTTTACAGATGAAGTATCCAGTGGCCAGAGAGATGTAATAATTAGATTGAGACCATATAGCTAATAAGTGGGAAAGCTGGGATTTAAACGGAGACTGATTCCAAAATAAATTCTGTTACCCAATATGCTCCTAATACAAGAGTATGAAACCATGTATGGTTTCAAAAATGAAAGGATGTTTTAATTTAAAAAATGAATGAATGAATAAATAAATAAATAATAAAAGCAGGAGCACTTAGTCAAATTATGGGTTATTTTTAAAACAATATTTAAGGGATCATTTCCTAATCAGTAATTTTATAGAATTTTCTCTCTCTCCCTCACCCTCGTCTCTCTCCGTATGTATACTTTCTAGTATAATAGAATCTGTCTCTATCTATGCATCTATGTAGAGACATACACATCTACATACATATATATATTTAATACTTTCTAGTTCACATTCATTTTTTTTCCTTAATTTCAGAGAAATTATAAGTGCATAGTGGTACTTTCAATTCCATTACAACCCTACAAGGTACTTCCTGCCTTCGCCCATTGTATGATTTTGTCCCCCTTCTTAAAATGAGAAGCCTAGTTCTCAACAATATTAACTCATTTAATCCAATACACATAGAATAGTGTATATCTGCCTGTATGTTTGTAACCATTAATCAATTTCTCTTTATCCCCTCCCACCCACACACTCTTCCCAGCCTCCTGTAACTATCATTCTATTCTCTACCTCAATGAGATCAATTTTTATAGCTCCCACATGTGCATGAGAATGTGCAATATTTGTTTTTCTGTGCCTGGCTTATTTCACTCAACGTAATGTCCTCCAGTTCCAACCATGTTGTTGCAAATGACACAATTTCATTCTTTTTATGGCTGGATATAATAGTATTCTATTGTGTATATATAACACATTTTCTTTATCCATTCATCCATTGATGGACACTTAGGTTGGTTCCACACCTTTACTATTGTGAATAATACTGCAATAAACAATTGAGTGCAGGTATCCCTTTGCTATACTGATTTCTGTTCTTTTGGATAGACACCAGTAGTGGGATTGCCAGATCATATGGTAGTTCCTTTTTTAGTTTTTTTGAGAAATCTCCATACTGTTTTCCATAGTGATTGAACTAATTTACATTCCCACCAACAGTGTACAAGAGTTCCCTTTTCTCCACATCCTTGCCAGCATCTGTTATTTTTTGTCTTTATAATAATAGCCATTCTAACTGGAGAAAGATAATAGTTCATTGTGGTTTTTGATTTGCATTTCCCTGATGATTAGTGATGAACATTTTTTAATATGCCTGTTGGCCAGTTGTATGTATTCTTTCCTCCTTCTCCTTCTCCTTCTCCTTTTCCTTCTCCTTTTCCTGCTCCTCCTCCTCCTCCTCCCCCTCCCCCTCCTTCTTCTTCTTCTTTTTGACAGGGTCTTGCTGTGTCACCAAGGCTGGAGAGCAGTTGTATGATCATAGCTCGCTGCAGCCTCAAACTCCAGGCCTCAAACAATCCTCTACCTCCCAAAGTGTTGGGATTACAGATGTGAGCCACTCTGCCTGACCTGTATGTCTCCTTTATAGAATTATCCATTCATGTTCTTTGCCCACTTTTCAGTAGGATTTTTTGTTTTTTATTGTTCACTTGTTTGATTTCCTTGTTCTGGATATTATTCCCTTGTCAGATTAATAGTTTGCAAATATTTTCACCCACTCAACAGGTTATCTCTTCACTCTATTGTTTCTTTTGCTATGCAGAAGTTATCAGTTTAATATACTCCCATCTGTCCCTTTTTAAAAATTGTCTGTGCTTTTAAGGCCCTAGCCATAAAATCTTTGCCTAGACCAATATCCTGAAGTATTTTCCATACGTTTTCTCCTAGTGGTTTCATAGTTCGGGGTCTTATGTTTATGTCTTTAAAACATCTTGATTTGATTTTTGTATATGGTGAGAGATAGGGGTCCAGTTTCATTCTTCTGAATGTGGATATCCAATTTTCCCAGCATCACTTATTGAAGCAGGTTGTCCTTTCCCCAGTGTGTGTTCTTGATGCCCCTGTTAAAAATTAGTTGGCTGTAAATATGTGGATTTACTTATGGGTTCTCTATTCTGTTCCACTGGTCTATGTGTCTATTTTTATACTAATACCGTGTTGTCTTGATTACCATAGTCTTGTAATATATTTTGAAGTCAGGTAGTGTGATGCATCCACCTTTGTTTTTTGTGAGTTTTTTGTGTTTTGGGGTTTTGTTTGTTTGTTTGTTTTGCTTTTGCTTAGGATTGCTTTGGCTATTTGGGCTCTTTTTTGATTCCATGTGAATTTTAGGATTTTTTTTTCTATTTTCATGAAAAATGACATTGGTATGTTGATAAGAATTACAATGAATCTGTAGATTGCTTTGGGCACTATGATCATTTTAACAATACTAATTCTTATGAACCACGAGCATGGGATGTCTTCTCATTTGTTTATGTCATCTTCAATTTCTTTCATCAGCGTCTTGTAGTTTTCCTTGTAGGAATCTTTTATCTTTTTGGTTAAATTTTTTCCTAGGTATTTTATTTTTTGTAGCTATTGTAAATGGGATTGCCTTCTTTATTTCTTTGTTGTCTATTTCATTACTGGTGTATAGAAATACTACTGATTATTGTATGTTGATTTTGTATCCTGCAGTTTTACTGAATCTGTTGATCAGTTCTAAGAGTTTTTGCTGGAGTCTTTTGGTTTTCTAGATATAAGATCAGGTCATCTGCAAAGTGGAACAATCTGACTTCCTCTTTCCCAATTTGGATGCCTTTTTCTTGCCTGATTGCTCTGGCTAAGACTTCCAGTACAATGTTGAATAGGAGTGGTGAAAGTGGGCACCCTTGTCTTGTTCCAGTTCTTAGAGAAAAGGTTTTCACCTTTTCTCAAATAAATATGATGATATTAGCTATAGATATGTCATATATGGCCTTAATTATTTTGAGGTATGATATTTGTATGCCTAGTTTGTCCAGAGTTTTTTTCTTTAATCATGAAGGGGTATTGAATTTTGTCAAATGCTTTTTGTTTGTTTATTGAGATTATCATATGGCTTTTTTCCTTCATTCTGTTGATGTGATGTATCATGTTTTTTGATTTGTATATATTGAAGCATCCTTGCATCCCTGGTAAAAATCTTACTTGATCAATCCCATTGCTGGGTATATACCCAAATGATTATAAATCATTCTACTATAAAGACATATGCACATGTGTGTTTACTGCAGCACAATTCACAATAGTAAAGGCTTGAAACCAACCCAAATGCCCATCAATGATAGACTGAATAAAGAAAATGTGGCACATATACACCATGGAATACTATGCAGCCATAAAAAAGGATGAGTTCATGGCCTGTAAAGGGACATGGATGAAGCTAGAAACCATCATTCTCAACAAACTAACACAGGAACAAAAAACCAAACACCACATCTTCTCACTCATAAGTGGAAGTTGAACAATGAGAACACATGGACACAGGGAGGGGAACATCACACCAGAGCCTGTCTGGGGGTTGGGGTAGGGGAGGGATAGCATTAGGAGAAATACCTAATGTAGATGACAGGTTGATGGGTGCAGCAAACTACCATGGCACGTGTATACCTATATAACAAACCTGCACGTTCCGCACATGTATCTCAGAACTTAAAGTATAATTTTTTTAAATAAAAAATCTTACTTGATTAAGGTGTGTTATCTTTTTCATATGCTGTTGGATTTGGTTTGTTAGTATTTTGTTGAGGATTTTGCATCTATGTTCATCAGGGACATTGTCTGTAGTTTTATGTTGTACCCTTGTCTGGTTTTGTTATAAGGGTTATGTTGGCCTCATAGAATTAGTTAGGGAGAATTCTCTTCTCTTCAATTTTTTTGAATAGTTTGAGAAGGATTGGTATTAGTTCTTTATACAAGTCCAGCAGTGAATCCATTTGGTCCTTGGCTTTTTATTGTTAGGAGACTTTTTATTATGGATTCAACCTCAGTACCCATTATTGGTCTGTTCAGGTTTTCTATTTCTTCCTGATTCAATCTTGGTAGTTTGTATGTTTCTAGGAATTTATCCATTTCCTCTAGATTTTCCAGTTTGTTAGCATATAGTTGTTTACAATAGTCTCTGACGATTGTTTGTGTTTTTTGTGGTATCAGTTGTAATATCCCCTTTTTTTATTTCTGATTTTGTTTATTTGGGTCTTCTCTCTTGTATTCCTGGTTAATTTAGCTAGTAGTTTATCAATTTTATCTTTTTGAAGAACAAACTTTCATTTAATTGATCCTTTGTATTTTTTTAAGTCTCTCATTTAGTTCTGCTCTTATCTTTATTATTTCTTTTCTTTTGCTACCTTTGGGCTTGGTTTGTTCTTGATTTTCTAATTCCTTGAGGTGCATTGTTAGATTGCTTATTTCAAATCCTTTTTTTTAAATTAGGCATGTATTGCTATAAACTTGCCTTTTAGCACTGTTTTCGCTGTGTTCTATAAATTTGGGTATGTTGTATTTCCATTTTCATTTGTTTTAAGAAATTTTCTGATTTATCTCTTAATTTATTTATTGACTGAAAAATTGCTCAGAAGCATGTTGTTTAATTTCCATGTATTTTATAGTTTCAAGGTTCTTCTTGGTATTGATTTCTACTTTTATTCTCCTGTGGTCTGAAAAGGCACTTGATATGATTTCAACTTTTTACAAATTTATTGAAACTTCTTTTGTGATCAAACACATGATCAACCTTGGAGAACGTTCCATATGCTGATGAGAAGAATGTGTATTCTATAGTTGTTTGATAAAATGTTCCATAAATGTCTGTTACGTCCATTCAGTCTAAAGTCCAGCTTAAATCCAATGTTTCTCTTTTGATTCTCTGTCTAGATCATCTGTCTAATGCTGAGAGTGGGATGTTCTTGTGGGGATGAACCCCACTATTCCCCACTTGTGGGAATAGTGGGGATGTCCCCACTATTCTTGTGTTGAAGTTTATCCCTTTCTTTTTATCCAGTAATATTTGCCTTGGGAATCTAGGTGCTCAGTGTTGGGTGAATATATTTTAGAATTGTTATATTCTCTTGCTGGATTGATCACTTTATTATTATATAATGACCTTCTTTGTATCTTTTGTTTTACTGTTTTTTACTTAAGGTCTGTTTTATCTGATATAAGTATAGCTACCCCAATTGCTTTTGGCTTTTGTTTTCATGGAATATCTTTTCTCATCCCTTTACCTTCCATTTATATATATGTATTTACAGGTAAAGTGCATTTTTTGTAGGCAGCACATAGTTGGATCATTTAAAAAACCCATTCATCCTGGGCAAAAGCTGGAAGCATTCCCCTTGAAAACAGGCACAAGACAAGGATGCTGTCTCTCACCACTCCTATTCAATGTAGTATTGGATGTCCTGGCCAGGGCAATCAGGCAAGAGAAAAAAATAAAGGGCATCCAAATAGGAAGAGAGGAAGTCAAGTTATCCCTGTTTGCAGACGACATGATCCTGTATCTAGAAAACTCCATATGCTCAGCCCCAAAGCTCCTTGATTTGATAAACAACTTCAGCAGAGTCTCAGGATACAAAATCAATGCACAAAAATCAGAAACATTCCTACATACCAACAACATGCAAGCTGAGAGCCAAATCAAGGATGCAATCCAATTCCTAATAACCACAAAAAAGAATAAAATACCTAGGAATACAGCTAAACAGGGAGTAAAAGATCTCTACAAGGAAAACTATAAAACACTGCTTAAAGAAATCAGAGATGACACAAACAAATGGAAAAACCTTCCATGCTCATGGATAGGAAAAATCAGTATCATTTAAACGACCATACAGCCCAAAGCAATTTATAGATTCAATGTTATTCCTATTAAACTACCATTGACATTCTTCAAAGAGCTAGAAAAAACTACTTTAAAATTCATATGGAACCAAAAAGAGCCTGAATAGCCAAGGCAATTCTAAGCAAAAAGAACAAAGCTTCCTTCTGTGCCTCAGGTATTTCTCGTGACTTTTCTACTGGATTCTAGTGTTCTCTCCAAGATGTTCTATTCAAAGTGTAATTATCTATTTGCAATTTTGGTTCTTCTTTCTGGAGAGAGCAAGTGTCGGATGTCTCTAGTCAAGCATCTTGAACCAAAACCTCTCTCATGTTCACTTATGTGGACATAAATTTTCACTTCTCTGGGGTAAATGCGCAGGAATGTAATTGCTAGGTTGTATGTCAAGTGTATGTTTAATTTTATAAGACACTGTCCAACTATTTTCCAAAGTGACTGCACTATTTTAGATTCTCAGCAGCAATGTATGAGAGATCCAGTTTCTCTACATCTTCACCAGCATTTGCTAATGTCAGTATGTTTTATTTTAGCCATTCTGATATATATGTAATACTATTTAATTGTGGTTTTAATTTGCATTTCTCTAGTGGATAATGATGTTGAGCATCTTTTCATGTGCTTATTTGCTTATTCATAGTTTTCAGCACACAGATCTAATGTGTGTTTTGTTAGAATTATACCTAAGTATTTTATTTAATTTGATGATTGTAAATGGTATTATATTTTCAATTCTGATTCCACTTGTTCACTGCTAGAATACAAAAATACAATTGATATTTATGTGTTTATCATGTGTCTAGTGATCTTGTACATGTGAAGTGCTTTGCATGTAAGATCTCAGTGCTTTCTGGTAAATTCATTAGGATTTTATATTTAGACAATAAAACATTTGCAAATAAGGGAAAATTTCCTCTTTTTTTTTCTTTTTTTTTTTTGACAGAACCTCACTCTGTTGCACAGGCTGGAATGCAGTGGCATGATCTTGGCTCACTGCAACCTCCACCTCCCGGGTTCAAGCAATTCTCCTGCCTCAGCCTCCTGAGTAACTGGGACTACAGGTGCGTGCCACCATGCCAGGCTAATTTTTTGTATTTTCAGTAGAGATGGGATTTCACTGTCTTAGCCAGGATGGGGTCGATTTCCTGACTCCATGATCCACCCGCCTCGTCCTCCCAAAGTGCTGGGATTACAGGCGTGAGTCACTGCGCCAAGCCTATTTCCTCTTTTCTAAATTGTATGTCTTTTATTTCTTTTTCTTGCCTTCTTGTACTGTCTAGGACTTCTGGTATATGATGAATAAGTGATGAGCATAGACATCCTTGCCGTGTTCTTGTTCTAGGGGAATAGCATTCAGCATTTCACCATTAAGTAAGATGTTAGCTATAGGTTTTCTGTAAATGTTTTTTATCACGTCGAGGATATTCTCCTCTATTCTTAGTTAGGCAAGAGTTTTGATCAGGAATGAGTATTAAATTTTGTCAAATGCTTTTTCTGAATCAGTTAATATGATCACTTTTTTTTTTTTCTCTAGCCTGTTAATATGGTAGATTACACTGATTTTTGAATATTGAACAAGTATTGCATTTCTGGAATGAACCCCACTTGGTTGTAGTATGTAATTCTTTTTACATGTTGCTGGATTCGATTTGCTAATATTTAGTTGAGGATTTCTGCTCTTATCTTCTTTTTTTTTTGAGACGGAGTCTCGCTCTGTCGCTAGGCTGGAGTGCAGTGGCACCATCTCGGCTCACTGCAACCTCCGCCTCCCGGGTTCAAGTGATTCTCCTGCCTCAGCCTCCCAAATAGCTGGGATTACAGGTCCATGCCACCACTACCAGCTAATTTTTGTATTTTCAGTAGAGATGCAGTTTCATCATGTTGGCCAGGATGGTCTCGATCTCCTGACCTCGTGATCTGCCCACCTAAGCCTCCCAAAGTGCTGGGATTGCAGGCGTAAGCCACCATGCCCGGCCTGCTCTTATCTTTACTATGTTCAGCTTTCTGCTTGCTTTGGGTTTATTTTGCTCTACTTTTTCCAGGTTCTTGAGGCAACAGCTTAAGTTGTTGCTTCTAGAGCTTTCTTTTTTTTTCTAAGCATGTAATGCTACAAATTTCTCTCTCAGAACTGCCTTAGCTGCATCCCACAAATTTTAATATATTGCATTTTCATTTTCATTCAGTTCAATGTGGTTTTGATGTTCTTTGAGACTTATTTGAGCCATTAGATTATTTGCATGAGTGCTGTTTAATTGCCAGTGTTTGGAGATTTTCCTTTTATTTCTCTGTTACCGATTTCTAGTGTGAAAACATTATGGTCAGAAAACAATCTACACATGATTTCCATTCATTTAAATTTTTAGAGGTGTGTTTTATGGCCCAGGATATGGTCTATTTTAGTCAACACGCCATGTACTTTTGGAAAGTATGTATGTTTTGCTATTGTTAGGTAGAGTGTTAGATTCAGTTGATTAATGGATGTATTAGTTTTCTGTGGCTGCTGTAACTAATTATTACTGGCTTAATAGCTGAAAACAACACAAATTCACTATTTTACAGTTCTGTCATTCAGAAGTCTAAAATGGGTCTCACTGGGCTAAAAAACGGTTTGTCAGCAGGGCTGCATTCCTTTCTGGAGACTCTAGGGGAAAATCCATTACCCTGCCATTTCCAGCTTTGAGAGGTTGCCCACATTTCTCAGCTCATGATTCTTGTATTCCATCTTCAAAGCCTGTTGTGGGTTGAGTTTTTTCACTTTATATCACTCTGACTTCCACTTCTGCCTCCCTCCTCCACATTTAAGGATCACTGTGACTACATTTAGCCTGCTCAGGTAATCAAGAACTAACTCTCTATTTTAAAGCCAGTTGACAAGCAACCTTAATTCCATCAGCTACATAATTTTCCTTTGCCATGTAATGTAAGAAACATACATGTTCTGGGGATTAAAACATGGATATCTTTAGAGGAGATATTATTCTGTCTACCACAATGGTGTCTTTCTGTTCTTCTGTATACATGCTGATTTACTATCTAATAGTTCTATCTATTGCTGAGAGGGGTTATTAACATCCCCAACTATAATTATGGATTTATCTGTTTTTTCTTTCAGGTCTACCAGTTTTTGCTTCATATATTTTGAAGCTCTGCTCTGTGATGTACACATTTAGGAGCAAGGTGTCTTCTTGTGTATTAAACCTTTTGTCATTATGCGATGTCCTTCCTTATATCTGGGAATATTTGTTCTGAGGTCTGTCTACCTTATCTGACTTTAATATAGCCACTCCTGCTTTATTTTGATTGATGTCTGCATGATATATCTTTTCTATTCTTTTACTTTCAATCTCCTTATATCAGTACATTTGAAGTGAGTTTTTATAGAGAGCATAGAGTTGAGCCCTGTTAATTTATCCACTCTGCCAATCTGTGACTTTCAATAGATGTACTTACATTTACATTTAATAAAGATTAATGTGCCAGGGTTTATGTCTTCCATTTTATTATTATTATTTTTTCTTTGTGCTCTTTCTTTTTCATTGAGGTAAAATTCATACAATTTAAAATTAGCCATTTTAAAGTGTATGATTTTGTTGCATTTATTACATTCACAGTGTTGGGCAATCATGCCACTATGTAGTTCTGAAATATTTTCATAAGTTGTTTCTTCACTCTGTTGATTACTTTATTTGCTGTGAAGAGGCTTTTTAGTTTGACGTAATTCCATTTGTCCAGTTTTGCTTTTGTTTCCTGTGCTTTTGGGGTCATATCCAAAAGTCATTGTCTAGACCAGTGTCATAGCCTTTCCTCTAAGTTTTCTCCCATGAGCTTTATAGTTTCAAGTCTTATATTTAAGTCTTTAATCCATTTTGGGTTGATTTTGTGTATGGTGTGAGATAAGTGTCCAAGTTCATTCTTTGGCATGTGGATATCCAGTTTCCCTAACACCATTTATTAAAGACACTTTTTTTCATTGTAGGTTCTTGGCATCTTTGTAAAACATCAATTGGCAAGGGAGAGGTTCCAAGATGGCCGAATAGGAACAGCTCCAGTCTACAGCTCCCAGTGTGAGTGACACAGAAGATGAGTGATTTCTGCATTTCCAACTGAGGTACCGGGTTCATCTCACTGTGGCTTGTCGGACAGTGGGTGCAACCCATGGAGCATGAGCTGAAGCAGGGCAGGGTATTGCCTCACGTGGGAAGCACAAGGGGTTGGGGAATTCCCTTTCCTAGCCAAGGGAAGCCGTGACAGATGGTACCTGGAATATCGGAACACTTCCACCCTAATACCGCACTTTTCCAACAATCTTAGCAAACCAGGAGATTATATCCCATGCCTGGCTCGGAGGGTCCCATGCCCACAGAACCTCACTCACTGCTAGCACAGCAGTCTGAGATTGAACTGCAAGGCAGCAGGGAGGCTGGGGGAGGGGCGTCCACCATTGCTGAGGCTTGAGTAGGTAAACAAAGTGGCTGGGAAGCTCAAACTGGGTGGAACCCACCGCAGCTCAAGGAGGCCTGCCTGCCTCTGTAGACTCCACCTGTAGGGGCAGGGCATAGCTGAATAAAAGGCAGCAGAAACTTCTGCAGACTTAAACGTCCCTGTCTGACACCTTTGAAGAGAGTAGTAGTTCTTCCAGCATGGAATTTGAGATCTGAGAACGGACAGACTCCCTCCTCAAGTGGGTCCCTAAACCCCGGGTAACCTAACTGGGAGGCACCCCCCAGTAGGGGCCGATTGACACCTCATACAGCCAGGTGCCCCTCTGAGACAAAGCTTCCAGAGGAAGGATCAGGCAGCAATGTCTGCCGTTCTGCAATATTTGCTGTTCTGCAGCCTCTGCTGGTGATACCCAAGCAAAAAAAACAGGGTCTGGAGTGGACCTCCAGCAAACTCCAACAGACCTGCAGCTGAGGGTCCTGACTATTAGAAGGAAAACTACCAAACAGAAAGGACATCCACACCAAAACCCCATTTGTATGTCACCATCATCAAAGACCAAAGGTAGATAAAACCACAAAGATGGGGATAAACCAGAGCAGAAAAGCTGAAAATTCTAAAAACCAGAGTGACTCTTCTCCTCCAAAGGCATACAGCTCCTCGCCAGCAATGGAACAAGGCTGGATGGAGAATGACTTTGATGAATTGAGAGAAGAAGGCTTTAGACGATCGATAATAACAAACTTCTCCGAGCTAAAGGAGGATGTTTGAACCCATCGCAAAGAACCTAAAAACCTTGAAAAAAGATTAGATGAATGGCTAACTAGAATAAACAGCGTAGAGAAGACCTTAAATGACCTGATGGAGCTGAAAATCATGGCACAAGAACTACGTGACACATGCACAAGTTTCAGTAGACGATTCGATCAAGTGGAAGAAAGGGTATCAGTGATTGAAGATCTAATGAATGAAATGAAGCGAGAAGAGAAACCAAAAGAAAAAAGAAGAAAAAGAAATGAACAAAGCCTGCAAGAAGTATGGGATTATGTAAAAAGACCAAATCTACGTCTGATTGGGGTGCCTGAAAGTGAGGGGGAGAATGGAAACAAGTTGGAAAACACTCTTCAGGATATTATCCAGGAGAATTTCCCCAACCTAGCAAGGCAGGTCAACATTCAAATTCAGGAAATACAGAGAACACCACAAAGATACCTCTTGAGAAGAGCAACGCCAAGACACATAATTGTCAGACTCACCAAAGTTGAAATGAAGGAAAAAATGTTAAGGGTAGCCAGAGAGAAAGGTCGGGTTACCCACAAAGGGAAGGCCATCAGACTAACAGCGGATCTCTCAGCAGAAACTCTACAAGCCAGAAGAGAGTGGGGGCCAATATTCAACATTCTTAAAGAAAAGAATTTTCAACCCAGAATTTCATATCCAGCCAAACTAAGCTTCATAAGTGAAGGAGAAATAAAATCCTTTACAGACAAGTAAATGCTGAGCGATTTTGTCACCACCAGGCCTGCCCTACAAGAGCTCCTGAAGGAAGCACTAAACATGGAAAGAAACAACTGCTACCAGCCACTGCAAAAACATGCCAAATCGTAAAGATCATCGATGCTAGGAAGAAACTGCATCAACTAACGAGAAAAATAACCAGCTAGCATCATAATGACAGTATCAAATTCACACATAACAATATTAATCTTAAATGTAAATGGGCTAAATGCTCCAATTAAAAGACACAGACTGGCAAATTGGATAAAGAGTCAAGACCCATCAGTGTGCTGTATTCAGGAGACCCATCTCACATGCAGAGACACACATAGGCTCAAAACAGAGGGATGGAGGAAGATCTACCAAGCAAATGGAAAACAAAAAAAAACAGGGGTTGTAATCCTAGTCTCTGATAAAACAGACTTTAAACCAACAAAGATCAAAAGAGACAAAGAAGGTCATTACATAATTGTAAACGGATCAATTCAACAAGGAGAGCTAACTATCCTAAATACATATGCACCCAATACAGGAGCACCCAGATTCATAAAACAAGTCCTTAGAGACCTACAAAGAGACTTAGACTCCCATACAATAATAATGGGAGACTTT